>NW_026262667.1:600000-1200000 GCF_021869535.1 Mytilus californianus
TAAAATGACGGGGTTAATCTGCTTATGGCCATTCTTTATATCATCTACATTAGACCCACTCAGTGATACTTATCAGAAGAAGCAAATTTTGGAATTTACTTTTTGGAAGGGGCTTACATTCCCACATTATTATATAACAACGAAATTGCATTGAGGGAGGTTTAATGTAGATATTCTACCTTCTTTATATACTAATGCAAAGAAAGAAACCTTAACAATCAGTCATTGAAATTGTGAACCCTTTGTATTGGAACACCTCGACAAGTTATTTGACAACTTATAGATGTATATCTGCATGATGAATCCAGCTTTTATTACAAGACCATCGAAACCTTCGTTTCAGAGAATTTGAATTGTACAGTACAATGACGAAAATAATCTTATATCCACCATTAACGCGTTAATGTATTCAAATGTGGAGACCATTACTGTAATGTATTGGTATCAGTTACATCATAATGACATCAGGAAATAATACCAGTCCTATATTTTCAACCTGAAAATCAGACCCATTCCAGCGGAATGTGTGTTTATACTTTTATAAAATTCTCCACCCCCCCCCCCCCCCCCCCCCCTTAAGTTGATCATTGCTAGAAAACATATCTGCCTTATCATAACGAATTAAATTCGATAATACCAATTCACTATTTATTATAGCAAATTCAATCCGTTAAAGCTAATTCTAAAAATCGTAACATCGAATTCTTTTGTAAATATGTCTTAAATAGGCTTCAGTTGTTTACCGGTCAATATACAGATGGTAACAAACAGATATAGTTTAAAAAAGAATTGCTATTAATTTTAAATCTGTGTTGAGATTCATGAATGTTCTGACTTCCCTGATAATACAATTTTTGTGAAACAGGTTGTAAATTGATCTTATGATTTCATATACATTGTAAATGTGAATGCAGATATCCAATTCATTTCCCTCTTTAAAATATAAATGAAGATTTCCATTTTATTCATAAATCGAAAAATATATTGTGCGTATTTTGGTATGCACCAGGAGACAATTTTAGTTAAAATTTCATTAACGTCAGAAAGTTTCGACTACACAAATATATTTAAAGGGGCTAATTTATGTACAAAAATTGAACGAAAAACAAATGTGTAACACATAAACAAACGACAACCACTGAATTACAGGCTCCTGACTTGGGACAGGCACATACATACAGAATGTGGCGGGGTTAAACAAGTTAGCGGGATCCCAACCCTCCCCCTAACTTGGGACAGTGGTGTAATAGTACAACATAAGAACGAACTATAAAAATCAGTTGAAAGAGGCTTAACTCATCAGATGGATAAAAACACAAATACTACAAATACAAGTGGACGTGGCCGGGTACTTGTACATCCAAACAACAAAAAGACACTAAGTACAGATGTGAGAGTGCTCGCAGTTACTGATACCTAGTTCAAAGCCATGTTCATTTACTAGCACTGGGTCGATACCACTGAGGGTTTCATCAGTCACTGCCGGTTGACTGTTAATCCCCAAGGGTTTCATCAGTCGCTGTCGGTTGACTGTTAATCCCCAAAGGTTTCATCAGTCACTACCGGTTGACTGTTAATCCCCAAGGGTTTCATCAGTCACTGCCGGTTGACTGTTAATCCCCAAGGGTTTCATCAGTCACTGCCGGTTGACTGTTAATCCCCAAGGGTTAGTCACTGCTGGTTGACTGTTAATCCCCAAGGGTTTCATCAGTCACTGCCGGTTAACTGTTAATCCTCAAGGGTTTCATCAGTCACTGCCGGTTGACTGTTAATCCCCGAGGGTTTCATCAGTCACTGCCGGTTGACTGTTAATCCCCAAGGGTTTCATCAGTCACTACCGGTTGACTGTTAATCCCCGAGGGTTTCATCAGTCACTGCCGGTTGACTGTTAATCATCAAGGGTTTCATCAGTCACTGCCGGTCGACTGTTAATCCCCAAGGGTTTCATCAGTTCAGTATAGTCGGTGTTTCGGTACTGATATTATTATTTTCACATATTTTCAAAAATTTCCCGTTGCTAAATACTAAAATTATTAAGAAATTAAGCTTTCAACTCCCTCAGGCAAAGTTGACTTTTGATAAATTTGACCATTTGTTATAAGTCTCTTTTGATCATATTATTTCTAACGTTTCTACGTATTCATACATCCCTGGCTTACTTAATTTTGAGCGTTCCTGGTGAGGTTAAATCTAGAAAGGCTCTTCGGACCTACGGAATGTACAAAGTGTTATTTTCATTTAATGGTATGTATACGATAGCGGGTCATAATATGGAGTAAATTCATATCCCTCTCAAAAATATAAATTAATGAAATATGTAACGGGTAACCACCAGTCAAGCAGGCACGTTAATGATGAATATGTCAAACTTAGTACATTGGTATTTCAAATCATTTGCATCCATTTTTCATTTTGAAAAATTGAACAATTTTTTCCCCACTGTTTCCTTTTAAGTTACTGCGGCTGGTATGTAAAATAATACGAATAAAAAAATAAATGCAGCTGCAGTCTTCACATTTTTTAGTTGCTGTATTTTTCATGAACGAATGGTTTCGTGTAATTTAAATAGTATCCTTTTTGTCAGTCATTCAATCAATATCAAAAAATATTGATCATCACTAGTAACAAAAGTTCATTACTAGTGGAGTTAATAACACTTTTATTAATTTCGTGCATCCGAACTGATTTTCTGGATTTATCTTCACCAGGATCGCTCAAACTCAAACATTTGAAAGCGAAGGAGGTATATAAGACTTTAGCACGTGTAAAGCTATAAGACCAAAGGAGGTATAAGACTTTAGTACGTGTAAAGCTATATGACCAAAGGAGGTATAAGACTTTAGCACGTGTAAAGCTATATGACCAAAGGAGGTATAAGACTTTAGCACGTGTAAAGCTATATGACCAAAGGAGGTATAAGACTTTAGCACGTGTAAAGCTATAAGACCAAAGGAGGTATAAGACTTTAGCGCGTGTAAAGCTATATGACCAAAGGAGGTATAAGACTTTAGCACGTGTAAAGCTATATGACCAAAGGAGGTATAAGACTTTAGCGCGTGTAAAGCTATATGACAAAAGGAGGTATGAGACTTTAGCGCGTGTAAAGCTATATGACCAAAGGAGGTATAAGACTTTAGCACGTGTAAAACTATATGACCAAAGGAGGTATAAGACTTTAGCACGTGTAAAGCTATGTAAAGCTATATGACCAAAGGAGGTATAAGACTTTAGCACGTGTAAAGCTATATGACCAAAGGAGGTATGAGACTTTAGCACGTGTAAAACTATATGACCAAAGGAGGTATAAGACTTTAGTACGTGTAAAGCTATATGACCAAAGGAGGTATAAAACTTTAGCACGTGTAAAGCTATATGACCAAAGGAGGTATAAGACTTAAGCACGTGTAAAGCTATATGACCAAAGGAGGTATAAGACTTTAGCACGTGTAAAGCTATATGACCAAAGGAGGTATAAGACTTTAGCACGTGTAAAGCTATATGACCAAAGGAGGTATAAGACTTTAGCACGTGTAAAGCTATAAGACCAAAGGAGGTATAAGACTTTAGCACGTGTAAAACTATATGACCAAAGGAGGTATAAGACTTTAGCGCGTGTAAAGCTATATGACCAAAGGAGGTATAAGACTTTAGCACGTGTAAAGCTATATGACCAAAAAGGAATCTAAACAAATAGCCAAATTCACCTAAGGTCAGCTTTCACTGAGGGAGTTGGAATCTTTGTTTCTTAATAACCTCTGGAATTGTGCAATTTGTGTTATATAGTTGTGCGATCAATCTGTGCTGTTTCAATGAAAAACTCTGCAGGTGTTCCTCTCAAATCTCGTTTTACAACTATGAAATCATGGAAAAAAATTATTACCACAAAACATATAGAAGTTGAATCGAATTTCCCTCAGTTTGTGTAAATAAAAGTTAACATAGGTTAAAGTACAAAGTGTGATGGATTTATTGTTGCATTTTATTATATTATCTAAAACTTGAATTAAGCATACCTAATCTTCATTGTGAACATTTGAAAATGATATCGAATACGAATACAAATACTTTATTACATCCCATTGAATAAATATATAGATACCAAATCCTAGTTATGGTATTCTCACAGTAGGTATAGTGTCCGGCTGTGATCGTGTTTTTTCGAGTGATCTGATCGGGGTTTTTCGGGGGTAAAAATGTAAACAAACAAACTTCTGTTTTTGTAAGACGTGAAATAGATGCTTAAAGTTAATATACAAGATCATACAAGGTACGTTAGTAATGGTGATAAAAAGAAATCATCACCCTCACATAATTTTGTTTTCTACGAATTTAATTTAGCTTCACAATGCTTTTATTCCAAAATATAGAATAAAGCTATTTGTATACAAGTATTAATACAAATGTCAAAGGAAATGTATATTTGGAATCTATATATCCTTAGATATACAGACACTGTATAACAATTCTTGTTATTGCATTGAGAAGGACAATTTTAGAATAAATTGTTTTTTCGAGAGCAGTCCGTGTTTTTTACTTAAAATGTTATATGCCAGTGCGATTACGTTTAAAACAATGAAAAGGTTCAAATAAAGTACTTTTCAAAGCACGAAACCGATGCATTTAACGAGTTTGATAATACTGTAGTACGTAACACGTACATTCGTAAAAAGCATCGTATATTTGTATATATTATTGTCTGCCACATCTTATAAATTGCATGGACACCGGCATTGGCATTTTTGGATAGATCAAACATGTCCACGCCCACGTAAATATGATGGAACTATCCAACAAGGCAAGGCCCAGGTACACATGTTCTATCGATCCAAATACGTATATCAATGTCGATTCAACCAAATATGGATATCATACAGTAAATAATCGCGTTGTAAACAATATTAATGTGAGCACAGACATATACTAGTATATAAAAAAAAAAGGAAATGTGACATGAATGCCAATGAGACAACTATCCACCAGAGTTTAAATGACGAAGATAAAGTAGATATAGGTCACCGTACGGCCTTCAACAATTAGAAAACTCTATACCTTGAATTACCATGAAAGCAGCCCACTCCAACCCAGCCTGATCTGTCCCATTATTGCTTTCGAGTATTTTTTTCTTCCAAAAATAATATTCTTTAATGATTCTCATGTCTCAACCAAAACTGACTATACTAAACATAAAAATCTAAAAATGCTGTTGATTCAAATTAAATTTTCTATAATTCCATACATTTGTCTCAGCATGGTCAACTTGATGCAAGCAATTATACCAGTAATTGATTAGGTTTCACTTGGAAGTTTTTCTGTCAAAGGTAGATAGTTTACTTTGGGTATTCCGAACTGCTTCCTATAAAAAAACTGACCACCCTGATTTTATTCAAGTGTGCTTAAAGTAGGGTTTAACACCAACATCAATCAGTTAATCATGAATTGTTATAGTTGTTCACAGTTACTTGGTTTTTTTCCATTATAAACATATATTGAAAAATGCTAAATATATCCAACTGAATGCAGATTTGTCTCAGGTCAGGGATTGGGTTTTGAGCACTTGTTAACATTTCAAACCTGTTCATTTTCTGTATGAGCTTGACCCAAATCGGGAACCACTTATTTGCTGCTGTTAATCATATTTGATTTTTCATCTAAAATGTTTACACAAAAGTACAAGGGTAGGAATGCCCTTTTCCGTCAGGCATCAAACGGTCATTTTCTGAAATGTTTCATGAAAAATAATACGATTGACAGCAGCGAATTACTGGTTCCGTACTCGAGGGTCGTAATGGGGGTACCTTCATGACGAATAACGGTAAAAAGCTGGACTATTTATTTGTTAAATCCCGTTTTTGATCACTTAAAACTTTGAAACATAACGTCGTAAGGCAATAAAGGTAATCATTGGGGACATTCCGACAATGACTGACATGAAAACTACGTATTTTCGATATGGATTCCGTCAATTGACATTAGTTCGTACATTGATATTTCTGTCAACTGACGGTGCATCGTTTGAAGTGTAAAGCACCAGCAGATTAATATGTGCGCTTGACTCTTTATTATCGCAATAACATACTGAAATATTCTAACTTTCGTTTTAAAAAACGCATGTTTTCTAAAACCGGAATATGACTTGATTGCGTTAAAGATCTGAACACAGACAGAACAACTAAATCCGTGTATTTTTGTCAAGCATCATTGAGTTGAAGTCGTACTCTCCGATTATAATTAAATTAACGCATGCGTACTACCAAACTCCTTTATTACCTACCTAAGTCTACCTAAGTGTTTCCAAACGCAGGAGGTCATTGCTCCTCTATATTATCCTTTATAAACATCCGGTTACAAGTAAATAAATAACGTGCATGTAAGATGAGATGAAATCTAATAATTAACATGAATAAAAAGGTAGACATTAAAACATTAAAACATGAGAAATTATAACAGAAACGATAGTGATTGTTTTTTCAAGCCTAGTTTACATTTAGGTACATTTGTTTTATAAAATGATGCAGATGCTATTTTACAAACTTGAAACCAATCATGTGTAAACATCGGTGTCAAGATATGGCACGGAAGTTTTGAAATTGTAAAGCACAGAAAGGGATACAGCAACACTCCTGGTGACGGTTCAATGATTTCACAGCCGGCAGTATAGGATTTCAGAAGACTTCAAAGTCTTCTTCCACCAAAAAATGAAACACTTAAAACGAGAAAACTAACAACTTAAGTTACACAGTACAAAGTTCGAAAAAAAAACCAAATATGACGGACATGAACCAACGACAACCACTGAATTACAGGTTCTTGACTTGGGACAGGCATACAAATTATGTGGCGGGGTTAAACATGTTTGTAAGCCCTCAACCCTACCCCTTGAACTACAAGGAAATTAAGCGTCGTTTGTGCTCAAATAAATTGAGAATGGAAATGGGGAGTGTGTCAAAGAGACAAAAACTCGACCAAAGTGCAGAAAACAGCTCAAGGCCACCAATGGGTCTTCAATACAGCGAGAAAATCCCGCAAACGGAGGTTGGCTTTAGCTGGCCCCAAAAAAAAGTATATACTGGTTCAGAGAAAATGGACGTCACACTAAACTCCGAAAAATATAAATGAACCAAAATTAAAAAAAAAAAACATGTTTAGTATTCCGAATAAGATGAACAGTCATGAGGAAAACTATAATATACGCGAAATAGCAGTAAATTGATCTGATCGCATGTAATATCACTCGAAAAAAACCTGATCTACACTCGAAAAAAGTGGACCGATTCACTCGAGAAAACACGATCTCCGCCGGACACTATACCTACCGTGATTCTGCTAATAACCAAAAATTGATTCTAAAAAATATCTTTCATAATATTTGTTGATGTTTTTAAAATTATTTTGAGTAATTATTCGTTAATATGGGAGACATTGTTCGTATATTTGTAGTTTGGTCTGGATGGAACATTGTCTCCTTTCTTTCTTTCTTTCTTATGTATAAGCTTCCTATCTTAGGAATACCCCTTAATGGGTAATAGGGAATATTTACATAAATGGGTAAGAAAGTAAATTTCTTAGTTTTTAAAAGTAATTTAAGATATGGATTTGAAATTAAAAACAAAAACACATTGTCTCCTCGACAATCACAACATATCTGCTTATTTTTATATGCAAAGTGTCGTAATGCCTAAAAATGAGGCTTTCTTGTATTGCAAGATTTTTTCAATTTTAGATTTTTTTGGACTGACTTTTCTGTATCAGCAAATGTTCGTTTGCCAAGCTAGCTTGTTCAGAGTATATTTTATTTTAAATCATTTCACAACAAATTATCAAATACCAATCTTTATTTCTTTACACAGTCATTCTCATTTATTTAATACAAAGCGCTGTTCCTTTGCTTTGTTGTGTTTTCTAGTGTACATGTACTGATTTTGTGTCATGGATGGAAACCCCATATCCTTTGTTTTCCTATCATAATTTCGGTTTCATCTATTCTATTGGAAGATATTTCACTCACAACACTGTAATAACAATTTTACTTAATTAAGGTCGTTCAACTTTCAGTTCTATGTATCTAATCTAATTTTCAGAAAATATAAAACCTTAATCTAATTTAGTTTATTGTAAATTGATGTAACTTCAACAGACCAGTGCAAAGCAATCATTGCAAAGGCTTGTCACAGCAAACACAGGAAAATAATATCTGTTTCCTATGTTAATGCACTCATAAACCACTTTGGTTAAGCATCCCAAGGTCTAAAAATGGGACTTTCTTTTAGTTTCCGTAATTGCAACAGTTTTAATTATGGATTATTTTTGAGAGGACTTTATTTTAATAGCTCATGTTCCGATTGTGGAAAGTAGTACAGTATGTTGATAATTTAGATAAAACTAAGATGATCAAATAATAAAACATGCAAATAATCAAAAATGATTACGATTCTAATATGAAATAATACAAAGACTTCGTTTGTTAGATCTGCGCTGTAGTAAATTGTTTGTCCTTTCCTTGGCGGGCTTATTCCGTCCGGCTGTAATTTGACAACAATCCTAACTTGGATATATACAATTACTGTACATTGTCGGAAAGTATAACATTTATTTGTAAGAGCTAACGAAAAAGGAAGAAAATCGAGGCTTTCGACATTACAGTTAGCTCAACATAGAAGCAGGCTAACAGCAGACAGGCAATTTATTTGAATGCCTATCAAATGTGCAATAGTAGTGCAGACTAAATAAAAAAAATGCCCAACAACATTTGATCAGCATATTTGCGGTTGCAAATATTTCGTCGATCCTTCCCATAGTCGATTTTGATTATAATAATCTATTAAAAGAGCAGTAAGTAGGTCCCATCTTCTCAAATAAATATTTAATATGATGATATATATTTTATAAAACAGATTTTTTTCCATCTATCCCGCCAAACAGTTTAAGTATCACGATTTTTTTTGTATGCGCAAAATATCTATATCCATTTGGAGGAGCGATAACAAATTAATGAGTTCTTTTAGCTGTCACTGAAAATACAACCATCCCTAAACAAAAGCAGGGACCCATTTTACAAAATACCTGACGACTAAAATCAATCAATAAATTGAAAAAAGTCGAATGTAGCATACATTACCAGAAAAATGTTAACAAGAACTTTTTAGCTATGTAATTTGGTAAAACAAACTTAAGATGATAATTTAAGAATTCACAATGTGTCAAATTGTTATTTTATGAGGTGATTACTTTCATCTTTTCAATTCTAATTTACTTTATTCTGCGAATTAATTTACTTTCTTCAATGTAGTTTTACTTTCAATTTCTGTATTTCAAATATTCGACCGATTTTTAGTAAATCGGTTTTTCTTCTATTCTATAAATGATTTTCAGAAATTTAAGTTTACTTAACCTACATGTATGAGGCAATTGACCTTATTTTACCTTTAAATCAAGAGCAAATTAAAAATAGAACTAATTCACCCATATTTGAAAGTCACTGACAATTAGATGTTGAAACAGAACGTTAACTTATTGTTAAACCAGGGATCTGCGGGTATATAGGTCATTACTAAATATAATAACCGGTCTTAAGTATTATATCAGTTAATGATGACAAAGCACATCAGATATAAATATACATGTTGTAAATGAAGGCTGTTACAACTGCCATGTTTGTTGATGGATAAAAATCCCTGCGTACAATTTTCATAACTAAATTTCCTGAGGAACATTCAAGAAACGTTTATTAATATTTGGCCAGTATTTTCAGAGGAAAGATTTAAAAAAAAGTTAATGATAAAGGACGCCAAGTGATGGCAATGTGGCCTGAAAATAGTTTTAACTTTACTTCAACATGCTGTTTGCCTGATCAGTCAGGAGTGACGTTAGTGGTTATGATCTTTAGTTAAATTTCAATAGGTTTGTACTTTTGATGTATTTGTTGTTTATGGTAGGTCTGTCATGGTCTCAGTTATATATTGTTAATGGCAGGTCTTTCATGGTCTCTGATATATGGTGTTAATGACAGGTATGTCATGGGCTCTGTTATATGGTGTTAATGGCAGGTCTGTCATGGTCTCTGTTGTATGGTTTTAATGGCAGGTATGTCATGGTCTGTAACTTAGTGTTAATGGCAGATCTGTCATGGTCTGTTACATGGTGTTAATGACAGTTATGTCATGGTCTCTGTTATATGGTGTTAATGGTAGGTCTGTCAGGTCTCTGTTACATGGTGTTAATGGCAGGTCTGCCATGGTCTCTGTTACATTGTGTTAATGGCAGGTCTGTCATGGTCTCTGTTATATGGTGTTAATGACAAGTCTGTCATGGTCTGTTATATGGTGTTAATGGCAGGTATGTCATAGTCTCTGTTACATGGTTTTAATAGCAGGTATGTCATGGTCTGTAACTTAGTGTTACTGGCAGATCTGGCATGGTCTGTTACATGGTGTTAATGACAGTTTTGTCATGGTGTCTGTCACATGGTGTTAATGGCAGATCTGTCATGGTCTGTTACATAGTGTTAATGACAGGTCTGTCATGATCTCTGTTACATGGTTTTAATGGCAGGTCTGTCATGATCTGTTTCATTTAGTCACAACTGGAATGATTAAGAGCTGACAAATATTGCATAGACACTTGTCTTTAATTGTTGAAGATTGTATGTTAACTTCTAGTTATCTTTTATAGTTTTGTGTAACATTTAACAAACAGTGAAAACCTGAATTTTAACTGAAAAAAACTTAATTAGTTGTCAGACTTACATGCTTTCCTAAAGTGGAAGCTTTTATATTTGGCAAAATACTTTTTCATACATCATATGATTGTACTTTGCTCTTGAAAAGATAACTAATCACTGGTTTAAAACTTAAGACAAATACCTACCGGATACTTAATTATCTATCATGTCTATAGTCCCATGTAAAAAATAAACAAAGAAGGCATAAAATGTAAGAAAAATCCTTCTGATATTTATTTCTTTAGACAAACCATTCAGTTTAATATGTGACTACCTGATTCATATTTTGTTACGGTTGAAAAATTGTCTAGTGAGTGGATGAAAATTATTTTTATCAAGGTCGGGGGTTCTAAATAGATCCTAGGATATTCTGTTCCTTATAAACTTGAAATACTTTTTCACTATACAAAGAATGAAAAACAATTTCTCAATCATATGATGATATTACACCTCAACATTTCTTATTCTTTCAAATAAACTTTTGAATCTTATTATAAAAAAGAATATTTAAAACAAATTCCTATAAATCTTTTTTTTAAATACTATTATTGATACCTGTGACAAATACCATAAAAGTAAGGTGTTCAGTAAAATCAACAACATATTGGGTACAATGATCTAAGCTGTTTTGAAATTCATCTTAATACTGTGTATATTGAATTTTGATTGATAGTAACTAAACAAATAATAATTAAGGTCAGTCTAATTTGTTTAACTAATAAAGATTAAAATTGCTTGAACTTGTTCTTTGATTTTTTAATAATTTACCTTGAAAATTGGTAAAAAAAAATCCACATATCACATATCTTCAAGAATTTTGACTCCATATTATCACAATTATTGATTGCTAAGTAAAATTCACCAAAGTGTACAGTAATATCAATAACTGTGGATTTACTGTGGATTCAGTATTATTCATGGGATACCAATTTTTGTTGATTTCATGGGTTCAAGAAGTACAAATGTTTTATAGGCTTGTATTCAGACTTTTGTAAAACCATGAAATCAAATATTCATAAGGACTTCCGTTAATTATGAAAATTGGAAGCCATGAAAATAAATGAATCCACAGTATATAACATTGATTAATTCATAATTTCATGTTTTTGTAGGTACACTTGAACTTGAAAATTTGTAAGTATATTCTCTTTCACTTCAGTTTTTACCAAAATGCCCACTTGTAGTTTGTAGAATTGAAATAAAGAGGAAAGACAAAAATAAGACAAGCAATTCCGTATTTCATACTGTATTTTATTTACATAGATCTACAAAATCTAAAATTTGAAGAGAAATAACTATACATTTATATATACAGAAACCTAACAACCTAACAAATCCCTTCCAATATAAGATATCGATAAATAGTAACAATAATTGTAAGTACAATTTCTCCCTCGTTTTACTTACTTATTTAACATTCACCATTGGTATAAATAAAATTAAGAAAAGTTCTAAACCGGTACATGTATAGTATAAGTCATATTTTAGTGGTAGACAAATGACACTAAAATAGTTTATTAGCACTTTTTTAATATCAAAGAGAAATCAATTACAGATGAAAGGAATTCTGCAATAGTCAATATACATGTAGGACATATTCAATTTCCACATTTGTATACTCCTATATTTAAACAAAGTAGAAACAATAGACAGAAAATTCCTTTAACACAGTTACGTGAATACTTAATTTATGTCAGAACGAACAGATCTTTGTGTACTTTGGTAAAATTTTTAAAAATCTGAGCTGTTGCATATTCCCTCCTATAATTTCAGGAGACAAGAACAACTGCTGATAAGTAAAATCTATCATTATAAATTTCTTCTAGTATCATTATGATATTTTAGGAGATTCAGATTTTTACAAGACAATGTTTTTTAAATATTTAACATAAAATTTTGACCCAAATATAGGTGCTAGTGCTACTGTTTCTTCATAATAATTTATGAATAATAATTTATATGAATGCCCCAACTCAAGCTTTGCAATTTTTCAAGTAAAAAAGGAGCATACCTCTAGAACAGTAAATGACTCACTGCCCAAATTTAAACTCTGTCTGTGTGTTGTGGTACTTAGTATTGTGTATGTGTTTCAGAAAAATTTGGATGAGGCAAACTTAAGTTAGAGTGCTGAAATGAAAAAAAATTGCAATTTTCCAAGTTATAAAAGGGGCTCAACTCTAGAACAGTAAGCGACTTATTGCCTAATTCCGAAATTCTGTGTGGGTTTTCATTGATTCTTAGCATTGTATATGAGTTTCATAAAATTTGGAAGAGTAAAACTTGAGTGTGGAAACGAAAAAATTTGCAATTTTCCTAGTTATAAAGGGGCATAACTCTAGAACTGTAAGTGACTTACTGCCCATATCTAAACACTGGTTTTTAGCATTGTGTATGCATTTCATAAAATTTTGATGAGAAAGAGTGAAAATGGGACGGACAGGTGGACGCTCAAGGGTAACACTTTATGCCCCCATTGCTTACGGCCGGGGTATAAAAAAGGAACAAACACTAAATGGCAAACTATTCAGTTTGTCCTCAAATATGAAGTTTATTTCAAACCTGGATTTACAGGAGGAAAACATTTGTATTATTTTTATATTATGCTAACACAAATTATGTAAAAGAATCAGATCCCCATTCTTTTATACTAGCCCATTACAAGAAATCAATACACAAGGCCAAACATTTCTCTGAATTTTTTCATTAATGAATTTACAGGAAAAAGTAACTTTAAATAAAATAAGAATGCATGTGTTGACGTGCTAAGCATACCCTAAATGTAATTCAAAGTATAGGAAAACAGGAAGAAGGTGTCTGACAGTTCTGAAAAGTGAACATACATTAAAACTCATCAGTGTTAATCTGATGACCAAATATTAAGTCATTCTGTTCAATACTTTCTGAGAGAAATGCGACAAAATATTTTTGTTGGACAAATGAACAGACAAGGTGATTGCAATAGAGTTTTTTAGAGTGGGGTATGATATTGGGGTAGATTGTATTTTTTAGAGTGGGGTATGTCTATGATATTGGGGTAGATTGTATTTACTGGAGATACGCCTTGCTAAACCCACTGTACCATCAACGTCTTCAATTATGCCAATGTATACATATATATATCCTGTTCTAATAAAAAAATACCTTTTGTATTTTCCTAATCCAAAATAATGTCTTGATTACTTTCTACTATTTACTGGTGTACAACAAAAATATATATTATGACCGAAACCTACATTGCATCTTTTCTGAAATTGCTTTTAAATGTATAAATATTATTTTCTTATTGCACAAAATAATACACAATACCATTCTGATATTGTAGTATAATATGTATCTATATACCTATCTACTCTCCTAACATAATATTTCTATATATACATTAACACAGAATTATCCATAAACAGTGGAAACACTTTCAAATATTGTCTGCAGCTGGACAATGGCATCCCACTGTGTAAAAAAAATAGTTGCAGTTGCATTAAAAACATACAAAACAAATATTTCCCGTAATACTTTCATTTTATTTTTTTGTACTTAATTTTTTTACCTTGTTACATTTCAATTTCAATAGCTTTTTATTCTTTGAATAGTTTATATGACATTGCTGGATCCAGTATATCAATTTAAGCATATCTGGCAAACCAAATCATAAGCCTGGGATCTTTCAGGAGTTCTTACTAAAGCTTATGATTTCACTTTCCAGATTTAAACTAATTAATGTATTTATTGGGTTCTTGGTTTGATATTTCAACATTCTGTCCAAACAATTAGTTTGGATTTAGAGTATCTTTGGTAACTGGTTTAAAGATAGGGTTTACCATCATTTTCTGTTGATAACTGGAATGTCAAGAAAAAACAATCACTTTTGAAGACTTGGCAGCAGTCCTTTTGTGCCTCTTGCTACTTTTGAGATATATTGTATGCCCAAAATTTTATTTTCTCAAAGTTATACAATTGAACCAAATTACCTGTATGAATATTTGCCAATTAACTTGTGTTTACCAGTTACCATGGTTACCCTAATAAATCATCATACCTTATCATACTAATGTTTTCAGAAAACATAATTTTCATTTTTTTTTTATGATTCAAAGATTCATGATTATTTACACGTCGATTCAGTTAAGTAACACAGACTAATTCACATAAAGACTTATCAAACTAAATCTATCACAGTTCTTGAAAGACTACTGTCAAAATATACATTATGTACAATGCTTAACTAGATAATCTAACATACTTTTATACAAGAGATAACCAAATGACTATAAATGTAAAATATTTTTGGTCAAATGAAGCAAAAAGAAAATAGAAAAAAAAAGGTTATAACCAATAATTACCATATTGTAACAAACAACCACTTGTGAATATCAATTAAGCAATGGAAGCCTTCTATGTATTCATTTATATTCAAAATATACAAATTTGTATGGAGATCTTCTGGCACATACATTTCTCAGTCATATGATTGCTTTTTTTTTTTGAAGATTTTCGATGTACAACACCACTATGCCACTGTTTAGATACTATTGTTTCGGACATTTATAACCAATCACAAATGTCTCATGTATTTTCTTTTTAATATTTTCGTGAGATTCAGAAAATGGTGAATTAGTTGACATGAATAAATGTGTATCCACAGCCCTTTCAAAAAATAAAGTACATAGATTATAAAGAGCATACATAATGAAAAATTTATAATCTTAAAAATATAAATTGAGAAGATAAAATTTGATATGTACAGTATCCATACATGAAAGTATAATACCTAATTAAAGACAGACTACAAACTCTGATGTCTTATTCTATTACATATAACTATATATGTATAATCATATAACCAAATGTTACCAAATGTCAGAGGTATTTTAACAGATTTAAAAAATGACAAAAGTGATAAGCAACCTTTTCTTTGGAACTAACACTACAGATAAAATGATTTCATACCATGGAACATACTGTGATTACAACATCAAATAAACCATCAATCAAAAATAAGGTTTATAAACACAACTAAGTTTTAGAGCTATATAGTAAACCTGTCTGTATGTTAATGCCCATAATTTGTTTTAATCCTGAACAAATCATAACTATATTTTATTTAAAGACAACCAGACATACTCATAATAAGTCATCATAAAATTTAAATTGACTAAAACAATATTAGTAATTTTATCTGATGTATTGTTACACAAATAAAAGTAAAACAAAAACAAAAACAACAATCTCTAAAGAAATAATAAGATCTGAAGGGTTATCATAATTGGACATGTATCAAATCATAAGATCTAATTTATTACATTGACAGTAGTGTAAAATTTATCTGATTCAATATAAATTTGTTTTAGTTATTGCATACAATGTGTTTTTTCTGATGTAGTATGACTGTATTTTACATAAATACATGATTGATTGATTGGTGTTTAAGGTCACTATTGTGCTTTTTTCTGATGTAGTATGACTGTATTTTACATAAATACATGATTGATTGATTGGTGTTTAAGGTCACTATTGTGCTTTTTTCTGATGTAGTATGACTGTATTTTACATAAATACATGATTGATTGATTGGTGTTTAAGGTCACTATTGTGCTTTTTTCTGATGTAGTATGACTGTATTTTACATAAATACATGATTGATTGATTGGTGTTTAACGTCACTATTGTGCTATTTCGTGGTGGTCAATAATATGGATGAAGCCAGAGTGCCCGGAGAGAACCATACATTAATACAAAAATATCATAAGATTCATGTTTCTCTGTTCTTATCAAACAAAGATTAACTTCAGTTTCTTTTGTAACTTGTATCTATAAAATGTACAAGTTTTCTATAGTTTATATTGTCTATTGAATATCTTTAAATCTATAAAGACCTTTAAACATGATGAGACACCAAAATTACTCCTTTCAGAAAATTATTAAATATTTTGTAAGAAAATATATAGCTTTTTACCATACAATCATAAATCAACTTAACAAAGAATTATGAACTATGCTTCATACAGAAGTCATAACCATATAATATTCAATTTTAAATCATAATATGTAAGCTATGATTATAACAGCATAATGCATCACTAAAATGTTATTCTCTATCATATGGCCTCCAGGCTATCTCGTGTTTAATTAGGAATTTGTGTCAACAAAGTAGCCACGTGCCTTTCTATTTAGAGAGCAAATTTAAATAAAAACATCCAGGTGACAACCCCAGGGAGTATATAACCCAGAGTGCACTACTGCCACATGCTCTTTGTTCAAAAGACAATGTGTACGTTGAATTTTATAGTTTATTGTCAATTTCACTATGGATGAAAATTCTTGCAACTAAAGCAAAATTAGCTTAAAGAGCGACATAAAACCAAATTACGGGAAAATGGGTAGCATGCCTTGCGGAGAAAACTGCTACCTTTGCAAACAGCATGGTAAGAACAGAAACGGTGAAAAGTCATGCTAACAACTATCAATTAAAGATTAGAGACAATATAGCATGTTACTCCAAACAATGTAGTATACATGATTGAATGAAGAATATGCCAATTACAATATGTAGGGCAAACAGGAAACACACGGAAAGAAAGATTTAGGGGACATTTTCAAGATATCAACACAGGAAACAAATATAAACCAGTATCAATACACTTCATGTCACCTCTTCACAATAGACACGACGTAACAATAACAGGCATCATTAAGACAGCAACCGATGTAAACATACGCCTACGAACAGAAGAAGCCTGTATAAATAAACTATCTACAGCAGAACCCTGGGGACTAAACAAAAGACACTGAAATGGCTAAAACGAAAACCACGCCAAGGAAAAAGAACAATGTCACTACAAACGGGATTAATTGCACTAAATGCAACAAGAAACTAGCCAACATTGTAACTCTAAAAAGGCACAACCGTAATTATCATGAAGACACGGCCAAAACTTTCACATGCTACTTGTGTGATGCTAATTTCACCAGGAAATACAATATTAAGAAACATATTCGCAGAAAACATGAAGGAACCGATGAAGAAAATTTTACTCAAACATCAGGAACCCCGAAAGAGATAGCCACCCAAATTGAAAAATGGGTGCCACCCTTTGAAGCACGGAAATGGGATTTTAACAAAGAAACCAACCTTCAGAGTCATTCCAGGAAAACCTACCGTAACATACCCAGAAAAGCAAACCACTAGAACAATCATTTTAGAACATGATCTTTACTTATCTGACTCAAAGAGTACCATTAAGTCTCAAAATCAAGGCCCAACAAATTGATTGGAATAAATATAGAATCAACAGGTATGGATATTTAACAGAAAAGAACAACCTCAACAGGGATACATACCATCACTATGAAAGCTGGGATCAATACACCATGAATAACTACAGCTATCTACAGAAGACTACCAATATGAACAATACTTCAATAATAGACTAAACAAAGGAAGAAAGTATCATTGACTTAAGCAACAGTAATACCACCATGTGCTTATATTATTACATAGAACTCTATAATAATCTATTTATAACTATAACACTTTCGTTTTCAATTTTATTTTTAATCATTCTATTTTTACATGTATACATTACTAATACCTACCATTTTTAACTGTTACGTCACTTTAGATGTACCACTTTAGGGTACTTCATACACATTAATTCTTATATAAATTGTCCTGATGACGCCTGCCTGGCAGGCGAAACATGTAGACCATAGTAAATAAAATTGCTGACCATTTGAAGTGTTGTTGTCAATTTTGATTATTATTCAAGTGTTGCATTCATTTGCATGATTTGACAACCCCGCATACCAAGGTATCCACTTCAGGGACTCTACCGAAACAAATTCACAGGTGTTGCTTCACCAGACGAAGTTCAAGCAAAATTAGTTCAGTGGAATCTAATGATATAGATCTGACAGTGCTCAATGATACAGACCAGCAGGAAGAAAGTTTCTGTCTTTGAGCCCGTTGAAAGTGCCAGTGTTTCTGGTTTAGTAGAGCCCAATACTGTGACAAAAAAAAGGGTCAAAAGATTGCACGACATGCTCATGATGTTACAAAATAGATGGAAATTGTCGCAAAGGGACCGGGAAAAGGTCCTGGAAAAAATACCAAGGGAAACGCACCGTTAAAAAGGAAAAAAAGTAAGTGCTCCTCTTAAAATTAAATCTATTAATTTTTTAATCATTCAGTAATGTCCAAATGCTTGTGCAAGTCAAATTCTATCCATTAGCCAATCTGCAAGTAGGCAGGAAATTGAAAGTATGCAAGGTCAAGATGACAAAGAGCATCTCAAGTCTAGTGAGGGATATGCATGTGGTATGAATAATGTCTTTTCTAGTGCTGATCCCAATGAAAATCAGATAAGTAAAACCGATTCAGCCGGAATTGAACTACCAAAGATTTTGAGGAGTAGACAAAATTTTCAGACCCTGAAATGGAAAGTTTGGCAGAGTTTGTAAACAATGCATGTATCTGGAATCACAAACATTAGTAAATTTCTTTAGGATAAGCAGATCCCAAGTAACTGTAAGTCCTTAGTTCCTGCAACTATTAACACTAAAATATGGAATTGTCTTTATAGGAACATACAGCCAAAGAGACTGCAGTTTACAGGAAACTCAGAAAATCTTGGGGTTGTTAAGTATTGTGCCAATGATTCAGATAGCTGAAATTCTTAGGGGTAATCAGATAGACCTTTCAAAGTTTAAAAGAAGCTCATAACGCAAAGCATTGAACTGGCTAGTAATGCCTTCTTTGAGATTAATATATAGAGGAGATATTTCATTAGACCCTACATATCGAAAAAATTCCAAAAGCCGTGTTCAGTCTTGAATCTGATAGAGGAACACTTGTTCCCAAATGATGTTGGGGAAAGGATAAAAGAGATAGCCAGTGTTCATTTTCTAATGATGTTTTATGAACCATTGATTGATAATTTTTATTTGCAGTGAACAGAGTAACATTGATGCGAGGATTCCGTTGGATGGAATACAGTGAACGGAGTAACATTGACGCGAGGATTCCGTTGGATGGAATACAGAGACTATTGACTGTTTTGATATAACAGAATACATTTATTGTTTTCTTTGTGGGATATTATAATTTTTTAATTTTGGATTACCTTAATGAAAGGTTATTGATGGTATTATGTTTTATTCAAGTCCTTTTTTATATGATTTTTTGGGCTTTATTAATTCCCAATTAAACAAGGGATGGCTTGGAGGCTATATGATAGAGAATACAAACCTCATCCAAGCATCCAGGTGATGTGATGGATGAGGATTATTCTCTGAATAAGCCTTAAAGCTTCAAGGATTTAATTTCCCTCTAAGTAATGTGGACAATGCCTTATGCAACAAATCTTTACTTTAAATAGACATATGTTGGGAGCACGTTCTGGGTTATATACTACTCAGGGTTGTCATCCGATGCTTTTTTATAAATAAGATCTTCAAATAGAACGGCATGTGGCTACTTTGTTGAAACAAATTCCCAATTAAACCCTTGAAGCCTTATGGCTAATTCAGAGAAAAATACTTATCCATTAAATCCACTAGATGCTTAAATGAGGTTTGTATCATCATTGTTTCCCTTTCTATTTGTTAACCATTTTGACCTGTCAAATATTTTAACAGCTAGCATATGAGACACCCAAACTAAATTATAAATGGTTTATGTTTGATTAAGGTCCAGTTGCAAATATTTTATGCATATTCAGGACAACCCGAATTAAATAGTAAGTTTTTTTTAAAGAAAGAATCAACAGCCTATATATCTGAATATAAAGACATGGTCCTCATAAGAATACAATTAAGACTTTCTAAAATTGTTTGAGAATTATAAGAGAAACATAATAGTCATCTTTCCAAAATATCTTTGTTGCAAAAAATCACAGTTCTCAAATTTAAAGAGAACATTTTCCTTGAACACATTTAATCACTAACTTTTTGACAGACATTTGATACTAACACAATATCATAATACCACAACAATATTTGCTCTTTAAAAAAAAAGAGTACAACCAGTGAAAATGACAAAGTGTATCTGTGAGATCTTTAGGAAACTGACCACATTTACACAAGTTTTATTTCCGGACTATTACAAATGTTTTAGTGTACAACAGATATACTTCAAAAGTATAAGATGTGACCTACATATTGTACTTAAGATTAGTACAGTTTTTATACTTATATGCTTGAGATATCCAGATTGTACCTCCAACGTGCATACAAACTAGCTATCGAAAGTACTGCAAACCAACTGTAATCATAAACTTTTCTATAAACAATTCTGAATCCAGCACTGCTATATGTGCTGCTCTGCCTATAATTGTGTTTGCTGTGCTGGTCAAAGCATGAAAGACATCATATCGTACCAGTTTACAGTTTATGTTATTAACAACTGGAGTCAGTATATTAGCAACCATCTCACTGTATATAGCACCTGTCAAATAGAAATTAGCATCTTTGAACTGTGGTGTCAAATCACAGAAAAAAAAAAGCATTTGTAACAACCTAATGGTTTTTGTCTTTACAGAACTAATAGATCTTTAATATGATATTCCCTCTTCATATAATGTAAAAAGTAAATAAATGAAGAATGTGTCCATGGGACACAGATGATGCCGCTGCTTGCATATAATGTTATAACTTGAGAACAGTAATGCCACCCAGATTTGAACTTGATCTGTATTTTGTGGTAATAAGCATTGTGTATAAGTTTCATAACATTTGGTTGAGGCAAACTAAAGTTAGAGAACAGAAACCAATTTTGGGACGTACGTACAGACAAGGGTAACACTTAATGCCACCTCTAGTGATGGCGGGGACATAACAAACAAACGAAAACTAACACAAATTAGAAGAAATAAGTGTAAGTATAACAGAACAGGGTTGTAATCTTGACTTGAAATCAACAAACACACATCATACGATCTTGTGATGTCTTCAATTCTATCACACATGGAAACTAGAAAACTGTGAGTAGATTTCGTTTTATTTAACTGGCTCTTGGCTCTTTGTATCTAATTTGCTAAGTCTTTGTATTATATTGTAAACCCCAAAAATCTTTTTGATAAAAATTAAGTAGAAGGTGCACAATTCCATTAGTTACTTAATTCTGTGTGTTTACGAATAGCTGCAGATACAAAATGCCTACTAAGAAAGTTTCACTGAAATCCATCACTGGTTTAAGAGGAGGTATGGTATATTCAAATAATAGCATTGCATTGTATAATTCATTCTGTAGATTAATTTAGAGATAACTGTATTGTATTTGAAGCTTTGCAGACGTCCATCGGTAGTTTTACTGTCACAAATTTAGTTTACCTGGCGACACATAGCGGAGACAGGTAAACGGGTATTTGCGACAGTAAAAATACCGATGGACGTCCGCAAAGCTTCAAATACAATACAATACAGTTATCTCTATTCTAATGCAAAATAAACAAATCATTCAATTTTAGTCATTATTTCTGTGTAAAATTTTCATTAAACGAAAATTCCGCGAAATGATGTTATCTTCTTTGGCGCCTAAACTAGGTGACGTCATAGGTGTGCTTCCGGCATCAAACTTAAACACCGGGCGTTTACTGGGTTCTTGTCCGCTTCAAAATGTAATAAAATTTGATGAAAAGAAGATTTGTAGGTCCAAATGTGAGTTTTTGTGCTTATTATTGGAGAAATTACATGTCAATATATTCCGGAATTCAAAATGTCGGCTTCCTTAGTTACAGACAGGGAGATTGAGAATTTTACGCTTGTCGTCATCCAATCAGAGCCATTGATACAAACTAATTGCATTAGAATTATCATTTGTAAAACTACCCTTTTAGACTTTGTGCTTTTATTGCTAGTATTGTTATGAACATAAATTTTGCAGCTAGGCACTTACCCATTCCAGAACTCTCTCTTTGTGCAGCTTTACACATTTCTATTCTGGAGGAATGGTATGGAACATATCTATCTTGTGATGATCCCACCAGTAACACATGTCGAAACAATTCCAAACCTGAAATCATAATGTCAAAACAAATCTCTTAATATTTGGTTTTCAACTGCATTTCACCAAAAAGACCTTTACACATACTTAAGAGAAAGAATCATGATAGAATGGCTTTAGTAATTCTATTTTAAGCACAAAACATTGAAGAGAAACCACATAGTCATTTCTTTGTGTAATAACCTATTAGTGGGTTTTAACAACTCTGTATAAATTAATTAAATTAAGTGAACCAACGCCTGGTAAATCTTCTGTCAGTAGATTCCATAAAGTGGATACCTCAGGTATGCAGGGTCGTTACGATAAAAACATAAAATGTAGAAGGTCCTATAACAACACCACTTTAAGGAATGCTCCAGTAATTTATTGAGACCGAAACATGTCGATCTCAAATAAATTACTGGAGCATTCCTTAAAGTGTTGTTGTTATAGGACCTTCTACAACTCTGTATAAAGATAATTGTAAAATATCAATTTGGAATGCAGATCTACATTTCACATCTATATCAATAGAAAGATTTGATTTTGATTTTGGAGATTACCTTTGGACATGTCTAACATCTATCAGTTTTCAGGACACATAAAAAATTGCTGTACCTTTTTTTAAAATTCAAATATCACTATTTTTCTGCATCAAAATGTGTACATTTCAAAATTTAGATGTATAATTACCCAGTAATATTCAAACTCTATTTACTGAGATAAACACTTTTTTTTATGATGAATTCCTTTTATTAGCACTGACAATAATTTATCATACATATTATGCATATTAGAACATATGTATAGCAAGAGATAGAGTATGACCATACATATTTTAGATATTTAATTAGAACTTAATAAAATTACCTTCATTGAAAAACAGCTATATAACTAAACCAATGCAGAAAGACCAAACAAGATTACAGGACAAAGACTGCTTTTTTTTCTAAAGCAAATACATATATCATATTATACTTGTTGTGGTTATGGCAGTAAAGGAATCAAGTTAAGGGTTCCAATCAATATTGTAAAAAAAGTTACAGCTATAAATTGGAACCAAATTTTTTATGCTTACCTGGTTTCTGACTTAGTTTGTACAGAAAAGATTGTCTGGGATCAACATTGTCCTTCAGTGATAACTGTAACAGGGAACCAGATTTATATGCTTACCTGGTTTCTGACTTAGTTTGTACAGAAAAGATTGTCTGGGATCAACATTGTCCTTCAGTGATAAATGTAACAGGGAACCAAATTTCTATGCTTACCTGGTTTCTGACTTAGTTTGTACAGAAAAGATTGTCTGGGATCAACATTGTCCTTCAGTGATAACTGTAACAGGGAACCAGATTTTTTCCACTTCTGCATAAACCACATTCCTATAAAGTTTTTAAAGCAAATTAATTAGAAATGAAGTGTAAAATATTGATTTATACTGATCTCTAAAAAAATAAAAATGTTATTTGGTGTTGTCAAAAGGAATTACAGACCAGAAATGATATACTTGTATGTTCTATTTATTTGAGAAAAAAAACCAAGACTTTACGCTCTAAAACGTTTAATCTTCAATTATGTACATGTAATTATCTTACACTCTGATACTAAGGTCATTGTCACAAAAAATGTTGATGTAGAAGAAAAAAGAGATTTTTCAATCATCCATGAGTTCATTGAATAATAAAGGCTTCAGAATATAACTTGTTTCCACCTCTATACTAACCCCCCTCCCCAGAGTCAAAACAATAAATTATCACTTCACTGATCAAAACATATTGATTTACCAGTTATCTCATTTACCTAGATAGATGTCTATCTTTTAGGGTATTAACCAAAGTAGTTCTAAATTGCTGCTGACAAAATCAACTTCCTGTGAAAAATACTTTGTCATGCAATGTGTGCCATATATCAAAAAGCTATGACTTGTAGATGCTGTGAAAAATGTGATGAAAATTGCATATATGTGTATGACATTTTAAAGATGTAAGTTTTTGGCAAACAGGAAGAAGACAAAAAGGAACTGAAAACATGTCCAACAGTATTGCATAACCAGATTTAGTTTGGTGGCATGTCTAAAGATACAATGACTTGTAGCTTCAGAGAATAAAATGACAATATGTATTACAGTCAGAGGTAAAAAAGTCTAACTCTATTTTGGAACAGGGGTAAAATATTAAGTCTGTAAATTTAAGCCTAATCATTGATCTATATAAAACCATACTTACCCATATTAACTAGTCCACTACTGTTGTACAATGTACCTAGATGAGGTCCAGACAGAGATAAGAATGTGTACAACTTTGGCACTAGATGTTTCAGCTTAGATCTAGACACTACAGATCTGATGATGAGATTACCCAGGGAATGACCAATAAAACTGTAAATACAAACACTAAAATGTCATTGTAGAAACTTAATAAAATTGAGACATTTTATCAATATACAGTTATTTACACATCAGACCGCACTGGTTTCCGGAACTTTGGATACACAAAACCAGGTACTTCATATCTGAGAAACAGGCAATATATGTCCTCAATTTTAGAATTCATTCAAACATTTTTGTATTATTAAAATTATCAGTCAAAATGTGTTCTACAAGGATCACCAGTCCTTCACCTTTCACTTGATACCTAAATTACCAAAAAATATTTTTTATAGTCTTATATTTTGTTTTAAAAACATATTCATTTCCAGTATGTTCTTTTTGACCCAGCCTGATTTGGTGGTGTTACATCTTATAAAGTCAATCCTTATTATTTTTGCAAAGAATTCTTATCAAGCCAGTGCTAGGAGCTGTCATAAACTTGCAGTGAGGGGAAAGGTTTTTTTTGCTCTGTGTTGAAGGTTCACTGTGACTTTGAGATGAAGAACAGCAATAAAAGCACTGTTCCTTAGCTTTATGTGTGTTTTTTGCTGTGCATGTACTGATTTTGTGTCATGGATTGATACCCCATATCCTTTGTTTTTTTTTATTATATACAAGTTAACTCGTATATACAGAACAACATACTCATGATCCTACAAAAAGATATTACCTTAGTTTTGTAACATTTAATCCATACATATCGATGTAAGCTATAATTTCATTGGCTAATCTTTCAGTCATTACATCAAAGTCTGCAAATGTGTCCTGAAATGGAATAATTTTTTTTATTAACTTTATATAATTGTTAATATACTAATCCAAACTAACTAGAAATAAATTTGTGTTCTTCTTTAAAATCTGAAGTAATCAGCTGAGGGTAATATTGTCACAAACAAACAATTAAATCTCATGAATTGCTTAAAATAATCTCAGGTTATATACAATCCCTGAATCTCTTTCTCTAATTATCTTTTAATAATATTAAGGCAAACTTTATCTTTATTATCAATGATCAGCAAAAAGATTATGCTTTCTATGTGATGTCATTAGGCACAATCACCTTTTTGGGGATGTCACAATAGCCAGATCAAAAGAAAAAAGAAATTTGAATTCATAATTGAAATTTGACCAATAAAAAACTGAGATCAAGCAAACTACACCTAGATTTAAATAAAATAAACAACTGTTCAGCAGAAATATAAATCAGACCAGAAAGAGAAAAATATAGATTCCACCACCGCATCAAGTCTGTTACGATATTTTTCCACTCGAAACAGGAAAGCCTTGCGTTCTAAATATTAAAATTTAACTGTTGAGAGGGGAGAAATATCGTAATACACGAGATATAGTGGTGGAATCTGCTTCTCTAATGATTTTAAGATGATATCTAAACAGGTCTATCCTTCCTTTTTAAAGATTAGCGTTGTGTTCTTTAAATGTGACGTCATCAGTGCCTTTTTTCCTGACGTCACAATAGGAAATTCAGAAGATATCAAGAAAATTTGACATCTTTATTGAAATTTAGACCAATCGTTTGCTGAGAACTAAGTTTTCTCTAGAGATGAGAAATAATTTTTCTCACACAGATCGAGACATATGAAAATAGCATGAAAATTAGAGAAATGATTTGACAACATGTTAGGACAGTGACTGTCATCAGAATGTCTGTTAACTTCAGACAATCATGCTGCTTTTTTAATTACTATATTGTGTTTCAGTAGTCTAGTGTCCTGATCTTTAACATATTTAAAGATGTATTAGCTGGCGAAATTCATGTCTACGGAATTCACTCAAACACTCAAATTCTGTGGACAGATTTTGGCAGCTAATGCCCCTTAAAGAGAAACATTTATAAACATGATAAACTGAATAAATGAAAGAAACTTGTACTAGTTCAGTATTTTAAACATATCATGACATAACTCAAGATTTTATTGGTTTGAATTTTGTAGCATACGGTATACCAACCTGGTTTCTTTCTGACATAAGAAATTCCAGTTTATACCCTGTTAGTCCCATCTCTATGTATGTTCTCACTAATCTTAAATCAGCACTATTACCTGTCAATACAAAGTTAGGCATTTACAATGCAAAAATAATACTTTAATATTTTGAAACTTATTTAATATTGTGATGAATATCTGTTCAACTGGTGGACATGCAAATCCTTTATCTTTTTGTGTATTAAATAGATATTAGAAGAGAAAAATTGCATATTTTCCTCCAGTTTATGACACAATAAATAGCATGCATAAATATTTGCAGAAAAACTACAATGGCAAATATGAATTGGGAAGCAAATGCTGATGGAAGGGAAATAACTCTAACTTCAATCATTCAAATTGACATGCACTTTTTTTAAAAACTAACAGAACTTCATATTTTAGAATTGATACTATATATGTTCTTATCAAAAACATACCATCTAATCCATGAACACATACAATCAAATGATGACCTTCACTGTCATCAACGCCATCAGGTGGCATCATAAAATATGGGATAGTTGATGCTAGGGTCTGGAATTCACTGAAAAAGATTAACTACAGTTTGTGTTGACATATATATAAAGAAAATGGACTCTGAGTGATACAAAGACTGTACTCATTTAAATTATGAAGGCAGGAATACCAAATCGAACCGTTGGCACAACTGAACGGTAGTGTTACTTACACTGAATACTAAAATTATAAGAGTATGTGAAATTCAATAAAGAAAATATTGATAGAATGTAGACTTCCATTGGCTCACACCAATTTATACTTTCAAGATGTCATTATAATTATTTCTTAGAAACCAGTATATGGAAAAGTATAAAAGAGGAAAAGCATTACAAATATATAAACATTTTTTAGGAATACAAAAAAATCAGGAATTTCAGTTATATCTGGTTCTACTGTCATCTCTATTTCTGGTATGTTGACCTTTCATTTGATAAAACAGTACTGACAAGTATATTTTATACCATATACTGTACATGTAGCAAGGAATAGGAAAATAACATATATGTGTTAACTCACCTATAAAGCTGCCCATCAAATTTCATTTGTTTTTTCAGATTCTCTCTTGCCTCTACAAAGCTGAAATTTTCAAAGAAAAGAATGGGTAAAAAAATGGAATATGGACAATTTTTGTCTCCATGAAATGTTTCTGATTTTTCCAATAGGCTGAATCAATATATTAAATCAGAAGATCAGACAAACAAAATGGTATAAAGAAATTAGCAATTCTCCAGGGGGAACCACAGAAAAATAATTGTTCTAGTTAAATGTTATTTACTTCATGCTACAGTACAGGTTTTGCTCATCATTGAAGGCTGTACAATTACCTGAAATCATGGTTGTTGTTGAAATCTGTTTTCTTTGTTCTTTGATGGGTAGTTTTCTCATTGGCAAGCCAACCACATCTCCTTGTTTTTATAAAGTTGCAATTTGTATGTTACTGTTCACCCCAAAACTAATGTTTATTCCATGTGACAAATCATTTTCAAAATAAATCATACATAGGTACTATGGAAAAACACAAGTAAAATTCATTTATTTATCTCCCTGAAAGTGATAAATGTGTTGTAAACTTGTAAACTTATTTTAGGTAGCAGAACTAAATGTGACATTTTCTCATTGCAAGTTTATTCCTATTATAAACTGTTAAGACAATTTAATATTTAATTTACAATTTTCTTTTTACTGTCACAACAGAATTAGCTCAAAACACATGATACATTATCATCTGTGTTTTTAAAAAGCAACTAACTTGTACAAAGGAAAATTAAAAAAATTGGGAATAAACCACAATAATCTGTGAAAGTGGTGAACATGTCAAAATGAACAACACATACTATGCATAAAGCTTTACAATAACAAAAAATATGATGTGTGTACTTCATGATTTCAAAATAAAAATATCAAGTGGATTGATCTGTATAAACTTTGGGTTATTATTGTCATGCTCTGAATCAGAAATTCTGAAATGGTGATCAGGTGATGAGGTGGTAAAAATGTGATAGGGATACTACCAGTGTTCGAATTTTTAAAGGAACAGAGGAGTCCTTTTGCTTCAGCCAGTACAAAACTTTATATTGTACCCAATTCAGGAAAACTGCAGACCTATTATGGCATTATGGGTTGACCTAAATTTTGAACACTGGATATGACATCACACACAAGTTATCAATTTTAATATTTGATATCAACAAAACAACCCATGAGGTCAGTTGATCTTAAATTTAAACAGCATTATTTCCAATAATACCTATCATGACTATTAATTATAAGGTTTTGTAAAATAGATGCTTAGCACATAGTTCTTCATTAAATGTACCATTCACATATGTTATAGATACTGGTTGCATATGTTACCTTGCCTCAATATTTGCCTTTAATACAAAAAAGAAGAGAAAAGTTATCCTTATGTGTGATGAAGTTTCATGTACTTTCATTAAAAGGCTAAACAAAATTAAAATAGGCATGTATCTAAAATTCTTATTTAAAAATCCCAGTCAACTGAAAAGTGATAACATGTACATACCCGACAAGTCCAACACCAAACCTGATACATATATGTCTATTGTTAATAAACTATTCTAATACATTATACTTGTATGTCATCAATACATATCCATGATAAAGTAGTAGCTTTGATCAGAACCAAATATGGTCTCTATAAAATTTCAATTAAGATTTAATGTTCATTATCACCATTATCAAAATGTATCATATGTAGTAAAAAACATGACTAGTAAAAAGGTTTTTTTTTTTAATTTTTACCGAGTTCTTTACATGGGCCATTTATGGTTGTATATGTATTTGATATATTCAGAATTACTCAATTTAAGTTTGAACATTTTGGAGGGATTTGGGAGTTCACTATCTACTGTCAAACCATCTCTACTGCTGAAGATAACTTACCTTAATGTTGCATGACCAATCTGGGAAACAAGTTTAGGACTTTCATTTTGTATATGTGATAAAAGTTCTGGATAAGATTTCGATGGATGAAAACCTTTGGACTCTGATGATGAATTCTGAATGGATGTTGTTGAACTTTCCAAACTTTTAATAATATTAGAATCACTTGATGCCCTATGATGTGCTATACTAGCTGCTTCTTCTGAAGAACTATCAGGCTTTGTCATGTTTGTATTGTCTGTTGACACCTGTTTAGATTCAGATGAATTTCTTAATCTGAGGTATTCGTCACGTAAGAATTCGGCGACAGTCATTTTTTCTTCCTGTTCATGCTCTGATTCATCTGAATCTTGAGTAATAATGCCACTGTCTTTGGAAAGACTAGGTGTAGACCCATTAGTATGGTCTGATCCTTTGCTTAGTTTATGAACAGTACTATTGACAGGCTTTTTAGTCTCTGTTTGGTCCTCTTTATTATAGTTTTCTAAAATGTCATCATATCCATTAGCCACACATGTTCCATCATCGCTTTGGTCATCATTTTCATCCACATCTGATTTTACATACCAATCCTCTTTCTTTCTTAAGGCCTGTGTAATATCATTAGCTAATTTACTACATGAAGACTGTTCATCAATTTTGGACAAAGAAACATTTTCGTTACAGATTTCTCCTGTAGCACTATTTATATCACAGTTAATATCACGTTCACTGACCTTGTCATCACCTTGTGTTAATTCACTCGTACCACCTACAGATTCACTCTCCCCAAGTGAATCTTCTTTAGACAAAGCTGATTCATCAGCAAAAACTTTTTTCCTAACACACACTTCTGAATCTGAATGAATGTGCTTGTTTTTCATTAATGCTGACTTGACTGACCTACGGTGAGTGTGGGGTGACTCAGAACTCCCCGCATATTCAGGTAAGGATGTAATGCTGGTTCTACTCCAGCTTGACCGAATGAAGAGGGACGGCATGGATGCTGCATTTGATAAGGGAGGATGTTCATTGTCATCTGCAGCTTCACCCCTGTTTGGGGCAGGACTAAATGTTCCCAGAACTATTGACTGTCTGGAAGAGGATCTAGTGTCAGTGGCTGTCACCGTCGTTGTTTGGTCAAGTTTTCTGTATCCAACTAGCATACAATCCTTTACAGGATCCTTGGCAGCAATTGCTTCAGCTTCAGAGCAGGAATAAGAAGATGGACGTTTGAAAGTATCTGGTCGGATATTCTTTATAAATTTCTTTTTCTGTTTACTTGTATTAGAACTGATTGAAGCATTTGAATTAGATCTACCTGCTTTTAGCTTTTCTGTTTTTTCTTTCTGTGATCCCTGAGTTTTGATTCGAAATTTTTCTGAAAAATAAAATGAAATGTAAGCATCCCCCTGAATCATTCAAGTTTATAAGTTCTATACCATACAAAATTAAGGACATGTGGTACATTCCACCAAAGACCAAAGGACAAGGATTTATACTCATTTTCATGCAATTAGAAGTTACACCTCAATTCATATTTAAAAAAAATCTATGTACATGCTAGGAAAAATACTAAAATTTACAACAGTTATTAAGGTTAATTCCAAATCCATCAATAGGATTGATTATTTTACACAGTGTGTCAAACCTGGAATATCATGGTTAAATTTTTACAAGGATTGTCTTCGATATACATTTTTGAAATCCCACAGATTTTAACAGTAAGAATGAAAAACACTTAATAATAAAAAAACAATTTGTTATGTTAACAGTGATTATAGTATTAGTCACAGACAACATAACTATATTAAACAAACCACGATCAACATGTCAATATCAACATAACAACATTCTTGGAAACATGTTGTGTCTGATGTGTTACTAATTACATTTTCATGTACTTCATGTCAGTAACAATTTGGACAAAAATAATTACTGTGAATGATCAATAACTGACACACTGATTCAATACATACTGGATAGTACATCTACACAAATTCCTTTCCCTTAATAAAAACACCCCAATAAAAAAATAACAGCTTACCAACATACTGGATGGTCTTAAACTCTTAGTCCTTCTCAAACTTTTATAAACTGACATTAAACTTCAAAATTTTTATCATCAAGTGTCAAATATTTCATAAATATTTTGGACAAGAACTAATAAACAATAATACCAATAGGTAGATTCTGAAAGGTATGTGGATTAGGATGAAGTACACAAATTTTGACTGCTACCTGAAAATGAGGGTATGTTGTTGGTCCAAAAGAGGCAGCATATTTATACATCTTGCACAGCAAAACAGATGCCCAAAATAGGTTTTAATGATAGTGGATGTGACATCATAACCACATTCAGTCAGTCAAGGGTCTTCAATATTAATAAAACAACCTGGGACATCATAACCACAGTCAGTCAGTCAAGGGTCTTCAATATTTATAAAACAAACTGCATTTTGCAATCAGAGACAGAAATTATCAAAATATGACTTGTTATGAACTTGCATATATTCTGACAGAAAAATGTATATTTGGATTATATGGAACAAGCAATGTCGATCACAATAACATTTGTTGCCATTATGTTCACTTCATTTTGGTCATGATATACATAATAATAAGTTATGACTGTAAAAACATATTAAACATAAGCATTAACTTCACCAGAATACCCATGAGAATAAACAAACAAATAAACACTACAAAATTGTCAAACATCACATGCATGGTGTGAATGATATACCACAAATAAAGCTCTGTGCTCTTTCTACTATTTTTCTACTCTGTGGTGGTGTTGATTCAACTGAAAACAGCCAATCATCATGTTAACAATCATAAATAAATTCTTGGTCTGAAATAAGTAACATAAATTCAATTAACATGGTGTTGGAATTTCTTTCAGGAAATTGATTAAAACTTACAAAACATATCATAAAAATTCATAACTATGGAAAGAAGACAAACATTTTAAGAAAGAGATAAACAAAAATATTATATTTGCCAGAAGGGATTGAATAGAAATTTATTATCAACTTTGTATCTCAACAATAAGTGTTAATCCACTGTTCCAAAATGTTAACTTGAACATTGTAATCACTTAAAAAAATGCATGCAATTAGAAGTTATTATCTGATTCAATTCTAAGCGAAACAAAGTTTATTATTTTTTGTTTGTTATTTAAAACTATCTGTTTTCAATATTCATAGTGTTAACTGCCAGAACAGATGCATGCTACATGTAATTCAGATAGATTTTTCCTGATTTTTTTTAGAAACACTTTGATATATCTATTATTTTTTCCCTTTGATCATTGAACCATGACTGAAGGTACAGAGCAAAATACCATTGATTATCATAAGTGGTTTCCTTTAAACTGACCCAAAATTAAAGTTAAACATGTAAACTATGCAAAAATTTCAAAGTCAATGAATGATGAGGGGGAGGGGCCATAATATATCCATGGAAATGATAATACAACTGCATTGACCTACTACTAGTGTTTCCCCTAAACTGACTTAATCACACATTTTACATTTAAACTAAGCGAAAGTTTCAAAGTCAATCAATGACTAAGGTGGAGATGCCAAGTGAACTCCATGGAAATGAGATGTGACAATGCTAATCAACTGCATGTCAAATATCATTGACCGACCACTAGTAGTTCCTCTTAATCTGACCTAATCACAAACTAATACATTGTTGATGTTTCTGCCACAGACACCTGAAACAGCACACCCAAGTCTTGCTTTTTCAATTTCATCAAGGCGAGACAAAAACACATTCAAGGCCTGTTCAAGTTAAAGCATGACTAGACAAACTCAATGCATGCAACAAAAAGTGTATACCTATGTCATGTCTTGCTTTTTTCTTCTAAATAGTCAGCTGTATTTAGAAATAGAGGTGGATCCAGGGGGTGAGGGGGCCTGGCCCTCCTTAATGCAGAAAAAATGTGTTTTTTAGTACATTTAAGAAAAATTGACAGTCCTGGATCCACCTCTGAGAATGTTTATGAGGTTTTTTGCCAAACTAATAGCTGTTGAAATGAAAATTGCTTTGGTAAGATATATATTCTTATAGATGTAAGTCTAGCTGTTCCTTGAAAACAATCCTATTTCATCAACTATCAATTTTTTAAATAGCTTCTGTAAAAATCTAAATAAAACTGACAACTTGCAAGAAAATTAATCAACACATGAGCTTCTGTCATCAATCCTCATACTGTGTAAAAATTTAAAAGAATCTGCTAAAAAACCTGGTGCAGAATAAATAATTATGTGACCAACTCTATGGTAACTGATTAAGCTTAACTCGTGAGAAATTAAGGTTATCAAAAGTTGCTCCCTTTCTAGATAAATATTTATTTTATTCACCAAAGAATTCTTTCCCCTAAATATCTTGCACCAACATTTGAAATTTCAAAACCCATATGTTGGAAATAAAGTAAATTTTTGAAGGAATAGAAGTTTACCAAACTTTGAGGAAAAAATTTATAAAAATATTTTGAGTGACTATCTACCTTACCATAAATTCAGCCTATTGATATCTATACATCTGTTCAATATAAATTCTCAGTCAAGTTTCAGGATTAAAACATTGGTACTTGTAAGTATGACCAGTTATATATGCGTTTATTACATTCTTGATTGATTGATTGTCGCTTGTTTAACATCCTATTACATTTTTGTAAAAGTTCAATATCACTGTCTTGAAAATATAAAGTATTGAAAACAGTTGTGCATCATCATAAATTGCAATTTTTTTAAAATTCATAAAATTATCTGACTATCCCTATAACCTTAAAAAATTCAAATGACAACCTTAATTTCTTTATATCTTCTTATTTCATGCAATTACATGAATGACTAGCTTTCTATTGATGATTGATGGTCACACATCATTATTTGACCAGTGGTCCTTTACTCACCAATTACATTTACATCACTAACATCGATTGCATTATGCAGATTATGTGTAGACACCGTCAATATTTGAAATAATTCAACCAGAGGTGATACTGGTAGGTCATCTGTGTTATCATAATTATATACAAATTTGTCAAAACATTTATAAATGGTAATCTGAGGTTAATAGATTGCATAAATTATATAGTTCTCATTACCTCCCATATGTTAGTAAAGTACATGTTATTGAAAAATCTTCTAATTTAATCAACTACAATCCTCATGATCTAAGAAACACAAATGATAATACCAGACTATTGTATTTCAATTTAAAACATTCGTATCCCTCTTACACATGCAACATCAAACCATTTATGTGAAATCAGCATAAATGAATATGTCCTACAAAATTCTAATTTTGTTAATGAACATAGATCATACCTACAGTCTTCTGGAAAATGGTATATTTGAACTATGATGATAACTCTTAGAAAATATAAAATGTTTGATTTTTACAAAAAACTACTTACTTTTGTTTTTGTTGACAAATTTTCATTTAAGGCATATGCTTGAATGCATTTTTATTGTCAGTACGATTTTAGACAATAAAATAAAGATGTGAATGAACTATTGATCCCCTTTATTAGTGAATTTGATTGGATCTCAAAAGATGGTAATCCATCAATCTCTCTTTGGAATCTATTTAAAAAAGCAGTTTAACTATATCATGTCCTTGGCAACAGAAATGACAAACTAACAAAATGAGCAGCTTTAAAGTAAAAACTTTTCCCCAACTTCAAAATTAGAAAATCCCCTTTAACATCTTTAACTCCAACATAATATCCATTCAAATTTCTTAACTCTACTTAAATCTACTCTTGGAATAAACACTATTTTCCAAAATGCAGCATAACTCCTTATATAAGTATAAACCTACCATTTGACATAGGAATGTGATCACAATAAACATCTTCAAAGATAATAGGTAGTGTGGTGTAATCTCCATCAATATCACAGATCTCTACTTGTAACGACGGCAGGTTTTGGAAATATCCTGAGCTCCGTACAATGTTACACAACTCAGCATGTCCATGGAAACTGTCAAATAAATAATCTCATAATTATTATCAATAAAGAATTAAACCTCAATCTCAATCATAAAATTTCATTATGTACTCAACTTTCCAACGTGACAGGTCATCTATTCAATCTAACCTCTTTTATTAAAGGTAGCGGCTGATTCAGTGCTATGTACCTGGTAGTTATAACTGTTACAGAATGTCCTTTCTAACAACATGTGTCATTCTATACAGTTTTAATCAAGCTTTAAGAAAAGAACTGTATTCCTTGATTCTATATTTAATAGTTCTCCTTTTCTATTGCAAACACAATTTTTAATCTTTATCTATTAAATTAAAAGAACAATCGTATGAAAAAATAAACTATCCTTTTCAAGTTATTAATCAAATATATTCAAAATCCCAGAAATACCTACATAACCTTTTAGTACATGTCTTTTCTGGTTTTAATGTATTTCCTGGTTTTATTGTGTTTTCTGGTTTTATTGTTTTCTGATTTTGTTGTTTTCTGGTTTTGTTGTGTTTTCTAGTTTTATAGTGTTATCTGGTTTTATTGTGTTTTCTATATTTCTTTTTAGTCATAAATGAAATTTGTCAGAAAGTTCATCTGATATGTTGAGAATATTTACTGTGTATTCATTTATTTAGTGGGTACCAATTTCAGTGGACTGAGGAAAAATTGTATTTTCATGGAAATTTGATATCATGGTTTTGCAGAAGTTCAGTAAAACTAGATTTCAGTCAGATTGTCTCACCTCATCAATTCTGACTTCAGTAGCCATCCATTTTTTTTTTTATAATTTTCATGATCTTTTCATAAAAGGTATTGAATACATTTTTTTTTTTAAAGTTTCTGAATATAAATCTGAATATTCAAATTTTTCATCTCTTTCACACATAGCCTATATTATGAACACACATGGCTTATAATATACATATATTATGAACACACATATACAATAATATGCAAACACAAACCTTGGTTCATAACAAGAAAGACATTCTGGTTTTGGGTAATCATGTGTAAAAAACCCTTCTGCAAATCTTTTTGCCTACAGAAAATACAAAAAGTTATAAAGTTTTTTATGAGAGGCTACGGTAAGAAGATGTAATGATATGATAGCTATGGATTATCACCGAACAATTATGTAAAATAACATTTTATGTATATATGATAGTACAAAGTTTGAAACATATACCTTTAAATCGGTGAAAGACGATGGTCTTTATAGTAAGTTTTATATTAAATTTTCATTTTTTGTTTACCAATTTTAATGGGATCAGTATTTCTTCCAACTTAAATAAGATTTCTGTAAACCATTAATAAAACTAAAGGCATCTATAATCCCAAAATTTTGCATTCGTTTTGTAATCAGGATTCAGAAATAAAAAAACAAACATGAGGTAAATCTGTCTTTAAAAAAAATACTCCAAGATATAATAAACTGTTAACACAGAGATATGTCTCGCCTATTTGTTATTTTGATAATGCAAATGTTGAAATTAAAATAGCAATACTTTAACATGTAAGTTATGCAAATATTCAAAGTCAATGAACCATGACTGAAGGTACAGGGCCTAAAAATCTCCAGAGAAATGACATGTTCCAATGCTAATACAACTGCAAACCAAATACCATTGACTTTTCATAAGTCGTTCCCTTTAAACAAACCTAAACACAAACATTAACTTGTAAACTATGTAAAAGTTTCAAAGCCAATGAACCATAATTAGGGGGTGGGGTTATATAATCTCCATGGAAATGAAACTTGCAAATGCCAAAACATTTGCATACGGAATATCATTGACTTAACATTAGTGGTTCATCTTAAACTGACCTGATCACAAACTAATACATGTAAACTAAGCAAAAGTTTCAAAGTGAATAGACCATGACTGAGGGGTAAGGACCAAATATTATCCATGGAAATGAGATGTGCTAATGCTTATACAACTGCATACCAATTATCATTGACCTACCACTAACGGTTCCCCTTAAACTGACCTAATCACAAACTAATACATGAAAACTAAGCAAAAGTTTCAAAGTCAATAGACCATGAGTGAGGGGGCGGGGCCAAAATATCTCAATGAAAATGAGATATGCCAATGCTTATACAACTGCATACCAAATATCATTGACCTACCACTAGTGGTTCCCCATAAACTGACCTAATCATAAACTATTACATGTAAACTTAGCAAAGTTTCAAAGTCAATAGACCTTGACTGAGGGGGCGTGGCCATATAATCTCCATGGTAATGAGATGTGCCAATGCTAATACAACTGCATATCAAATATCATTGACCTACCACTAGTGGTTCACCATGAACTAGACCTAATCACAAACTAATACATTGTTGACGTCACCGCCGGAAACAGCATACCTTTGTCTGGCTTTTTGACTCCGTCAAGGCGAGACAAAAACTTACATAGATACATGACTTATCATAAAACAGTACCATCACCAAACAATTTTCACACTTTTTTTCCTTTCCATTGAAGCAGATTGTATTTTTTAATCATAAAATGCTGGGAGACATACAGAAACTGGTTACATGTTAATAATCAAAACCATTTTCTCACCAATACTTTCTTACAACATAATGATTTTCACTGTGGAGAACATATAAAATATTTCTAAAAATAATCAGATTCTACATAATTTTTACATACACTGAAATAAAACGAAACAAAATGCAGAAAGTTTAAAACATCTTTCAAATTAATTTCTACCAGGGTAATCCAAATATCTACCACCTAGTGATTCATATCAGTGTAAATGAGTACCAATGGCCAACTTTATTTTGATTCAAAATTGAAAACTTCAATGATATAAACATATTTAAGCGTATTTATGCATCCCTGGCTTTCAAATGTTCAGGTTTGAGCATTCCTGATGAAGATAAATCCAGAAAAGCATTTGGACGAACGAAATTTATTAACTGTTTCATGCATCAGTATTTAAAAACTAGAAGAACTATAAAATAATATTCATACTGACAACTTTCATTATAATATTTCATCTGCAAATTAAAAAAAAAAATTACTATGGCATTATAAAGTACTGTGAATTCATTGATTTTTGTTTGTTTCAATTTTGGTGGATTGAGGAAAAATTGTATTTTTGTGGATACTTGATTTTGTGGTTCTGACAAATTCTGCATACAAGCCTTTTGGAAATCTTTATCTTGTTGAATATCTAAATTCATTGTTTAAAAATACTCATGAGATCCACATAACTGAGTATCCCTTGAATAATAATGAATTCACATTAACTTTTTGGGACTGTATGTTTAAAACTATTGTATATTTATTAGTGTTGTACCCTAGAAGTATGATGTTCCTGAGTCAGTAGATGTAGAACACTTCTGTCTAAAGCTACCACTTCTACAAACTGGAACCACAAGTTGACATTCTCTGCACAAAGCTGTGTTACATCTGTTGTGGCCTTGTTAATCAGGTCTTCTTCGTTGTCAAAACACTGAAATGAAGTACAAAATATATCTTAAAGCTGAGTTCTCTAAAGGCTTAGTAAATTGAACAAGACAAGATAAAAGGATTACTGATCTGGCATGGAGATATGAATATGAACTTCTGCTTGACAGAGGTTGATTCCTTTTATCAAACAAGAATTTAATCAGTAATGTGCATTATGCATTATAATTTTTTTTTCACATGGACATTAAAATTTTTTCATCATATATAGTTCAAGTTGATTTTGTAGACAACTACTAGCCTATACTTATCTTTAAATTCCTACAATATACATATATATTTTCTACAGTCTGATCATTTCTAATTCGCCAACATTTTTCATCTGAATTAACAGATTACACCTCCATAGAATTTTGAATAATTTGAGGTACTTTTTAATTCAATGAAGTTTCATACTGATTTCACAGCTTTAACATCACGTAACCAATAATCAATGCCTCAACTATAATAAATCAACTGTAAAATTAACCTTCTACATGTTCTAACTAACAGAAAGTAATCGATAAGTCATGTTTATGTTAAAGTAAAATCACATTATTTCAATTTCATAACCTAACTAGGATCACTGATTCATGAAACTTAGTTCATAGATTACCAGAAAAAAACACAATGATTGATTGATTGTTGGTTGATTAATGTCCAGTGGCAAATATTTCATGCATGTTCAGACACAATGTAATGGTTACACATTCAAAACACTACAAACTCTGCATATCAAGAAAACAGCACTATTAATTAAGAGATATACAGGTAAATACATCTTTAACTCAAACAGATGAAAAAGGAGCAGTTAAGAACAAAACTACTTAGTTTTCATCTATGGTTTAAACTATCTACAATTGACTTTTTATTTTTGTTTCCTTTTCTTTCATTTTAAAAAAAAAATTTCCTAGAGATATAAATGTATGTGTATTTAATCTTAAGTGAACAAACTTTAGAGGTTTCAAAAAACAATTGCTACTTTCTGAATACTCAATTTCATTGTTTTAATACCTGCTAAATACATAGTAACTAATAATTTAAATTTTGTTGTTATCTAGTACAAAATCCAATAATTACCTGTTATCTAGTACAAAATTCAATAATTACCTGTTATCAAGTACAAAATCCAATAATTACCTGTTATCTAGTACAAAATCCAATAATTACCTGTTATCTAGTACAAAATTCAATAATTACCTGTTATCAAGTACAAAATCCAATAATTACCTGTTATCTAGTACAAAATTCAATACTGTAAATTCAGAAATTATTGTGTGCATTTTTTATTGCGATTTTGTCATTTTAGACTAAAATGCGATTTTAATTTTTGCGATATTGAGAAAAATCCTGTTTAATTTATATAAAAAATTTCAAAATGCGAGTTTAAATTATTGCGATTATTACCATGTCGCATTTTTCGCAATAATAAAAACATCGCAATAATTTCTGAATTTACAGTAATTACCTGTTATCAAGTACAAAATCCAATAATTACCTGTTACCTAGTACAAAATCCAATAATTACCTGTATACTATCCATTATCTAGTACAAAATCCAATAATTACCTGTATACTATCCATTATCTAGTACAAAATCCAATAATTGCCTGTATACTATCCATTATCTAGTACAAAATCCAATAATTACCTGTATACTATCCATTATAATCTCAAGACGTCGATGACAATTCATGTGTTCTGAAATTGAATGAAAAATAAAAAGTAAGTTTTAATACTTAAAGAATTTATCAAAATGTATCTTCAATCTCAAGACGTCGATGTAAAATTCAGGTGTTCTGAAATTGAATGAAAAAAAAAACGGTAAGTTTTAATTCTCACAGAATTTATTAAAATGCATCTTCAATCTAAAGACGTATATGATTCATGTGTTTTGAAATGGAATGAAAAAAAAGAGTAAGTTTTAATTCTCAAAGAATTTATCAAAATGTACCTTTAAAGAAAAATTAAACATCATAAATGAACAAACATTATGTATGCTGGAGTAAAACATGTGTCCCATAAATTCTTTACAATAGCAATGAAAATATACATAATTTTTAGCGCTTATTTCAACAAAAGTATGAGAGTGGCTTTGAAGGCACTCATCATGCATATATCCACCCATTAAAACAATTTATTTCTTGTTCTTTAAATTATTGTCCAGAAAATTTGCATGATCAACTGCTTGGCAATTATATTTAAATTCATTTCTTGCTTGCTTTACTGATCATGGTCGAATTTTATAATTTGAAAGTCTTAATGATGAAGGTTTAATGACACGTAATCATGTGAGTTCATCAAACTAAAAAATAATTGGTGTTGCCTCAATTGATATATTTGTGAGTAATACAATAATATTACCAAGTTTAAAGATGGAATTTCTCATTGTCTTGAGGTACAATTCAAATGTTGTCTGCAAACTTTCATAAGCGGATAATAAAACAGTACAAAGCTTCCTGTGAACGTTGAAAGCTGTATGTAATCTAACTGTATCATTTCTTGAATAATCCTACAAGAAAATTATAGAAATATTATCAAAGTATGAGTGGCCAAAATATACAACAGGCTACTTGTCGATCTGATGAGTCAAGTCCTTTCCAACAGTTTGTTCTTATTTAGTACTGTTACACCACTGTCGGGCCAACAGTTTGTTCTTATTTAGTACTGTTACACCACTGTCGGTCCAACAGTTTGTTCTTATTTAGTACTGTTACACCACTGTCGGTCCAACAGTTTGTTCTTATTTAGTACTGTTACACCACTGTCGGTCCAACAGTTTGTTCTTATTTAGTACTGTTACACCACTGTCGGTCCAACAGTTTGTTCTTATTTAGTACTGTTACACCACTGTCGGTCCAACAGTTTGTTCTTATTTAGTACTGTTACAACACTGTCGGTCCAACAGTTTGTTCTTATTTAGTACTGTTACACCACTGTCGGTCCAACAGTTTGTTCTTATTTAGTACTGTTACAACACTGTCGGTCCAACAGTTTGTTCTTATTTAGTACTGTTACACCCTGTCCCGGGTTAGAGCACTCACAGACATGTTTAAAACCACCACATTCTTTATGTGCCTATCCCAAGTCTGGAGCCTGTAATTCAGTGGTTTTTGTGTGTTTTTGTCCGTCATATTTGTTTTTTGTTTGTTTATTGCTTTAGCATGATTAAGGCATTTAATTCTCTTTAGAGTTGCATTTTGTCATGTCTGAGCCTTTAATAAATGACTGTACAGTCACGTTTTTGCTCATGGTTTGGAGCCCATACAGTGATCTATAATTGCTAACATCCACATTATAAAGTCCCTGATGTCTCTGGCAACATCACTTTATTTTTTTTATATATATTCAAAACTGCACATAACATGCAGATGGAATATGATAAGTGTCATATTTCTTTAAGTAATACATTACATAATGTTCCTGTAGTTAATGTTTTGCTAACAAAGTTAACTTATAGCTGACAATGCCTTACCCCATACTGTGCTGCTGACCCAAAGTAGACCATTTCTATACTGTTCTCTCCGGGTCCATTCTTAGTCCATGCTGATTTTGGTGGTCTTGGTAAGCTGCAATGTTATTTTCCAAATATTGAATTATCCTTCAAACAAAACTTATTTCCCACATTTGAAATCATACTGATAATTATTATCATTCAGAATTTGCACTGAATGAACTTTCAAAATGTGTGCCCCCCCTTATATTACCTTTCCATTATGTATCTTGAGTTCAATAAATGTCTTATTTTGTTTTTTATCCTTGTAGTCTGGAGGAAGACATGTCACCCTAACTGGAAACAGTATTCTGTCTCCAAGCCAAACACTTTGCTCTTACTTCTCAATACTGGGTGCTCAGCAGAGAAGCAGCAAATACCAATTTTCAAGAATTTAACTTTGACCTGCCCCAAGGCTTGAACTGATGACCTGACTGACTTGATGTTAGCATGCAATCACAAGACAACAGATATGTTTCATTGCAATTAAGGTTGTCAACAGTTGATATTGAAGGTTGATGTAGACCTATAGACGTATTTACACTTGTATGCAAAATTGTCCACCATTACTTAAAATCACACAAGTTCCCTTTAAATTTGACATCACAATTAAAAAATTTGACGTCAATGTCATAATTAAAAAGTAATTGTTGCTTGACATCAGAATAATATTCAGAGACAGATCTAATGTCATTCAGAGACAAAATTCAGCTAAATATCAAGAGTGTAAATATGTCTAATAAATAGCAGTATCTCATATCTCTGCCATACATAACTTACGTAATTGCAGGTTGGTGTAGACCTATAAGTGTGCCATGTACAGTTGTATCTAAGGCACATAAATGAAAATAATCAAACAAAACTGGAACATGATGATGTATGCCTTTAGTTGGACTGAAGTGAAGTGACAAGGTCCTGGATGTAACAGACTCCATTTTGTCCTGTAAGGCACCAGGCCTAAAATCAAGAAATACATTTTATGTTAATTTCATTAAATTTAAAGTGAACTTTTTTATTTAGTTTTTTCAATCCATGATTAAATCTTTTTTCTTTGCAGAAATGATTATGCCTATTACAGCATATATACTTGGAGTACAAAGAACATTGATGTTTTTCTTGTTTCCCTGTTACCATAAAACCAATACAACCATTGATAACAACTGGATGATAGAGTAACAGTTGAGTAGTTCCCATGAGTCAATCAAATTGTGGTATGTGTAACAAAATAATGACTTAAAAAAACTTTTGGATCAATTTTTTTTCTATCTTTAAATGCAAAAGTATCTAATGATCACCAAACAAAGCAGCCAACAATGTGGTTGTGGTATGCTGTAAATACTACACGGACGGTCTTAAGAATGAAATTTTGAATTCATCTACATTCAAGTCCATGCGCCCCACAGAGAGTCATATAGTTAAAAAACATATCATAACCACATCACAGCTTAAGGCTTCTTCTGAACATTTGAAGGTCCCTACTATGTATTGGGTACCTAACTACACAAAAAACCAGTAAAATATTGTTTCATCTCGGCCTCTAGTAAGTGTTCTACAACTAATCTTTCAGTGCTTTTAACAAGTTCCTTAACTACTATCAAAGAGCTTATCATAAACTATTGTAATAAAATATATGAAAATAGTGGAATTAACTATTATTAGTGTAAAAAATTCTTTGGATTCTTTAGATAAATTACGTGCTTTTGATGGTCCTTTTGATTCTGTTTACAGTTTTGACTTTTCTACTCTTTACACAACACTTCCACACAATCTTATCAAACAAAAATTTGACTATTTAATTAAATGGTTGTTTGGTAAATCTGAATGCAAATATATTTGCTGCAACTCATTTAAAGCCTTCTTATCTTTTGAGAAAGGTAAATATGCTAGATATACTTACTGGAGGTGTGATGAGATGATTGAAGCTGTTAATTTTCTCCTTGATACTATTTATGTACGTTTCAGCACAAAAGTTTATTGACAGGTTGTAGGTATTCCTATAGGCACTTATTGCGCCCCTTTAATAGCAGACTTGTTTTTGTACTGTTATGAATCACAGTTTATGACCAAACTCAGTAAAGACCAGTCTAAATTCCATTTAATTGATAAATTCAACAACACTTACCGTTATCTTGATGATATTTTTTCGTTAAATAATCAAGAATTTTCCCAATATACTGCCGAAATTTACCAAAAGGAACTTACTTTAAATAAATCAAATTTAAACTGTAACAACTGTCCTTTCCTAGATTTAGATATTTCTGTTTTACACGGTAAACACCACACTAAAATGTACGACAAAAGGGACGATTTTTCGTTCCCTATTGTTAATTTTCCCTTTTTGGATGGTGATGTTCCTTTGGCACCATCTTACAGTGTTTATATTTCACAACTCGTTCACTATGCCCATGTCTGTTGTGACGTTTTTGATTTTAACGAACGTAATCTATGTATTACTGGTAAATTATTAAGCCAGGGATTTCGTTACCACAAATTACTTAAAACCTTTACTAAATTCTTCCACAGATATAAAGATTTGGTTTTGAAGTTTGGTTGTACCTGTAGAAAACTTATTTCAAACGGGATTGCACATCCTCATTTTTACAGCAATATTGTTTACCGTGCCCGGAAATTTAGAAACGATCCTGGTAAACATATCAATCCTTTAAATAAACTTATTCTGAAAGGTTACCAATTCAACACTGTAATCAGATCATTAAATATTGTTTTTATTGGTACTGATATTGATTTTGTTATCAGTAAATTAAAAGCAAACTAAATGTTATTGTTATATACATATACACATTCATGGATCTACAACCTGTTGATACCTGTATCTTGGCATTGCACAAGGTCATGTTTTTCTCTGACTGTTTATGACGTCTTTACACTAAATCCATTGGATGTTGGATGTGTAAGGATTGATAATTTAGTCTTAGATGCATGATTTTTGTTATTAGTTGTTAGTGGCTTTGAACTAGCTGTCAGTAACTGCGAGTACTCTCAGATCAGTACTTAGTGTCTTTTTGTTGTTTGGACGTACTAGTACCCGGCCAGGTCCACTTGTATTTGTAGTATTTGTATCTTTATCCATCTGATGAGTTAAGCCTCTTTCAACTGATTTTTATAGTTCGTTCTTATGTTGTACTGTTACACCACTGTCCCAGGTTAGGGGGAGTGTTGGGATCCCGCTAACATGTTTAACCCCGCCACATTCTGTATGTATGTGCCTGTCCCAAGTCAGGAGCCTGTAATTCAGTGGTTGTCGTTTGTTTATGTGTTACATATTTGTTTTTCTTTCATTTTTTGTACATAAATTAGGCCGTTAGTTTTCTCGTTTGAATTGTTTTACATTGTCATTTTGGGGCCTTTTATAACTGACTGTGCGGTATGGGCTTTGCTCATTGTTGAAGGCCGTACAGTGACCTATAGTTGTTAATTTCTGTGTCATTTGGTCTCTTGTGGAGAGTTGTCTCATTGGCAATCATACCACATCTTCTTTTTTATATGTAAACTTAAGTTGTAAGTTTTATGCACAAAGTACACACCCAATATAATTTAGCTGTAATATTGTAATAATAAATACCCTGCATCTTCTTCTGAAAACCATAATTCTAGAACCAGTTGTAAATCTAATTTCTCTAGACATTCTTCTATCTGTTAATACAAAAACAGACACATATTATGTCAAACTTATTGTCTACAACACAGATATTTAGTTGCAGATTTTTTTATAACCCTTTATTTATTTTATTCAACCTTATGCACTACTTTGACCGAATCTTAACTGGTTTTAAAACTATAGAATTTTATGCAACGTAGTAAAATTTATTCTTTAGCACTTAACCAGTTGTTGGTCAAAATTTAACAAATACTGTAAACATGGACATTCATGCTTATTTTGTTATCTTGTAAAATATGTAAAAAATGGTTTGTAGATAATAGCAATATTGTTATGCAGAAGGAATCTATTGTTGATGCACAAATTTAATCTCCATGCCAAATATTTGTGCATTGAAATTGAAAAAATAACATCATATACAAAAGTTAAGCTTTTCTTTAGGTTGTCATACATAAAATAAACAGCTGCACCATGAGCGCATGATACGCCCGTCGTCTTGTGTGTGATTTTTTATGCAATAATCATAAATAGTTTCTGACATACCTTGCGACATGTGAAAAACCCCCTTTTTTTTACAAAAAACTCAATATCTCTAAAAAAAATTTGAATCAAAACCAAAAAGTATACAGATCTTAAGATTAATATAAAAAAGAAGTGTGTAAAATTTTAAGCAATAATCATAAATCGTTTTTGAGAGACGGCGCGACATGTGAAAACCCCCTTTTTAAAAAAAAAAAAATCAATATCTCTAAAATAAAATTTTGAATCAAAACCAAAAAAGTATACATATCTTAAGATTAATATAACTAAGAAGTGTGTAAAATTTTAAGCAATAATCATAAATCGTTTTTGAGATACGGCGCGACATGTGAAAAACCCCTCCCCCTTTTTTTACAAAATACTCAATAACTCAAAAATAAAATTTTGAATCATCACCAAAAAGAATACAGATCTTAAGATTAATATAACTAAGAAGTGTGTAAAGTTTTAAGAAGAAATGTGTAAAGTTTTAAGCAATAATCATCAATTGTTTTTGAGATACGGCACGACAAGGGAAAAAAAACACACACCTGTTTTAGTTACTAAGTCCCGTAACTCAAAAAGTTTTAATCTTATTTTCACCAAAAAGTATACAGATCGTTTGACCATCATAAGAAACAACTATGTTAAGTTTCATGAAATTTGGATAATTCGTTCTCAAGTTACGGTGCAATATGTTTACGCCGGACAGACAACATTTGTATACCATAATATGTCCCGTCAAAATTTTGACGGGCGTATAAAAAAAACATGCGTCACATTTTGGCTTTTGGACAGCAGGGTGCAGTCAAATTATATTTTCCTATAAACTTGAGGCCCTAAACTGAAGAGCCTGTGTCACTCACCTGTATCTTCAACAATAGCCAATTTTAAGTAAAAAACATTATTAAAGTGGAATAACTCTATTGAGAGTTAACTGACAATTTCACTCAATTTCATGTTGACATATTTGTACATCTTATCCTGTTGATAATTTTTCCTTTTCAAAGTTTCTATTTATCTATTATAGATCATATTAAGATGAGTCAAAAAATGCATAAAAATTTTCAAGATTATCATTAATTGGCAATAACTCCAATAAAGAGTCATCTGAAGATTTCGACAATTCTGGCTTATTTGTAGATCTTGTCTTGCTGATCATTTTTGCTTTTAAAGGGGCACTAGCTGTCAAATTCATGTTCACCCATTTGACTCAAATTCTCATATTTGATTAATAACCATGCAAAACAGTTATCCAAATTATAATAAAATGCTCCGCAGGGCGCAGCTTGATACGACCGCAGAGGTCGAACCCTGAACAGTTGGGGCAAGTATGGACACAACATTCAAGCTTGATACAGCTTTGCATTTGGATTGTGATTAAATATTTGACACAGAATGAATGTGGTCTAAGAACTTAAAAATTTTAAATTGGACATTCACCTATTATGGTCCAATATCCAAAATCTAAATACATGGTTAGATTCAGCATATCAAAGAACCCCAAGAATTCAATTTTTGATGAAATCAAACAAAGATTAATTTTGGACCCTTTTGACCTCAATGTGGACAAAGTAGATAACGGGGCCCAAAAATCAAAAATCTAAATACATGGTTAGATTCAGCATATCAAAGAACCCCATATATTCAATTTTTGTTGAAATCAAACAAAGTTTAATTTTGGACCCCAATTTGGACCAACTTGAAAACTGGGCCCATAATCAAAAATCTAAATACATGTTTAGATTCAGCATATCAAAGAACCCCATATATTCAATTTTTGTTGAAATCAAACAAAGTTTAATTTTGGACCCCAATTTGGACCAACTTGAAAACTGGGCCCATAATCAAAAATCTAAATACATGTTTAGATTCAGCATATCAAATAACCCTAAGAATTCAATTTTTGTTAAAATCAAACTAAGTTTAATTTTGGACCCTTTGGACCTCAATGTGGACCAATTTAAAAACGGGGCCCAAAATCCAAAAAATAAATACACGGTTAGATTCAGCATATTAAAGAACCCCAAGAATTCAAGAATAAAACCCCATTGAAATTGGTCAAGAAATAAGCAATTTATACGAAGTATCTTCTTTTGCACAATACTGTGCAATTAAATATTTCTTGCTATTGCGCAATACTGTACAATTGACAATTTCTTGCTATTGTGCAATATTGTGCTATTGGATATTTCTTGCTATTGCGCAATACTGTGCAATTAAAGATTTCTTGCTATTGCGCAATACTGTGCAATTGAAGATTTCTTGCTATTGTGCAATACTGTGCAATTGAAAATTTCTTGCTATTGCACAATACTTATTATATAATAATTTACACATCCTGTTTGGTGTGTATCTCCTACCATATCATTATTATTTGCTTTTAAATATAAATCAGAAATAACCAACTTAAAATGGAAAATTTTAAAAGAAACAAAAAGGAAAAAAAAAAAATCCCCCCCCCCCCAAATTTTTGAACCCCCTTATGATTCATCACCCCAAAACTCAATCCCAGCCTTCCCTTTGTGGTATGGAACCTTGCAGTACAATTTCAGAGAGATCCATACACTTGAACACAAGTTTTTGTCTGGAAACTAGAAAAATGTGTTTTTTGGCCCCTTTTAGGCCCCAAATTCCTAAACGCTTAGGGCAATTACCCCCAAACTCAAACCCAGCTTTCCCTTTGTGATATGAAACCTTGTAGTACAATTTCAGAAAGATCCATACACTTACACACAAGTTATTGTCCTGAAACTAGAAAAATGCTTGTTTTTTGCCCCTTTTTGGCCCCTAATTCCTAAAATATTGAGGCAAATACCCCCATCATCAATCCCAGCCTTCCCTTTGTGGTATGGTACCTTGCAGTACAATTTCAGAGAGATCCATACACTTGAACACAAGTTATTGTCTGGAAACTAGAAAAATGCTTATTTTTGGCCCCTTTTTGGTCCCCAATTCCTAAACGTTTCGGCAATTACCCCCAAACTCAATTCCAGCTTTCCCTTTGTGATATGGAACCTTGTAGTACAATTTCAGAAAGATCCATACACTTACACATAAGTTATTGTCATGAAACTAGAAAAATGCTTTTTTTTTTGCCCCTTTTTTGGCCCCTAATTCCTAAAATTTTGAGGTAATTACCCCCAAAATCAATCCCAGCATTCCTTTTGTGATATGGAACCTTGTGGTACAATGTCAGAGAGATCCATACACTAACACACAAGTTATGTCTGGAAGTTACAAAAATGCTTATTTTTGGCCCCTTTTTGGCCCCTAATTCCTTTACTGTTGGTACCATAACCCCCAAAATCAATCCCAACCTTCCTTTTGTGGTATTGAACCTTGTGGTAAAATTTCATAGAGATCCATTCACTTAAACTAAAGTTAGAGTGCGAAAACCAATGTGTCTTCGGACGACGCCAGACATCGACGACGCCAACGTCATACCAATATAGGACCACAAAAATTTTTTTGCGGTCGTATAAAAAGTCTAAAATAAACAATTAACAGGGCATGGGCTCGATAATATGTAGCTTTGTTTCGTGTGTATTTTAGTCTTGACGCCATCTAATTAACTATCGAGTTGACCTCCAAAGACCTAAGCGATATAAACATAAATATAGATATAAATAGAAAGTAAACTCGTGCAATTGGATTTTTCTAGGTCTGTTTAATTTCATATTATAGATTAAAAATATATGTTAATCATTGTTTTTACCTGTATAAGAATGATTTGTTGTGGATCTAACCAGTCAATCAAATGATTTACCTTTGTTTCAATTTCAATGTTGACATTCTTTTCCTTTAAATAACCAAATACGCACAATTCATGCGGTATCCATCTCTAGCTAAGGGGTTAAATTAAAGTTCACATGAATACTGATTCAATTGTTTGAATTATTCACTTGCAATAACTCATCATCAATGTTTTTTAGCTTAATTTGACAAAATTTAATCATACTGGCTGCTAAAAGCGAATTATTATTTCACTATTTCAATTTTATTAATGTTTAAACAGAAAAAATCATACTTTAGATTTTTTATATATCTCGTAGCTAGTGCCCCTTTAAAGTTTCTATCTATCTTTTATAGTTTTTATGATATAAGCCAAAATGCAAAAAAAATGGTGAAAATCCTCATTAAAGGATTTCAGCTATGCTGACTAACATGTAGATCCTGTCATGCTGTTCATTTTTGCTTTTTAAAGATTTTATCTATCTATCATATCATATAAGATATTAACAATAACACAAAAAATTTGGTAAAAATCATAGTTAAAGGGCAATAATAAGGAGTCGTCTTACATTTTTGGTCATGATGAATTTTTTATCGATCTTGTCATGCCAATCATTTTTGCCTCTTAAAAGTTTCTGTCTATCTATCTATAATAATTTTCGGGATAACAGGCAAATATTTGTAAAAATGGTAGAATTTATCATTTAAGGTCAATAACTCCTATAAGAAGTCCTCTTACAGTTTTGACTTAAATGGACAATAGGTAAAGCTCAACATTCTAAACATTTTTGAATAAAAGTTAACAGAAGTCGACAGAAGACGGACGCCAAGTGATGAGAAAAGCTCTCTAGGCCCTTTGGGCTAGGTGAGCTAAAAACACATCTGAATGCAAATCCAAACAATTCAAACATGTAACTTCAAAACAACCATGTCAATTATGGAATTTTTAAAAGGACAAAAAGATACATACAAATTAACCTACCTTACTGCTGTCTATAATAGTGTGAAGTCTAAAAGATATCAAATCATTTATGGTAACATCTTCATTACGATACAAGATTTGAAAAGTTTTGCTGATCGCTGATCCACTACTGACACAAGAGGGCAGCACTAATGTTTCACCTAGAAAAAATAAATATCCTTTCTCAAGTATTACTAGATCACATTCATATCATCTGGTAAGCCAGCTATGCCAATAGTCAAGAACAATAGTTCAGATGCTGTGAAAGTTTTATAACATTCTGTCTAACCGACAAGGAGCAGTAGCCTATATAAAAAGCAGGACAATAGGATGAATAGCTGATGCAAAAAGTGGGTCAGAAAGATGAACAGACTAATTTGTTTCATGCAGCAGTAACTGGATACATTTCACATCATCATGTATATCAATGATAATTTACATTGCATATATGTCATGTATGTATTTAACATTTACTTTCTTATGACCTTGATTTGATAAATAGGTCAAAGTGATGGCTTTTTAAATGTACTTTTATAAATGGGCCTCTTTGTCTTACAGACAAATCTCCTCATCTATTTTTGTAAATCAGCAATAAATAACAAATACAGTATATTGTGTTAAATAAAGGCTGAAGAAAGACCAGACAGATAATTAACAGATAAAAAGTTAGGTGTCAAAATTGGCAATAAATACTGTACTATAATTACCCTAATAATCTAAAATGAGAAAACACTTACATATATATATATATATTTAGAAATATTATGCTTTCTAAGTGAAATCAATCTATACTTACCACTCCCTCAGTCATGTATTAATTACACATATTATGACTGAATCGTTATTGACTTAACTTGGTGTACAAACTATGCATGATCAATAAAGAATTACAACTTGATAGGGGCTTCAGTGACCCAGTGGTCTAAGTAGTACGTCTATAGTGATCACTAGCTAGCCTGTCAAATATGAGGTTTTGAGTTTAAACCCCACTCTTGGCAAATATGTTGGACTCATATCTTAATTGACTAGGATTGCCAGGGTCCTGCCAAGGATGGTGGTTCTCTCCTGGTAATAATAACATTAACGGTACCTACTTTTATGTACCAGATGCTCATTTGGACAATTAATGTCTCTTCAGTGATGCTCGAGACCAAAATATTTGTAAATCCAAAAACCAATAAAAAAGTTGGAAGAGCTGATCGAAACAAAAAGGACCCTAAAGTATTGCACTGTAATCTGTGCTTCCTTCACCAATAAACACTGGCATCAGTGCTGAAAGTGGCATAAAAACACCACAATCAATCTTAACATAATAATTTCATTTTCAATGAAAATTTGGGGAATTTTTATTAACAGGAAGATGACTTTTTAGGGAAGCTATAAAGATTCTAAAATAATGCAAGTTGGTGTTGAAATAAAATGATTTTATATTCATCAGGTATTTTCACATATTTATTATGTGATTCATATATATTAAATAATGAACTGAACTTTAATAAAACCTTGATAATGGGGTTTTCTGCCTCCCTACTTATTCTAAATTTTCACAACTCTAACATATTTTATGGACACTTTTGGCCATTGTATTATGTTCAAATATTTTTTTTAGCAGTGTTTTAGTCCAAGAAAATTTTCTATACAGTCTATGTAAATTATTTTTCGAAAAATAAAATAATTTTAAATACCTACGTACCTACCCTATGGTTTTCTGCCATCAGACGGACAACCATTATACATTATAGAAAATTGCATATTAATTTTTCATTATGCTCTGTGTGAAATATTATCTTGCTATACAATGATTGTATAAACAGTAGACGTATTTATACCTTTGGTATTTAGTCGAATTTTGTCCCTGAATGACCATGCATAGATCCTTCTCGAAATAACCTTCTGATGTCAAGCAACAATCACTTTTAATTATGACGTCAAATTTTTTAAATTGTGATGCAACATTTAGTGGGAACTTGTGTGATTCTAATTAATGGTGGACAAATTTGCATACAAGTGTAAATACGTCTAAGAAAGATGACTGAGCTGTTGATGTAATAAAATACTAGATCAAATCTAGTTACTCATGTCCCCCCACATATCTCTTATATCAACTAACCTGTAGCTTTAGGCAGAGTTACTTCAATCTTAGCAGGAACTCTTGCTGATGTTTTTAAAGTTGTCCTAATTTGGTAATATCTGAACATAAAGTAAATAAATGAATAGAAGCCCCTTAACACAGCAATATGACCATACAACACATGAGCATTGAAAATTACCAAAAAAAACTTTACACATTTCATGAAGTCCAAGGGCAGTAATTCTGGCAAATTCTGTCAACTTCCATAAGATTCTTTATTTTTACATCAAGACAAAGCTTTGAATTTTCAAAGGGTTTAAACTGAATCATGATGAGTCTTTCAATCATTGTGATATTTCATTACTTCACAACAAAACTTTGCAATCATAATTGCTTTTTACCAAATCACGACAAAGAAAGTTCTGCATTTGTTATAACTTTTCACTGGTCACTATACATATTTTCATTTTTTGTTACGTTTTTACTTAACCTTGACAAAGCTTTGCCATTTATGGTTTTAATGATATGATGACAAGGCCTTGGTTTGTTAATGGCTTATTGACCAAATCATGAAACAAAGCAAAACTTTACAGATTTTAACTAGATCATGACAAGTTTTAGCAATCCTTTCTGTCTTTTTTGCCAAATGATGACAAAGTTTAGGCAAAACCTTTTGGAATTTCGTGTCTTCAATGCTCTTCAACTTTGTACTTTATTTGGCCTTTAACTGTTTTGATTCAAGCATCACTGATGAGTGTTTTGTAGATGAAACATACGTCTGGCGTACACAAGTATAAGCCTGGTATCTTTGATGAGGTTTTTTTTATAATTTTTTAAGAATTTCACCTCATCATGATCATGATGATAAAGTTTTAAGATTTTGCATGTAGTTTAGAAGTTTAATGCCATGAAAAATAGGTTGTGTTTCCAGTCAGTTGATCTGTTTTAAAGGTTTTTTTTAACTTTCGGAATAAGCATAGTATTTGTATAAATAATTATGGAATGTGCTTGAAATTATTAGACTCAATATGAAGCATTTCATTTTAATGTACATGTTTCTCTGTTGATAATGATATTGGTAATAGTTATCATCATGTAAAAAAAATGATTTTTTACAGACCAAAATCTAGTTTGAGAAGGTCAGAATTGAAAGCATCATTATTTTTATGATCAGCAAGGCAAAACAATGAGAATGGGGTAAAAAAAAAATGAGGCATTATCAGCAATCTGTTTAAATACAGATCATGAATCCAAGCTTTGCTTACAAGGATCTGACAACACTCCATTTTACTTTCTGTTGTGGTAATTATTACATCAGCCAATGAAATTTCAGCCCTCAAATTTTTAAAGGTCTTCATTTTATCGACAAAACCTGAGGATCCCTATATATCTTTAAAACAGAAAGTAGAATGAGTGTTGTGAGATCCTTGTGAGCAAAGCTTAAACACAGGATCTGTATTTAATCATATTGCATTGTCAGGTGACTGGAAACATTTTTCTTCCTTTTGGCCTTACAACTATGACAACACACCATTTATGTAATCTGATATGACAAAACTATGGATTTTTTATTTTTTATGGCTTTATACCCAGTATAATATTTTACCAATGTTGATATTTTTCATCAGAATTTCAGTTGAGAAGTAAGAAGGAAAGTTTACCAATAACTGTTATCTCAACACATGTTGAAATTACAGATAAATCAGAACAAATCTAAAATCCCTTACAACTTTTACAAGATTTTCTCTATAAATAACAATTTCTTTTCACATACAGCTTGTTATAACAGGTACATATATACCTCTGATAAATGTTTTAATAGCATAACACATTTCCATTTATTTTCATAAAAAAAAAATCTTTCCGAAATATAAATCATGTATATATATACATAGATTATTTTTTTTACCCTGCACCAATCATTTAGAGTATAAAATGCATTTTTCTTTCAAAAGACTTGCACGTACAAATACTGAAATTATAATTTGTCCAATTTCTTTGACAAATACAATAAACAAAAATAAAGTATCATGTGTAAGTCCAATATGTTGTCATACACAAACATTCTTTACAGTTAGGACAAGAAAACAAATTAGATGACTTACCCTCTCTGAAACAGATCCACATTGTAAAATTTATGGAATTCAACCAGAAACTCTAAGATCGCTTGTAGTTCAGACATATCATCTGAAAAAAAGAAAATAAAGTTGTCTCATCACTCTTAAAACAAAAGCACATTCTCAGTAAATATCAAAATAAAGCTATATCATGTATAATTCTATGTCCATTTCCTGATTCATACCTATAATGATTATAATGTAGTTCATTTGAAAATTTGAATTGTAGGTGTATAAAATATACCGCTAGGTAATCCTATCTTGCTTCTCAGTATTCATGATGATCAAACAAAATGTCTAACACTGAGATCTGTTTTACAAAAACAAATATACTTGGTTAATTCTACGTGATAATGTTTTGTAATTTGTGAGTCTGATCAGGCCATTATCGTGGTTATAACAGTTTGTATAAAGGTAAGCTTTGTCATCGATACAATGAAATTAACAACACATGTAATTTACTGAAAGTTGTAGATATTCAATATCATCATTTACTTAGGATTATGGATTTTTTATTGTTAAGAATTAGGTCTGAAAGGTTAGGAATACTTAAAGAACGATAAAGTTTTGTTTTCCAATATATTACATGTATTATGAACAACCAATCAAAATCATGAAAATAAGTCATTCTGAAAGATGATTTATTAATTCTGGTACAGGTATTTCATCTGTTTGATGAGACAAGATTGATAATTAATTGTCCATTAAAACCTTAACCATGTTAACTGGAGTAAAGTTTACTAAAAGGTTTTTTCCATCTATCTAAAAATGTTAGACTGGTAATTTATAGCAAAAATTGTCTAATAAAACTTTTTGTTTACTTCATGGATCAATTCAAAAGAATAACTCCAAAAACATAAGATCTATTATGCATCAGCAGCAGAATAATGCATTTTTTTCAAAATCATACAATATATTTATTATTTGCAAAATCTATTTATACCACTTAACCATGTTAACAGGTTAAAATACAACTGCACACAACTCTTATTTGCAGGTACATGTAATGAATCTACAGGTTAAATATAACGCAAGGCTATATTATGTAAATTCTTCAAAAAAATCAATTCCAAACATGCCAAAGGAACCAAATCTTTCAAAAAATTTGGTCTAAAAGAAGCAGCTCAGAATCTGACCTTTGATGTAATAAGTAAAATTTGCCTTGCAGATCAGTAAATAGATATGACTTTTACCTTTTTACATCTATGTCGGTCTTTCTCTCCCAAACTTCTAATGTTAGCCACATTTTTATTGTCTAGTTAAAGTCATATGAAACTTCAAATTAAAAAAAAAAAGTTGAATATGTTTTATATACCGGGGTACTTGAATGGCTAATTAGTTGTATTATAAAACAAGTGTACATGGACTTTCTTGTGAAAGAAAATCCGTTATCTTATAAAAATCTTCAGAAATGTACTGCTATTGAATTATTGTCTTCCTGTATACTAATTCGTTGATATTCTTCCGTATGCGGTGACCTTAACTACGAGACCTCTCGTTAGAACTTAGGCCACAGCACAGCTCAAGTGGGAGGGAAAACCGTGATGACAGAATTTTAACAAAATTACACTGGAAGGTAAATAGTAATAATTGATTCCTATAGAATAAACTGTTATCACAGAGATATGTCTCACCTTTTTGTAATTTGATAGTGCAAAGGTTGAAATTAAAATAGCAATACTTTAACATGTAAGTTATGCAAATATTCAAAGTCAATGAACCATGACTGAAGGTACATGGCTAAACAATCTCCATGATGTGCCAATGCTAATACAACTGCATACTAAATACCATTGACTTATTATAAGTCGTTCCCTTTAAACAAACCTAAACACAAACATTAACTTGTAAACTATGTAAAAGTTTCAAAGTCATTGAACCATGATGAGGGGGCTGGGCTATATAATCTCCATGGAAACGATACTTGCAAATGCCAATAAATTTGCATACCAAATATCATTGACTTAACATTAGCAGATCATCTTAAACTGATCTAATCACAAACTAATCCATGTAAACTAAGCAAAAGTTTCAGTCAATAGACCATGACTGAGGGGGTGGGCCAAATATTCTCCATGGAAATGAGATGTGCTAATGCTTATACAACTGAATACCAATTATCATTGGCCTACCACTAATGGTTCCCCATGAACTGACCTAATCACAAACTAATCCATGTAAACTAAGCAAAAGTTTCAGTCAATAGACCATGACTGAGGGAGTGGGCCAAATATTCTCCATGGAAATGAGATGTGCTAATGCTTATACAACTGAATACCAAATAACATTGGCCTACCACTAGTTGTTCCCCATGAACTGACCTAATCACAAACTAATCCATGTAAACTAAGCAAAAGTTTCAGTCAATAGACCATGACTGAGGGGGTGGGCCAAATATTCTCCATGGAAATGAGATGTGCTAATGCTTATACAACTGAATACCAAATAACATTGGCCTACCACTAGTTGTTCACCATGAACTAGACCTAATCACAAACTAATACATTGTTGACGCCGCTGCAGTATCTGACGCTGGAAACAGCATACCTATGTCTCGCTTTTTTGACTCCATCAAGGCGACACAAAAAATTAAATACATAAAATCATTTAACAACAATTATTTCAAAGTCAATAAACCATGACTAAGGGGGCGGAGACAAATAATCTCAATGGAAATGAGATATGCCAATGCTTATACAACTGCATACCAAATATCATTCACCTACACTAGTGGTTCCTCATAAACTGACCTAATCACAAACTAATACATGTAAACTAAGCAAAAGCTTCAAAGTCAATAGACCATGACTGAGGGGGCAGGGCCAAATAATCTCCATGGAAATGAGATGTGCCAATGCTAATACAACTGTATACCAAATATCATTGACCTACCACTTGTGGTTCACCATAAACTAGACCTAATCACAAACTAATACATTGTTGACGCCGCTGCAGTATCTGACGCCGGAAACAGCATACCTATGTCTCGCTTTTTTGACTCCATCAAGGCAACACAAAAAATTAAATACATAAAATCATTTAACAACAATTATTGAAAAGTTTATTAACCACATAGGAACGCATAGAAAAATATAAAAAAAAATTAACAACGCTCTTTCAATTCTCTATTTTTCACATGCTCCATGTGCTTCTGTGTTGTTTATCGATGTCACGATACGGTAAACTTCGGCAACAAACTCGAAAGTTAATGAGCTTGCGATCAACTATCACTGAATGAAATATTATTTGTTAATTATACGTTATAGATCCAAAATATAAGCAAAAAACTTGCATACATGACTTAGTTTTGTAAATACATGATATATGCATGCATTGGTTCAATAATTTCCTGAACATTAAAATTTCTTTAAACTTGTTTCATATGACTTTAATGAGTAAAAAAAATCATGTTCTAATAGAGAGAAAAAAATTCCATACAAAAGGCCCATCTGGATTTAATCCCATCAATTTCATCTTCAGAAATGTTGGTCATTAATTCAAAGAAATTCTTTCCCTCTAATACTTTTTGAAAACCTTACTTTCTGACATAAAAAAATTTATGGCAAACTTTATTAAAGTTTTGTATAATTCAAGTATGTCGAATAAAATTCTATTTTCTAGCAAAAATGACTAGACAAAAACAATTTGAAATACATAAAATAAAGATAGTCCAACTTATTTAAGTACTTAAATATATTCATATGACAAAAATAAACACCAAAATCAATTCATATTTATATTATACAAGAGTGTACACGCTGAAATGTCTCGCCTTCTTTACTAACCATTTATATTATGTGGATAGTTCTAAATGAAAGCTTTACTACAACTATTACATAAACTTAACATGATCCAAGAAAATGAAGTCAAGGTCATATAAACCAAACGAGAAATACATGTACACCTTACAATTATTCAATACATAAAATATAGTTGACCTATTGCTTATAGTTTCTAAGAAACAGACTTAACCAAGAAAACTAAACATTGACCAATGAATCGTGAAAATGAGGTCAAGGTCAGATGAACCATGCCAGGCAGACATGAACAGCTTACAATCCTTCCATACAACAAATATAGCTGACCTATTGCTTATAGTTTAAGAAAAACAGACTGAAACACATAAACTTAACACTGAGCAATGAACCGTAAAAATGAGGTCAAGGTCAAAAAAAACCTGCGAGACTGACATGTACATCATAGAATATTTCCATACACCAAATATAGTTGACTTATTGCATATAGTATAAGAAAAAAGACCAAAACTCAAAAACTTAACTTTGACCACTGAACCATGAAAATGAGGTCAAAGTCAGATGACACCTGCCAGTTGGACATGTACACCTTACAATCATTCCATACACCAAATAAAGAAGACCTATTGCATAAAGTATAAGAAAAACGGACCAAAACACAAAAACTAAACTATAACCACTGAACCATGAAAATGAGGTCAAGGTCAGATGACACCTGCCAGCTAGACACGTACACCTTACAATCATTCCATACACCAAATATAGTAGACCTATTGCATACAGTATAAGAAAAACAGACCAAAACACAAAAACTTAACTATAACCACTGAACCATGAAAATGAGGTCAAGGTCAGATGACACCTGCCAGTTGGACATGTACACCTTACAGTCCTTCCATACACAGAATATACTAGACCTATTGCTTATAGTATCTGAGATATGGACTTGACCACCAAAACTTAACCTTGTTCACTGATCCATGAAATGAGGTCAAGGTCAAGTGAAAACTGTCTGACAGGCATGAGGACCTTGCAAGGTTCGCACATACCAAATATAGTTATCCTATTACTTATAATAAGAGAGAATTTAACATTACAAAAAATCTTAACTTTTTTTTCAAGTAGTCACTGAACCATGAAAATGAGGTCAAGGACATTGGACATGTGACTGACGGAAACTTCATAACATGAGGCATCCATATACAAAGTATGAAGCATCCAGGTCTTCCACCTTCTAAAATATAAAGCTTTTAAGAAGTTAGCTAACGCCGCCGCCGCCGCCGGATCACTATCCCTATGTAGAGCTTTCTGCGACAAAAGTCGCAGGCTCGACAAAAACCAATAGCATGTTGTGCAAGAGAGAAGTTGAATCTTTTGGATATTTGTATACTGGGTATCAGTTATTCTTTTAATTACCATGTTTGTATTGACTTTTAACTTAAAAGTAATACATTTTGGAATATAAAAAAATGCAAGAAACTATTTCCTTTTCAAAGCTTTCCCAATTTGTTCTACTGCAATGTCATTTCCAATGTCTTGACAAACACCTGTTGTTCTTTGTACAATGTTGTATGACATAGGAGTGAAATTACAAGATTTATGTCACATGTGAAATATTACATGGTATTTCATTGCAACCTATTTTATAATTGAATAATCCTTTCAAGTCAATTGTGGCTCAAAACAATTTTTATACAACTGTGGAAATATAATCAAATCAATAATATGAAATATTCAGTGCAAAATATTTATACTGATGTGTAATTAATAATTACTGTCATGATCCATAATTCAAAGTATGCCAAGACAAACAAACACAATACATTCCAGTCACAAGGGAGACCTACTTTTCACAGGTTTTTTTATTATCCTGATGCATTATCCTTGCATCAAGTTTGTTCTCTAATTTGAGAAATTCAATCATTATCTTGAAAATTTCAAGTTCAAAGACTGAGGTCAATTTAGCATGATATCTAGCTACATGTAAATGTAGCCGACTTTTTAATGTGAGTTTGTTAAACTCCTCCAAATCAACCATGATAAGTACTAATAATGGGTCCTATCATATAATTTTTTTTAATTTGCAACAACATGTAAACATTCAACCAAAAGTATGAACATGTAACCGATTGAATACATGCAGGATGAAAAAAATATACATGTACAATGCATATTAAACTGCAAAATAGTAATTTTGCAGTCATATAATGCATGTAATGATGTTTACCAAAACCAGTAGTTTTTAATATGATTTCTAGTGTGATATTAATGACAGCTCTCTGTGTCTGACCTAAGAATTATGGTTTCAGGCTTTCAGGTATACCTATCTATCACATAGAAATAAAAGAATCAATAAGTCATAAGCTAATCTAAGCAAACATATCAGGCTATTAACATTTGACATTTAAACATAAAATTAAAATTATAACTGTTGTGTAATTTCAACTGTGTCTATAATCATCAGAAAATTCTTTTTTTTAGATAATAAATTGTGACAATATTCAAACTTTTAAAAATGAAAATGATTGAAAGACATTGTATAAAACTTCACTTAAAAGTATCTGAGAAAATATTGAGATTTTTTATGTCTAAAAATCTTGATTATCATTGTTTTTCTAACATCTTTTGTTTAATCACGGATCTCTTGTAGAAAATTATTGATGAAAATCCAAAGAAACATTAAAATTGATAGCAAAGTTCTAGAAGACAAATCAATATATTATTGATATCATATTTTAGGTCTATTAAATTCATTGAATCAAACCAAATCTAAATTGTACAATAATGTTTTGCTATGATGGTTGAAACTAATCAACAACTTGAATGTCTTAATTAAAACTACATCAATTATCATGAATATGCCATATTATATGAGGACCCAACAAGGGTAGTATTAAAACTGTCGATTATCATGATTATGGGGACCCAACAAGGGTAGTATTAAAACTGTCGATTATCATGATTATGGGGACCCAACAAGGATAGTAAGGTCCTCACTATGATGAGCCAATGAGTCCTGGAAACATTATTTTCAGAATAGTGAAGGACTGTATCAAGTTATATCAAGGTTATACAAGGGACTATTTGTTTGCAAGTGCAAATCATCATTACATTACCCTACAAAAAAATACAAACAATTTGATGATTTGTTGTGCCTTCCCTAAAACCCTACTCAAGAACATCCGAGTCTGAAGTATGTATCTTGGTAGGGTGAGTCGTCACTCTATAGACCTTGTGAACTTCCATGTACATGTAAAAGTAACAGGTCAGCTTTTTCGGTCAAGTCATATGCAGGACCAATATTCATATCAAATTAGCAGATTAACAAGTCTTATTCTGCTATGCATGTATTAAACAAACCCATCATCATAAGCATTGGCAGAAAATTGAAAAACACTATTTCAAGTATTTGACTTAATTCACATATTTGAGATGATAGTCAAATAAAGCACACCGAAGGAAGAGAACAATATGAAGAGAGCAAGGATCCAGAAACAACTTTGAAGGATAAAGCCCTCTTTGCCAGTGAGGTCAGTTTTTAAGTAGCAGGACAGGAAAACTGAGCAAAGTGGCCTTCACAAGACTACATATGCATGTATTTAACAAATAATCCAATACCTCTCTTAAATATTGTCTAACCGTACAAAAATGCACAATTTTGAAGATCTTGTATGCAAGTTTCCCGGATTTTTCATAAATTAATGAAGCATAAAACTTCCTGAAGTTTTCTTCTGATTATCAGTTCTGAAAAGTGCAATTTGAAACTTAGCAGACAATAATGAGCCTTAAGAGGAAGTACTGCAGATTATAAATATGCAATATTTTTTTTCTATTTTACATGTGTTCTATAAAAAAATCATGATAAAGGTTCAAAATTTTACACAGAAATAATTTGTTTCTTATAATGACTGAAAATATTTAGACAGCATTCCAAATAAGTCGGTAGAAACTTAAAATTCTTTATTTTATCTGAATCAGGCTAATGTATATGTATTTAATTAAGCCCAATCTAGCTATATACATGTGGAAATGACTCTTACATGTATAAGAGAAGCCTTACAGTACTTAAAATGACAATTTAATCAAATTAATAACACATTTATTCACCTGATGCAGTATTTAGTTCTAACATTGCTTCAAGTGGTTTTAAGCTTACAGAAAGACCCTTCGTCACAATACAAATTTGCAACATCAAGATTAACAAGAAATGATTGTAACAGGATGCTGTTACGAAGTCTCCCAAACGAAGCTTCCATAATTCGTAATTCCCAGGGTCGCCTGACATTGGGCAAAGTCCAGTGAAAATTGGTTTGGTCCAGTAAAGTTATATGCATTAGTGATGCCTGGGGACTAACCCTGTATATCATTCAAATTATCTTGGCATGACAAACCAGAATATATATGGTTTAGGGGTGGGGATCTTGACCATTTACAAGATATTAGAACTTTCTCAAATGGCAGGGGGTCGGGATGACCCCTGGGGACTAACCCTGTATATCATTCAAACCATCTTAGCATGACAAACCAGAATATATATGGTTTAGGGGTGGGGATCTTGACCACTTACAAGATATTAGAACTTTCTTAAATGGCATGGGGTGGGGGTGACCCCTGGGGACTAACCCTGTATTTCATTTCATGTGCTGTATCATGACAAACCAGAATATATATGGTTTAGGGGTGGGGATCTCGACCATTTACAAGATATTAGAACTTTCTCAAATGACAGGGGGTCGGGATGACCCCTGGGGACTAACCCTGTGTATCATTCAAACCATCTTAGCATGACAAACCAGAATAAATATGGTTTAGGGGTGGGGATCTTGACCACTTACAAGATACTAGAACTTTCTTAAATGGCATGGGGTGGGGGTGACCCCTGGGGACTAACCCTGTATTTCATTTCATGTGCTTTATCATGACAAACCAGAATATATATGGTTTAGGGGTGGGGATCTCGACCATTTACAAGATATTAGAACTTTCTCAAATGGCAGGGGGTCGGGATGACCCCTGGGGACTAACCCTGTCTATCATTCAAACCATCTTAGCATGACAAACCAGAATATATATGGTTTAGGGGTGGGGATCTTGATCACTTACAAGGTATTAGAACTTTCTTAAATGGCAGGGGCCTGGGGGTGGTGATGACCCCTGGGGACTAACCCTGTATTTCATTTAATGGGTTTTATTATTTAGAACATTTTCAAATAAAAAGATTGTGTCTATCACAAACGGTTTTCAATTTATAATCATTTGAAAATTTTTAAAAATAAAATCCCATAGGGTTCTATAGTAAAACCCTCTTTTCTTTTTGCCCCTCAAAGTACCCCTTTATAAACCCCATTGCACAAACAAAACCCTGATTGCACCACTAGACATGTTTGTCTAACATATTGTGAAACCCTAAGTTAATCTGACAAGCGGTTTTGGAGAACAGGTGCGGACAAGTTCAAATTTAAAAGCGGCGGAAGATGAAGAGGAAGAGGAAGATGAAGAAGAATAATAATAATAATAATAATAACTGAGCAAAAACAATAAGTCTTCTCAAACTTCATTTGGGAGACTTAATTATCAAAGGGAACAAACCAGTAGGTTCACCACTGAACACCACCGAACACATTCATATACATGTACCATGTATACCATCTAACATATGTAAACATACTGTTTTCATTTTTATTTATATATTTGACAAACCTTTTGAACAAGGACGAATAATTTTATACATAAATAAACATATTAATAAGAAGTGATAACCAGAGAACCAAAAAAGAAGTTTTCTGGTCATACAAGGGCTGTTGTCAGAACAGTACACTTTCAGTCTTACATATTTTTACATATAATTTTTGTGATAATCTCTCATTAAACAAGCATTCTGAGAGTATTGCATGGCAACACATAGTCCCCTACCGGGTAAAATTTCATTATACTGGAACAAAATGCTAACTTGTTCTATAACTTGTCATGGTGTAAACAAAAAGTAAATATCATGTCAATATCTTCAAGCATGACTAAAAACAGTGTGGAAAACTGATTATATGAGTGATTTTTTCAAGTCCAAGGACCATAACTCTGCAAAAAATCATTAGACCGAAACAAAAATTTGAACTTGATCTGTAACTTGTCATGATAAAACTATATACCAATTATCAATCAATATCTTATAAGCATGATGAAAAAAACATTAGATATGATTAATAGTTCTCTAAAATTAGATATCATGTAATTATATAATACAGTGTCAGTGTTCTCCCCAGGATTTTTGGATAGCACCAGGGTAACGCGTGTGAACAGCTTGGTGAAATGATTCATACAATCAGTTGTGTCGCGTGGCGTCGCTATATTTCTAGTTACTGCAGTTTTTATGTCTCTTGTTTAGTTTTAATACTGTGGTACTGTGTTATGTCAGAATATTATTGGTTAAAAAGATCAATAAACAGTTTGTATACTTTTAATATTTTTTTAAAATAAATAAAACATGATTCATTACATAATATTCATCTAAATTTAAAGTAAATAAATCTTTTATAAAATCCATGATCAATAAAAATAAAATATCATTCAAACAGGAACATATATATCATGTATATTGTTAGATATACTGTTCCCAGATTCAAAAGAGAACAAAAATGTTCAATTTAAAAAACCTTTCTAGTTTCTAGAAAGAAAGTTGTTGTATGTGAAAGGATTCCTGTCATAAGGAGATATAAAATTAATAAGAAACAAAATTGTGTAATAATCTGAACCAGTTTCTATCTTAAATTTTAATAAAAAGAAATTTTTCATAAATTTTAAAACATTTTGCCATAGATTTCATGAACATGTAAATATTAGCCTTTCTTGTCTTTGGTGATAATCAAACATATATAGATACAGACTTAATACTGCACTGAAATCCAAATCTTTATTTGTCATGATCCATTTCAAAAGAATTGCTAAATCTATAAATTTATCTTAGGTCTATAGATCTATAAGTAACATATTCAATGTCAACAACAAAGTCTCCCTATTTTCCCGCCTAAATGACAGGAAGTAGATATAAATAGATTTAACATGTGCTTATGGATTAAAATTGCAAGATCACTTCTGTTATTCATTAATGATCATATGGATATATATATCCAGTTTTAAGGTACAGTCATGCATTTTATTTATAAAATAGAATAGATTGCAGTTAATTGTAAATAATCTTGAATATTCTACGTGAACTAACTGGGTCATGTGATCCTTCTCCTTTGAATTACTTGTTGACAGTTTGAAACCGGAATAGCATGCAATAACTATGTCATAATTAAAGATAAATTTGGCCATGGTTTAATCAGAGACATATAAAACTATATAATAAGTATTGAGCTAACTTTATAATGTACAAAATATGTACCGCCGTGTGTACAACTATCGGGTCAACACGGTTTGTGTACAAAGTATTTGCCGACTTGTCAGGTGGTGAGTGAAGCCTTAAAATAGTTATCTTTGATCATAAAGTTATGATCTCTAAATTAAAACACAAAAGAATCATGTAAAAAGTGTTAATTACATCGGTTAAATCCAATCAACAAAGGTTAACCTCATAAAGGTAAATCAATCACGTGGTGTAAACAATATGTGTTGAACTGGTTTGAACTGGTCAAATTTCACCTGGAATTTTATACCGCACGGAAAAGATTTAACAAATCGTTTAAAACTTTACCGATTTACGATTTTTTAACTGAAAATTTTAGCACCACAGAGAAAAATTATACATCGCGGTAAGAACGATACCACCACGGTGAAAAATTATACATCGCGGGCCCGCGGTCCTTTAAGGGCCTGTGGAGAACACTGAGTGTATATCTATTTTCAAATTATAATCAAATATAATTAATAGTTCCAAATATTTTATCTTTCATTTGTCACAAACTAATATAGATTTGTAACTTATCTATAAAATGTCAACAACTTTTATCTACACAATGTAATGTATTGAAATATATACATTAATAGAAATAGATTATTATCTAATTAAAGGATTTCTCTTCATAATTTTTTTTTATATATATATAGCATTCAGAAAATAAGTTTATACTAAATAACAAACAAACCTGCCAAAAAATTCTTCAAATAATTTAACAAAGAATGTCTTATAAAAAATGAGTTATCTCCCTTTGTACAGAGATATGGTTTAACATAGTACTCTAACATTAGAAATGGTCCAGAGTTATGGTCCAAAACTCTGGAGTAAATCATCAGACCGGAACAAAATTCAAACTTGATCTATAACTTGTCATGATAAAACTATACACCACATATCACATCAATATCTTCAAGAACGAAGAAAAAAAGTGTGGAAAGCTGATTTGCCGGACTGACAGATGGACAGACAGACGGACGGAGAGCAAACCTAAAGTCCCTTTCAACTTCATCAGTAGGGGACTAATAAAATGTCTTTTCACTAATTTGAATAATTTGTTTCTTTTATTTGTAAAGTAAAGAAATTAAGATGATATAAAATGATATATATATCCAATTGCAAACCAGGAAAAAAATATGTTACTGAATACGGAAAGTTTATTTTTGATTCTCAACTACAATGCATAATGCACAAAAAAAGATATAAAATGATATTATTAATTCGTATATTTTAACTAATTTGATTTGTTCAGGGATAGTCACATGTTAAACTATATTTCCGAAGGTAGATAGAAAACGGCGAATAGCAAAAAGCATATTGCACGGTTATTTTTAGAATATCTAAAAACCGATATAATTTGTGACTTGAAAAAATTCCAACAAAATCAAATGATCGAATTTATAACACTGACGATTTTGATACAAATATCGTCGGAAATTAATAATATAACAATTATAGCCTTTGTATGAGGTCAATACAGGATATATCGATCCAAAGAAGTATATCGACCTGGGACTTCGTCCTCAGTCTATATACTTCTTTAAGGTCAATATATCCTTGTATCAACCTCACACAAAGGCTATAATTGTATAATATGATTAAATTTTTTACCATTTTATTGTGGAATTGTTTTCCTAAGGGGTTTGTGGTCTTTTAGGGTGTAAGGTGGTGTTTGGCGATGTTCAGTGGTGAAAAGACAAACCCAGAACAAACCAGATAATAAATGTATTTCCATTCTCAATTTTATGAAACTTTTTGAATTATAATTTTTGATATCATACATCATTAACTTTTGCCTTGTGACATCAGACATTTTCTCCGTTGACTAAACAATTCTAACTGAGTTTCGCGATTTGCACCAAACTAACATAATGTTTATTATTTGCAACCCAAAATTAAAATATAGTTGACAATTTTACTAGTTGTCCAAAAATTAATTCCAAATATTTGATGTGCCATCATGTGGTTTCTAGCGGATATTTCTGACTTATTTAATTAAAAATATGACACAATGTTTTGTACCTCAAGGAAAACAGTTAGTAATCATCAAAAATCTGATGGATAACTGGATACCATAAGAAGAAAACATGTTCTCCTCATTAGTCTAAAGAGCATCTACCTATGTCATAGGCTATGAGGCTATGATCCCCCATGTACAACGTCAACAAGTACATGTGTAAATGTATTCTATATAAATTCTTGATCAGTGACACACAGAATTACGTGAGAGTATCGACAAAGTAATCCTAATAAACCATTTTATACGTTTGTATTTCACCTGAATTATCGTCTTTGGTAATGCAAAACTAACAGAAGTGCTTCTACATGATAATAATTCTTGGTCTCCTGATCATAACAACCAACAATAGTTGACCACCAAATCCATTCAATCACTTCCGGTTATCATGCGTAATGTTAAATCTGGTCCCAGATCATGGTGAAAACCAGTTACTATCGCGCTTGTCTCCCTTAGACCTTATTTTCCGAAGCAAACATTTATTTTGCTATCTTCTGCAGACTGGGCAAAAATGCGAGTCAAAATGCACATCAAAATCCAGGCAACTTTTTAATTTTCTGAAACATAAACTACATATAACGAAAGTCGAGTTGCGAGTTACGAGTTACGAAAGTAGAGTTGCGTCTGATTTTTGAAACAGAATCAGTTTCAGGTTTACGTCGCATTTGATAAAAAAAGCATACATGTACCCCAACATAGATATACATGAGGAAGGGTCCCGGTATTTTGATTACAGGATTTGAAAGAGTTGTGTGATACTTATTTATAAGAGTCTATATGTTGCAAAGTCACGCACGCTTAAATTTCTTTCATGAGAGCGACATTGTTCATTTTCTAAAATAAAACAGGATATACTGTAGATATAAGACAAAATGTATACCGTACTGAACAATTCAAGCATTAGAAAATAAATCATGTAGACAAATGAAATATACTTGCAAATTATCGACATCTCACAGAATATGGCACTGTATTAGGCCTAAAGTAAATACTTATCAAAGGTACTAGGCTTATAATATTTTCTACGCCAGACGCGCGTTTCGTCTATACAAGACTCATCAGTTACGCTTGAATAAAGGATATATTCATTAGCATACCGGGCAAGTGCTAACTCTTCGTCTTTCGCAAAGGTTTAGGGTGATAAATGCACAATTGTACATTTAACTTAGGAAAATATCTCATGAATTAGTCAGAAATGTGATATGCTATGTGCTTTATGTGATAAATTAAATAATTTTGAACTTTGTGATTCAACCCCAAGCGGAGAGTGCATATATATATACCAAATAGTTAATAATCGAGTTGTTCAATGTATGTATATCTGAATACTACAACGCAAAAATAAGCATGCTATAGAGAGTGTCTTTCTATGGCATTATAGTAATTTAACTTCCTGGCATAGGAGATCGTAACTTATGGATTTTTTTTTAATTTGGAAAAACCAGAGACATATATACACATACACATGTATATATGTCTCTGGAAAGACGTACGCGTTATTCTACAATAAGCTATACCGCTGTTACAAAAAATAAAGGAACAATTTAAAGGAATGTTATGGCGTGTGTTTTTAGTACTTTTTTACGCCGGGTATGAGCACGGAAGCCTTGTCTGTCACAAGTTTACTTTTTACCTGCATGCAGTCTTGATATACAAATATTGTAGTTTCAGATATCAGCTGGGTATTGTACATTTTTCTGAAAAAAATGTGCTTCTTTTTCATTTTAATATCATGCATAGCCTGTCACGAGAGCACCCGAAAAAAAGTTTTACCCGGGTAAGTATGGCATCAAGTGTGGTCTGTTTTTCAGATACTATAAGAAATAACTATATTTGGTTTTTGGAATGATTGTAAGGTGCATATATATATCTGGCATGTTTCATCTGACCTTGACCATATTTTCATGTTTCATTGGTCAATATTGAATTTCTCTGATTTTTTTCTGTTTTTCAAATACTTTTCAAATAACTAACAACTCTTTAAAACTGCACTTTTTCATATTGAAAGACGTACGCGTTATTCTACAATAAGCTTTGCCGCTGTTACAAAAAATAAAGGAACAATTTAAAGGAATGTTATTGCGTGTGTTTTTAGTACTTTTTTACGCCGGGTATGAGCACGGAAGCCTCGTCTGTCACAAGTTAACTTTTTTACCTGCATGCAGTCTTGATACAAATGTTGTAGTTTCAGATATCAGCTGGGTATTGTACATTTTTCTGAAAAAAAATGTGCTTCTTTTTCATTTTAATATCATGCATAGCCTGTCACGAGAGCACCCGAAAAAAAGTTTTATCCGGGTAAGTATGGCATCAAGTGTGGTCTGTTTTTCAGATACTATAAGAAATAACTATATTTGGTTTTTGGAATGATTGTAAGGTGCATATATATATCTGGCATGTTTCATCTGACCTTGACCATATTTTCATATTTCATTGGTCAATGTTGAATTTCTCTGAATTTTTCTGTTTTTCAAATACTTTTCAAATAACTAACAACTCTTTTAAACTGCACTTTTTTCATATTGATGTAAAAATGTTTTGACGTTTTATACAGACAATTCAAACTTTATCTAATCAATTTCCCACCTACTGCACAATGAGTTTCGTGTCAAAAAAAAATTAAAGGAGTTATATTTGTCAGCATGTTATTCCTAAATTAACTTGATTGATTTGTGTATGATTAACCCGTTTTTAGAAAGAAGTAACATATTTCAAAACTGCGTCTTTTGTCTCTTTTACAAAAGTATCTTTGACAGCTACATGTATAGAATAAAGAATGGAAACGGGAAATGTGTCAAAGAGACAACAACCCAACCATAATATACAAGTCAACCCAAGGCCACCAATGTGTCTTCAACTCAGCGAGAAATCCCACACCTAGAGGCAGCCCCGAGCAGGCCCCGAAACACAATGTACATTAGATCAAGAAAATGGACGCCATTCTTTGCTCCGAAACATATAGATGAACCAAAATTAAAAAATATACAAGACCAACAAAGGCTAGAGGTTCCTGACTTAGGACAGACGCAAAAATGGGGCGGGGTTAAACAGGTTTTATGAGCGCTCAACCTTCCCCCTTCACCTCTAGCCAATGTAGACATATATAACTTTAACGTCCACAATTTTGAGTGTCACTGCCAAAGAATAAATTTTGGGGTCCCTAACAAATATTGCCTCTGCAGCTGCCCTAAAGAGCCCACTCTTAACGAAATCTGCAGTAGCGGTCTTTTACATATATGTACTATAGTTTAGTTGCTTTCTCCCTTTACGTTTAATATGACGGTGCTAGCTATGAAATTTAATAATAATTAAACTACAAGCCATCCGCTGTATTTCAAAAGGCTATCTGTTTCTTCAGAAAATAACCATACTTTGCGTAGTGATTATGTAAGCAATCCATTCATTTTTTTTTACACGAGACTCAGATGAAGTCCAAACAACAAAAAGAATCAACAATACTGTATACAATTCTATAAGCAATCATCATTCAAAAATGTTAAAGAGGTACACCAAAGATTTGAATAGTTTTCCCCATTTTCGCACAAATCTAATTTCGTAACTCGCAACTCGACTTTTGTAACTCGCAACTCGATGCTCGACAACAAGCACTACAAACCAGTAAAAGTCTGAAATGGCCTATATCTGTACTCGACTGTACTGATTTTTACTCGACCAGTCTGAATTGGTCTGAAATTTACTTGATATTACTCGACTGTAGTCTGAACCATACTAAACAGTCTAAACTTGTACTTGACCTTTACTCGACCAGTACTTAACCATTTTATACGAGTCTGAATCATACTCAACATAGTCTTAACCATTCTCGACCAAGTCTGAACCATGCTTGATCTAGTCTGAACCATACTCGATCAAGTCTTAACCAACCTAGACCTATTTTTTGTATCTATCTATTGTATTTCATCAATTTAGGAACTGTTATGTATATCACATTTAAAATTAAAATAAAACAAGGTAATCAAATTTCTGGTTGGATTAAAAAAATATCATGTAATAAATTAAGTTTTCGTTAAATTAATTTTTATATACATGATATCATGTTCAGATTGCTTTATGAACATTTAAAATACTAGAACTTTCAACCATTATTCAAATATCTTAAATGTTATTCAAATTTTTATTTATCAAAATATATATGAAATAGTAATAAATGTTAAAATTGACACCTTTGTTTTGTAAAACCAAGAAATTAATATAATAATAATAAAACTTTCATAGCAATCCTTGATAACCTTTTAAAAAAGGAAATGCATTCCAAAGTGGCAGTAGTAATTTATTTTAATTAAAGTTAAAAAGATTTTGTCAAAATTAAAGACATGGCATACAAGAAGCACTTTAATAAGGTTTAATTACCTTTAATTTAGTAGTAGTACAAGTGTGTTTTACAGGTAAAAAGAAAACCCTATTTTCCTTAAACTCGTGTATTACTTATCTAGTGAATTCAAAAGGCCTTGTTATTTAAGTTTTACAGGATGTTGTAATTTTCAATGGATGTTATTTAAAATTTATTATTCTCTGACCAGGTGTGATCTTTTTAATCAGTGTGCCCCAAGCAGGATGTATTACTTTATAGTTTACCCCTAATCATTTCTTTAATTTTTCATCCCTTTTTAAAATATATATATCCCAAATTATAAATAGGAATAGATATATTTCTGATATAAGGTTAAACAATGTCAGTGATTTTGTTGGCTGTTGTTACCTCATTATTGTATGTAAATATGAAATCTAAGTAGTTTTTATTTAGGAATTTAGGAAAATCAAGTTTTGTTTAAAAAAAAAAACAACACATGCCAAACAAAAAGAACCTTAATAAGGTTTTATTACCCTCAGTATAGGTGTGGTTTTCAGGTAAAAGAAAGTCTTTTTATTTAACAAGACAAGGACGTATAACTAACATCTAATATACGTCCTTGACAAGACTCAGACTTTAAAATTAGATAATTTAACTATCTCGATTTGATAAATCTGAGAGAATCATGTCAGGATGTAAAAATCTGTTTTCATATATATCTTTATTTTATTGTGGCTGTTGTCATGTCAGTTAAATAAGTTATTTTAACAATCAAAATTATAAAAAGTAGAGATTATTTGGTCAAGTATGGTTCAGACTGGTCGTATATTGTTCAGACCTTTGGTCGAGTACGGTTAAGACTGAAAAAATAGGTAGAGACCTGGTCAAGTATTGATCGAGTACAGGTCGAGAATGGGTTAAGACTGTTTCAGACTGGTCGAGTAATAGTTGAGACTATGTTCAATAGCAAAGATAAGGGTCAAGTACAAATCAGTACAGTCGAGTATGGTTAAGACTGGGTCGAGTAATATTAAGTAAAATTCAGACCAATTCAGACTGGTCGAGTAAAAATCAGTACAGTCGAGTACAGATATAGGCCATTTCAGACTTTTACTGGTTTGTAGTGAAGTGAATCTCAACGGGAATATGCAAAACGGCAACTTTGACATTTGTAAAATCTACTCACTTGTCAAAGTTTGAATAAAGATCGTTAAGGTTACCAGTAGGGTTTCATTTAAAGAAATATTCTTTTTTTCTTATTAATCATGGTTTGATGTCAATAAAAATACTATCCGTTCTTTTTCATTTAATATGCAATGTGAACAAATATATGGTTTAGCATCGAGTGTAAGTTAGTTACAAACTTCGGGATACGGCGTGTCTGGATAAGAAACCCCTCCGGCGGTCGGGATTTCTTATCCAGACACACATACCCCTCAGTGTATAACTTTTACAGGAAAGCCGAAAAACCTACGATAAAGGATCTCGGAAAGAAACTACAGATCCATTAGGGGAACAGCTAAAGAATGTAGGACAGAATGTCACAGGACAAAAAGTCACAGACGAAAAGTCACAGGACAAAAAGTCACAGACGAAAAGTCACAGGACAAAAAGTCACAGACGAAAAGTCACAATTCAGTTTTGAGATTATTTTTCTCTGAACAAGAAAAGACTAATTTTAAAAATAATTATTTGATTTTTTCTTGAACTATAATATATGAAGCAACTTTGTAATCAAAATTTATTCAATAAATATCAATGATGATCAAATAATTGTTATGATAACAAAATGTCAAAGTGGTTTGGCACTTAAATGGCTCCATGGTGCCAAGAAATATATCATTTGCATGATTAAAATTTATTAATTTTTCATTTATCAAGGCTTATGAACAATTTCCTAAACTTGAAAATGAATAAATGTAAAAAAGAAATTATTTGAAGATCTTTCTCTTATATATTCAAACAATTGTCAACAAATTATTTGTGACTTTTTGTCCTGTGACTTTTTGTCCTCTCCAATTTGTGACTTTATGTCCTGTGACTTTTTGTCCTGTGACTTTTTGTCCTGTGACTTTCTGTCCGTTTACCCAGCTAAAGCCCTCAGACATCAAATAGATTGGTCTAATAGTTTCCCACATGAAACTACTAATGGATCCCATCTGACCACATGTCTCAAACAAACCCGAAAATATCTGCTGAAACTTTCCTCAACAAAAAAAATATGGCAGTGGGCTATTTTGCCGGCTCCGTCAAAATAGCATCCTTGGCGCTATTTTGCCGGCTCCGACAAAATAGCGATTTATATAGAGTTTTGCTATTTTGCCGGTCTTATTTCAGATTTATTTTCAGACTATATAAAATAAAATGTTCATCGAAACTATTTATGCACAAATAATATATATAGCTAGATGTCAATAAACTTTTAGTTCTCGCTTTGCCTTTGTAAGCGTAAATTCATTCCACCATGTATTTATTCCGGGTTACTGTTTTTCACTAGAGAATATTGGATGTATACTTAAGCAAAAAGATGTGTAATTTCATGCATTACATGGCATTACTTTTTTCACATACTACATATCTACATCAAGATATTGTATAATTATGTCTGAAATATTTCACACATATATATTTGAAAAATAAAAATAAAGTGGCATAAATACTAGAATGACCAAATTACAATTCTAAATGAATAACACAGCAGTGTATATCAGATTGAGTTCCTTTTTTTTATTTCATTTTATTTCATACATTTTCCTGCATTAAAAGATTGATATTTGAAATGCATTACTGTAAAAGTGTTCCATTGTTGTCAAAAGATCAATGAATAACTTGTCATGATAAATTAACAGATAATTAAACATTGTCATAAAACACTAATTAGTTTGTTTTACAATTAATCTTTTCACTATTGTGACACGGTGTCATCCTGGTTTGCCCACTTTTAATTACATGCATATATAAACATAGGGGGAATTGTTGTTTTAACAATTAAAGTCTGTTTCTTAATTTAGGCATATTATTTACCTGAAATTTACCTGTAAAATCTTAAAAGAATACATATGTATTATTGAAAATTGATTCAATATTTAGATTTAAAAAGGAAAAATATTTTAACAAAACCTATAAATATACTTTTGTAATTAAGGTAGCACAATACAAAGATTTTATACCTCCTATTCCCCAGTTTTAAAATGCTGTAACTTTCTTTATAATGCTTGAAAATTTATAAAATTGGTATTTATGGATAGCTAACAGATTACTCTTCCAAATCAATGCAAAGTTAGTATTATAAAACAATTATGTAATTAATTATAATGTTAACTGTGTCTACAAAATTTTACAAGAAATTTCCACTTTCAATTGAAATTAGCTTCTTCATAGTTATCCCGAGAGGGTTGATTTCATTATATGTCGTTCCTAGAGCCATTATTTACAAAAGGGTGTCTCAGATTTTGGATAGACTGTATAGATCAAATTTTACACCTAATCAAATATTATCTACTTTTATGTGGTAAGGATGTTTACACTAATTAGAGATTTATGAGAGAATGGAATATGATAGCGATAATTTGAGACACCCTTTTGTAGCTCCTGCTGTGTTGATTAAGATTTCGTTTAAATTTCCTGTATAGTTATAGAGATGAAAGAGCTAAATTCATTCAAGTGAACTGACCAAGATTTTGCCATTAATTGCATAATAATTGATTACATAATGATTGCATAACAAAAATACTGCCTTCATTTAAAAGATTAATCTTTTATCTATATATATATATATACCTCTTTTATAAATTTATATGCAGTCTTAAGAAAGAAACAGCATTTTAAAGGTTGGAGATTGGAAGCAAAAAAATCTTTGTATTGTGCTACCTTAAAAAAGAGATAAATGTTATAAGAATATTAATATTGAGATTTAAAAAAGGACAAAATATTATAATAAAAACTATAAATATAATTGAAAAAGAGATAAATGTCATAAGCATTTTAAATGAGATTATAAAATAAAAAACATATTTATAAACTAATAAAAAAAATACTTGTAATCAGATTTCTATCTATTCATCATTATCTTGATTTATTATAACACATTTTTTATGTTATAGTTTTGCACTTAAATTTAAGACATTCTTGTACATGAACTTTGTAATTGTTTCCAATGTTATGTTTGCATATCATATTTGATGCTTTAAATGCATTATGAATGATAAATTTCAGTGCCAATGATATCTATGTAATCTTGACAATGTTAATTGTTTTAGTGCTATTAAAAATATATATCAAAAACAATTTATTATTTATTTTCGTTTTTCTGCTTCAAAGAATCAAATCATTGTTGTCAATATAATGGAATTTTATGTGACTGTCATACAAGTGAGAGGTTTATCTTATTCCAGCTATAAAACAAGGTTTAATCCACCATTTTTTACATAAGGAAATGCCTGTACCAAGTCAGGAATATGACAGTTGTTTTCCATTCATTTGATGTGTTTGAGCTTTTGGTTTTGCAATTTGATAAGGGACTTTTCGATTTTAGTTTTCCTTGGAGTTCGTTTTTTTTGTTATTTTATTTTTTTCAATGAAAATTTCACAATTTCCCAAATGTATGAAGAAAAAAATACGTTTTAATATGCATCAATTGCATACAAACTTATCCTATAGAATTTTTGCAGAGATATATATACATATAAAATAGCAACATATGTTAACTGGAAAAGACTATACCATTTTCCAATCAGTAAACCTTTTGTCTTTTTTGTTTATATAACCATTTCATAATTGCGGTAATCAAAAGTGGGCAAACCAGGATAACTTGGTCATAAATTAAGCTCTATGTTTATTTTATAATTAGGAAAGAAATTCTCAGTAAATATTTTGATTTAAATTAAAAAAACTAATGTATATTCATAAAAGTAAGTTAACATTAAGTTAAAATAAGTATTAAACTTCATCTCTGTAATTTCTTTTTAGAGAAAACACTTATAATGAATAAACTTTTTACATGTATACATTTTTGTACTTAAATTCAATACATGGAACAGTTACTGCATATGCTAGAATCTTTTGTGACTTTATGTTGTTTTTGAAAATGTTTGATTTTTCTTTTCACTTGATAATAAAATTTACAAATTTAATGCGTAATTCAATGCATTACTTTTCAAAAGTAATTGTAATTTAATGCATTACTTTGATAAATGCCTGTAATTGTAATTGTAATTTAATGCATGGTTTTGTCAAAGTAATTGTAATATAAGGCATTACATTGCAATGTAATTCGCCCCATGCCTGAGATTCTTGATATCGTTGTTTTGTTTATATTAGACCGGTTTACTGTTTACATAAGTTAATGGGTTAAAACTAGAATAATTTTCAAGGAACCAGTTTAATTAATCTGAATCAATCTAGCGTTTTATGATATCACCGTATAGAACGCCACATGCGGGGTGTCGGCTATGTTTGACACAGGGTGGCGGTTTTGAAGCGGAAAAAAAAGATCAAGGTAAGTTCAAGTATCAAAATGTCTTTTTTAAGAATCGTTAGAACCAAATAACGTATTGCACGGAAGGAACCAAACCATAATCTATTGCCAGCAAGTAGAAACAGACGTTCTCAGTGCTCTGTTTTCTCAAACACCTCTCCCTAGTTCTCCGTGTTGCAGTGTACAGAGCACTGAAAACGTCTGTTTCTGCTTGCTGGCAATAGATTATGGTTTGGTTCCTTCCGCGCAATACGTTATTTGGTTCTAACAATTCTTAAAAAAGAAATTTTGATACTTGAAATTACCTTGATCGTTTTTCTCCGCTTCAAAACTGCCACCCCGTGTCAAACATAGCCGACACCCCGCATGTGGCGTTCTACACGGTGGATATAGTATTCCTGGTTCAAAAACACTATAGTGTGAACATTCCTTGGAAGAAAAACACTAGTTTATTTCAATTTGTCCATGTTTTACATAAATCAACTATGCGAGTTTTGGTCAGTTTTAGTTAATTCAAATACCCCCCCAAAAAAAAAATGTCTGGAAAATTAAAAATCTTTTTGTTTGCTTTAACCCGAATAATCCAGTCGTTATATTCCGATCACTACGATCACTCCTCGAGAAACGGTAGTGGATAGAGGGCGCTGAATTATTCGAGTTATTAACAAACACATCGTGTTTCATTTGATACGGTCGGACCGTCCACTCAGTCACACAGTTTAAATCACATTGTTTGCAGATGTCTATTGTCCATCTATTGTCTATCTAAATCAATTGTACTCAATTCTACTCACAACAATTATTATATGAGGGGAGTTTCTCAAACCTCTTTTCCAACTTAGTTTATTTTGGCACCTTCTACAGGAATGAAAAACATGAAAAGCAAAATCAAGAAAAGTTTATAATTTTCTGAAACATAAAATGCATTTAAAATTTAATTATCTAGTTCCTGTCATGCCTTAAAAATTTTCCTGGTGCACAGGTTTGTCTGTACTCAGAGTACAATTTGTGGTGTAAATACGGCCAAATTAGCCAAAAGGTTATGATGAACCTTAAATGCATGTGCTAACAGTAGCTTTAACATAGGTCAATGTTGGCCGTATCGTGCAATCTTTAAAAAAAAACAACATCATGCTCCTTGTATGCAGTTGTCAATATCACGGGCAGTAACGTCGTCATATCGATGAGCGTTTCGTACAGTGATTTTGTCATAGTTTGGTTAAGTTGAACATGATTGTGTTAAGTGTTTCTCAATGACAAACAATGACACAACATAAACATTCGGATTTCTTGCTAACGGAACTTCGTTCTGAACATAAATCCAAGCTGGTAAAAAATTGAAAACAACACGTTTAATAATTTCATGCGTCCGAAGCGCTTTTCTGGATTTACCTTCATCAGGAACGCTCAAAGCCAAACATTTGAAATCCGAGGGATGTATAAGTACCGAAACAGTTGAAGATCTATATGACAAAAATACCTAAAACAAATAGCCAAATCCATCTAAGGTCAACTTTGTCTGAGGGAGTTGAAACCTTAGTTTCATTATAATTTCAAAATTTATAAACGGACAATTTTAGAAAAGTTTGTTATAAATCATGTCAGTACTGACTACTGAGCTGATTATACCCTCGGGGACTGATAGTCCACCAGCAGAGGTATCGACCCAGTGATGTAAAAAATTGAAAACAACACGTTTAATAATTTCATGCGTCCGAAGCGCTTTTGTATCTTTGTCTAAAGCTAATATGTTAGTCCATTAAAATTTGTATCATATAGTTGATAATTTGACACAGAAGTGATTTGTTTACTGCCTGTTACATCACATATTTCATTATTATATAAGGTTGCCGTCAATTATTCCGAAAAATAGCTATATTTGCACACAAATTAAGATTACTGAAAATATGGTGTCATGGTTTGGTTCAGTAGTGTCATGGTTTAGTTCATGTACGACATGGTTCAGTTATGTGATTCATATCGTGTATGATGGAAGAATAACGATCAAAATAAACAGAAATTATACAACTATTGTAATACTGTTTAAAAAAAACATTTTCGCCGAAACCTTTTTTTCTCTCGCGTTTAACCCATTCTATCCTATATCGAGGCAATATATTGTCGCCATTTTCTAATGGTGTTGTTTTGTTCCGGCATACGAGTAGATCTTCACATATATTACGTTAATCTTCTACTCGCGAAAATATATCGCTTTAGAAAATAAGTCACCTACAGTACATTTAAGATATTATCATTATAGAACACGCATGTAGGAAGAAATCACGAGGATAATATATTAATGCATTTCAATTGCAATTTTCTTTAAAAGTAGTTTTATTTGGAATACAAAAGGACCTAAGAAAGCACATACAGTAGTAATATACAGTCCGCCAAAAGTTAAGCACCACCTAAATATAACTGTCAATATTTTTTTAACTATTGCGAAAATAATATTTATGTTTGATGTTATGAATTGCCTACAGCATACACTAAGAAAATTCATTACGACCAAAAAAATTAAACTCCGATCTACCCGCCAAGCAACCTTTTATTAAAGGTCATCTGCACTTTTACAAATACACTGTTTCGATTCCTTTAAATCACCTTCCTACTGTCCCCCGTACAGTTGAAATTTGACCTTCACCTAGTCACTGTGAAATATGGCAAGCGGTAAGTTACCTGTGACTGAACGTTGACAAGCAATTGACATGTCAAATGCCGGTAGGAGCACTAGGAGCATTGGTAACCATTTCAATGTTAATCGCATCGTCATTGTCAGATTTTTATAACGTCATATTGACACAGGAACTGTAAATGATATACCAAGGTCCGGAAGACCCCGTTTAGCTACCTATCGTGATGACAGACTACTTATTGGTCGTGCTTAAGCCAACCCATTTACTCCTGCCCCATAACTTAGACATCACTGGCCTCCAGGTGGTCGTGTTAGTGTTCGAACATTGGTCCGTCGACCTCATAGAGGCTACCTAAGACCACTTCGTGTTGTCAAAAGACGTGCCCTATCAGCCAGGCACCGTGTAATCAGGTTTCAAAGGGCTAATAACCATCGACGATGGAACATGAGAACCTGGCAAAATATTCATTGGTCAGATGAGAGTTGGTTTCTGTTACGACCAATAGACGGCAGAATACGAGTTTGGTGGGGAAATAAACTGCCTATCACTAAAACAACAATTGCCCATCGACAGCAATCGTTGATGGTGATGTTACATTATGGGGTTTCTTCTCATACTGTTGGAAGCTGGGTATGCATATTTTGCAGGGTAACATGAAGAGACAGACATACAGGGATTTGGTGCTTAGAAACATTGTAGTCCCTCATTTTGAGAATCCCCAACTTGCGTCAAGACCCTCGTACATGGACGACAACGCTAGACCACACAGGGCAAGGATTGTAACCGATTACAAAGATCAAGAAGCCATTGACACTATCTTTTGGCCTTCCATGTCTCCAGACCTGAACCCTATCGAACATGTCTGGGATGCCATTGGCAGAAATCTCAATCGCAGAGATCCACCTTTGCAAAATCTTGGCGATTTTAGAGGGGCAATTGTTGATGAATGGAATAGATTTGCTCAACTAAAGTTCAGAAGGCTTGTACAGAGTATGAGACGCCGTGTTATGGAACTGTACCGGAAGAGAGCTTGTTACACATCCTATTGACTTAAATATTGACATTAAATTTGCCGAACATACCAAAGATTATTTGTAGAGACTTTTAATGATTTTGGGCGATTAATTGTTGTAAAAAAATAAAATCAAAGTAAAACTTAAATTCCGTTTTTGATTTGTGTAATTTTCACTATTTCTATGAACGCAAAATTCAAATGCATATAGAACCTGCATCAGTGACCAAACTTAAGTTTATGGTTTGTTTATGGCATATGTTAACAAAATTGCTACATGAATATTTTCTCTTTTTCGAGGATTAACTGTTTTTTTTAAATGAAAAAAATTTCGATGCAACAAAGATAGGTGGTGCTTAACTTTTGGCGGACTGTATATATAATAAGTAGATGCGGTTTGATTGCCAATGAGACAATTACCCATCCAAGACCAAATAACGAAGATGTTAGCAACTGTAGGTCGCCTTACGGCCTTCAACAATACACAAAACCCATACCTCTTCGAAAGCTATAATAGGCTCCGAGAAATTAAATGTAAAGCAATTCAAATGATAAAATCAACGCCTAATTCATGTTCAAAACAATAAGCGAAAAACAAATATAATATACAGTAACAAATAACAGCCACTGCATGACATACTCTGGACTTAGGACAGGTACATGCAGAATATTGCGGGGTTAAATATGTTTGCGTGCTCCCAACCATCTCCTTGCATTAACCTGGACAGTGGTGTAACAGCACAACAAAGATGAACAAACTTTAAAAATCAGTTGAAAAGGAATTGACTCATCAGATCGATACAAAGCAAAATAATCAAGTAACATAAACACCAAAGACACAAAGAACCGATCTGTGAGTACTCGCATTTTACTGGAAGTTAGTTCTAAGCCAATAACAACTAATAAAAAACTCATGAATCCAGGACAAAACCTTTTTTTCTTTTTTATTTCAGAATGGAATTCTGCTGCCAACATTCGTTTTTATCAATCTTATTCTCTGCTATTAAGAACGACGGTTTCTTGCCTTGTCGGGTCAAAAAAAAGGGTAGTACAGTTTAAATGTACGTGTACCAAACAAAATAACACGTGTATTTTGGAATTTTAATAATTTTTTTCAATCACATTTAATAATGTACAATTTCGCATACTAAATACTAGATCGACAGAGCTTTTTCTGATATTATCGAAACTTAATTGCATAAAAGAAGAAATCTTAAACGGGTTAAGTTATACTACACAATACATTTATACAATATGATAAAAACATAATCATATGTATTCATTCGTAATAATAATTGTTAACAATTGACATTATTTCGACCTAATTCTAATTCGAAATTGTGAGCTTTCATATATTTAAATTCGGAACTTTGTAAGGAGTTTTCATAGTAATTTCATTTATAGTTTATTAAAACAATAAGTTTTAACTGTTGTCCATGTTAACATTTTGTCCAGTGGAGGGTTGAAGACTGTGTGGTGCCCTCTCGATATCGTTTGGTTAGTTTTGTAGTTGGGTTACTGTATCATGGGCGTACAACACCCACATCTCCTTTTATTCATCATAGACATAATCTGGTTCAAAATAAAAACAACAGATGTATAGTTTGCTAGAAAAAAATATAAAACAAAAATTATTTTTTGACTAGCTGCTACGTTTTGCAAATTTAGGTAGACGTCTTTGACCATCTGACTAGTGTCGACGCTCAAGATATCCCCGGCAGAGTCCATCATGGACATGTGGAGAAAAGATTCTAGGTGAAACAGAAGCAATGCTTTCTGATTTTGTAATTCATTTGATCGAATGCCAGTTAAAAAGAGCAGTGGCTATATTAATTCTATCTTAGGAAACACACGAAAAGTAAAAATGTATAATGTACGGTTTGCCGATTACGCCCACTAAATTTTGTTAAAATGGCCTTGTTTTTCTTCTTAGTCAATTGGTAAATTGTGTAACTTCGTTTTTTCACAGGCGCCTTCAAACAAACTATCAATATTAAGGTGTAACAAATATGTATTAATTTGGATCTAAACCATGACCAATTTGATCAAAACCATGACGAATTTCTAGAAACTTAACTGAACCATGTCAATCGCTTAACCAAACCATGTCAATCGCTTAACCAAACCATATCAATTTCGATATTCTGGCTATCCTGCGTTAATTTCTTAAAAACTAAAATTTCAATGTATATATATCGTTTGACTAACAATATAGATTTAAACATCTTATTTGCTTTTTATTTGCTCATTTGAAAGAAAATGAGGCAATCGTTCTGCGATTCTAACTAAACCATGACCAACTTAACCAAACTATGACAAAATCACTGTACTAAACGCTCCTCGATATGACGACGTTACTACCCGTGAATATGGACGGGTAAGAGAAGGACGACATTTTGAGTCAGGCGTTGGATTTGACAGAAGAGACTGAAGATAACGCAATATTTATAACCCAAAGTACTAATGAAGGTAATCATAAATGTATTTTACATGTTTCATAAAAAAAGCCCCCCCCCCCCCCCCCCCCCTTTACCAACATTAAACAAACTTTCATATTCGAACATACTGAAAAATAGGTGTGTCTGGAGTAGAAACCCGACGGCCGGACAAGCTTGACATACGAAAATACAGATTACATATGTAGTAACGCCCCTTTTTGGGGCAGCTATTGGTTTTTTTTTTTATGGGAAACGCTTAACATAATGGACATTTTGTAGAAAATTCACAGCCGTTCCCGTTGTACTTTCATATTTGAAAAAATAATAGTAGTAAATCAAAAGATCTCCGTAATAAACATCAGTATTTTGCAGGATGACATTTATGTGAAGATTTGCGCTTAGAAGAATGTGCTACTAAAAGTATGTAACAGTAAATAGTGTGTTATGCCACAGCATGAATTCGACAGAACAATGAAAAGTTTCTTAAAAGCTAATGTTATGCACCTTTTATACAGGTATAATCCTTAAATGCATGAATTATAATTGATTTCAGGCAGACTTTTCAAAGAATCTTTAGTGAAAAAAAATGCATTTTCTATCGTCGATTTCTATATAGTAATGGTATCCATTTCTGTAAAAAAATAATTATATAGACGGTGAACAATAGAAATGCAGTGGTCACAAGTTTAAAATAAATCTACTAGTAGTAGACGGGCACAGGACGTTTGCGCTTTTTTACCTGCAACACGATAGGACATTTGCGCTCCAAACACTATGGACATTTGCGCTTTAAATTTTGATACACCTGTAGTAAATTGACCGGACATTTGCGCTTTTTACCTTTAGTCGTCTACCTGTAATTTTAATGAGTTACGTAAATAAATTCAACTTGTATTTGTCGTTAGCTAGTTCACATTGAACCTAGAGTATAAAGTTATAGAGACAAGTAAAGGAAAAAATTGTATATGTCATGATGGATTTTTATCATTGAACAACAGTCGGTTAATTACATTAAAATTCGTTATATTGATGAACAGGCATCTCAGTCAAGAATTGAGAAATAGAGACTAGAATATGTATTTGAAATGAGGGCGAAATACCAGTCAGGACAGATTACAAGAGCAAAATTGTTCATTCCTTGGGCTTCAGATATCTAGCTTAAACTGACCTGTGATGTCCTTGAGGTCTTTATAATGTTTACTTATAGGTATATATAACTATATCAATGTGCTATGAAATTACTTTTAAACACAAATGTTCTATGGAAGTACTATTTAACTTTTAACCATAAAGAAAATATTGTAAAAGCGCAAATGTCCTATACAAAAAGCGCAAATGTCCATATTTAAAATGCGCAAATGTCCATATTTAAAAAGCGCAAATGTCCATTAAAAAAGCGCAAATGTCTTATGAAAAAGCGCAAACGCCCCGCGCCGAGTCGTCTACCAGCAATTTCAATGAGTTGTAATCATAACGTAAATAAATTCAACTGTTATTTTTCGTAAGCTAGCTTACATGGACACGGTCTTAAACATAGAGTTTCAAGTTATAGACTAGTAAAAGAAAAAAATGTATTATGTCAAGATGGATTTTTATCATTGAACAACAGTCGGTAAATTATGTTAAAATTCTTTATATTGATGAAAAAGCACCTAAGTCAAGAATTGAGAAAGAGAAACAAGAATACTTATTTGAAATATGGGCGAAATACCTGTTAGGACATTACAAGAGCTAAATTTGTTCATTCCTTGGGCTTCAGATATCAAGAGAAAACTGACCAGTGATTACTATACGTGTTTCTTATGTCTTTAGAATGTTTACTTTTAGTTACATATAACTATATCAACGTGCTATGAAATGAATGTGATATGAAACGACTATTATACTTTTAACCATAGAGAAAATTATGACTTTAACTCTGCCAGGTCAAACCTGCCGGTCCTAAACCCGGATAAAAAAGGAGGAAAGTCATAAGTAGCAAATATTGTTAAAGCGCAAATGTCCTATAAATTGAAGCGCAAATGTCCATAAAAAAAGCGCAAATGTCCTATGAAAAAGCGCAAACGTCCAACGCCGTATTGCAAAAAAAAAAATGAAAATTGAAAAGGGGGGGGGGGGGGGGGGGGGTTACCACTTTAAAAAAATGTGAAAATTAGAGTGGGACTTTACCTTATATGACAAGCTCCATAAGGGACTGGCCCCTTGTCTCCACATAAATTAGCTTCTGCATTAAATTTAAATTTTACAAACATTACAAAGTACTAACATTGATAATTCACTTGGAGAACGAATTATCTATAAAAATTCAATGGCGGATTCAGGAGTTTGAAAGTTGGATGGGGCCCGAGGGGGGGATGGGGGGGCACTCAATAAAAAAGCCATCTTACATCCTGGAATAGATGAAACACATACATTTACAAACCTGAAATAATGAGGTTAAGAATAAAAAAAACGTGTTTTCCCTAAAACATACATAGTTCATGTGGTGAGCTCTCGATTTATTTTTGTGTATTGTATTTTGTGATTTGGTGATGTCTTCGTGCCATTGCCCCATATCCGTTCTTTTTCATATAGTGGGCTAAAACGTAAAAAAAAACTGTTCGCCTCGTTACACTTGTCTTGGATACGTGCCTAAAAATCAGATAAACTGCATTTTATTGAACAAAATAATTTTCCCAATTAACCTTGTTTTTCAGAAAAAGACGAGATGGATACCAGATTCAAGCCCGTACAGAAACAACCAACAGTAGCGGCCTTACTGTGGCGAAACAAGTCACCACCAGCAGCTGTCCAATCGTGTCCACACCAGCCACAACAATTACCGCAAACTCCGACTCGGTTCCATCGTTTGTCTTCAACAATTCAAACATTAATATTTATTTTAGCAAGTGATGATTAAGACTTAGTCCAAATGAATACTATATGTGTTTAAATGCATCATGCAAATACAAGTTCTTTACATGCATGTTCTTTGAGACATTGTCATATGGGATTAACATTTTAGCCTCAAGCAAAGCAGAATTTAAATGAATACTTTTTTTAATCAAAATTCATGCTAAATGTTTTTTTCACTATTGGAATTTCCTGAAATGTGTTTTTTTCATATGGCTTGAGACAATTTGTAGTGAATACTATTAGTAATCACTTCTCTTCATGCTATTGAAAAAAAAAACAATTTCTATTGTTATTCATAGAATAGAATATATAATATTTTATTTCCCAAATTACAGGGCCCATAAAGGGCATAAAATCAGATACAATTGATTTACATAATTGCTAACAACAACAATGATAGTTACTTGTAAAGATATATTTAGTATATTAGCATTGGTCAGAACCAGAGCCAAAAACCACATATATATTGTGAATACAAGAATAAAATTACATTATATGCATTCATTCTCAAATCATTTACTTGACTTAGTGTCAATATTCATACCTGATCTCCTTAATTCAAAACAGTCACAAATATAACAGCCCAGTTTTCCATAAGAGTTACATTTTCTTGGGTCAAGAGCCATAAAAATTTAGAAGATTTATTTAAATTTTTAAAATTATAACAATTGTTAGAAATGTATTGAAAAAAATCTTCCCTTTGAATATCATAAAGAGTCTATTCATAACAATAGACTGTGCTTTCGGGATGTAGAAGCAGGGGTTTCCAGAAACTCCACTCGTCACACCCTGTGGTCAAAATCCATTATTATTCGTAACAATAGATCTATTCAATTTACACTTGTTTAAGAATGTGAAACTATGAAGTATAACAATAGAACTGGGGTGTAACTATCAGGAATACAGCTGGGTATTTAGCGGTATCGGTTTGGAATCCAAGTATGTCCTTACCGGTTTCCCGTTCGTTGCCATGGCATTTTTGCGGCATCCGGGTGACCTTTTCTCTTATTTTGTATATATTTTGCACTTTTATTTTACGCTTTTTATATATTTTGATGATGAGTTGAATGGGTGTGTTCGTATGTTTTATTGCATTGTATTTATTCATGTTTTTGGGAAGGTTAACTTTGTGGAAGTAAGTCCCGTCACGGCCAATGTGGGGAACTGGGTAGGCAAATGCTCACATTAAATCTGTGCCGATACAGTGTGTTGAATGTCCTCCTTTACACCATAACTCATGGTGGTGCTCCTAATGAAAGGAGGCTTATACGTAGCATACATACACACAAGGAGTAGCTTTTCAAAAAGTTTGTATGAATTGATTAGTTGATTGATTGGTGTTTAACCAGCACTTTCAGCACTATTGTGCTATTTTGTGGCGGTCAGTTTTTATTGGTGGAGGAAGCCTGAGTGCTCGGAAAGAACCACCGACTTTCGGTAGGAAAAGTAACAATCGTAACAAATCAGCTGAAACAAAAACAGTTTTATGAATTTTATTTATCTAGGCCATGCTATGCCTTAAAATGTTTCCAGATGCATAGGTTTATCTGCACTCAGAGTAACTTTTGTGGTGTAAACGCAGGCGTTTTAGCCGAAGTGTCTACATGAACCAGGAATTGCTTTGGCTTTCCCAGAACAGTATCAATGGGATTTGTATCAGTGTGGAAGATAATCAGGCCTTTTGTTGTTGTTAAAAAAATGGATATTTTACAGGAAAAAACCCTCCCATCTGGTACGCGCATGACCAAAAGTTGGAAAGCAAAACAAAAAACAACCTCGTTTGAGAACATAAATGAAAAAGGGCCTAAACAGAATAGTCACAAAGCGTCTAAGGTCAACTTATTTTAATTTATGTCTTTAGGTTGTAAAGTTTGGTCTTTAGTTTCTTTTTAATTCGCGTTCCCAACTCAGTCAATTAAGGTGAAATAGACCTAGTAGAATAGTTCTACCCGCCATTATTTAGCACATTGGTCAACTTTCCTTTCGAGAGTTGCAATCTTAGTTTTTGTATAGTTACGTAATTTTATGAACTCGAAATTTACAAACAAAATTGCATTACTTAAATTATGTCAACAACAAAGCACCGATTACTGGGAGGACAGTTATCATGACAATATTGATCGCGTCACTCTATCCTACTGAAATCAGTGAAATAAAGGCATAGCTAGGTCTATTTCACCGTTAATTGACTGAGCTGGGAACGCGAATCAAAAGCGACTTAAGACCAAACTTTACAACCTTACGACATAAATTAAAATAATATCTCTTAGAAAGTTGAAAGACACAATGATGCCGTAGTTGACCATTGTGGAAAAGTAAGAACAGTAATACAAGCAATACGACAGCTATCACTAGGATCTGATGTGTCAAGTCCTTCCAACTAATTTTTACAGTTTGTTCTAATGTTGTGTTGTTACACCGATGCCCCTGGTTAGGGAAGGGTTTGGTGCCCCCAAAAGTGTTTAGCCCCGCAATATTCTGTATGTACTTGATCCAAGTAAGGAATTAAATTTTAGTGGTTGTAGTTGTTTTGCGGTCTTGTTATAGTTGTTTTTGTTTATTGTTTTAACACAAATTCGGGTGTCGGTTCTCATTTAATTGCTTTACTTTGTGTCATGTTTGTGCCTTTTATCGCTTACTATACGGTATAAGTTTTTGCTCATTGTTGAAGTCAGTATCAATTACGATGATATATAGTTGCTAAAGTTGACTCATTAGCCATTATACCCTATCGTCTTATTTTTATATATCCGATTTTTTGGAGGAAACAATATCTCACCAGGACTTTTCTGTAAGCTTGCTGGAAATATGCAGAACATTGTTGTTGGAAATCCGCAGCATATTTGGGCACATTTTGTCAGGAGGTTGTTTTTTTCTGTATAAGTCTGCGCCTGCGCAAGTCATTCACTTAATTGCACGAATTACACAATTGAAGCATTATTAATGAAGAGCATAATGATTGGTTTATGATGAAGGCATTTATTTCGATCATTACATATTGTCCTTTATGATATTCCGAATGCTATGATTATATTGTACAAATATAATCCATTCTTAGGTAAAAATGAATCACAGACATCGAGATAAAGATTATTGAATTTGATAAATGAAAAAATAAAAATATATAAGTGGTATAAAACAGATCAAAATGCAACAAATACGTCCTAAATGCTACAAATACAGTTTTCTGAATTATACAATGTCAATAAGTAAAATATCTAATACATTAAATTATGGACGGACACACAGAAAACAAGACAAAACACAGTAATAGTAAACACAGTATAAACAAATTCACATTCTTGAGAATGGATGATCAGGCTACTTTTTCGCCCCTTGAAATCGAAGACTAAGAAACTATTACAAATTTATCAAATAACATCCTTCATATGTTCATAAGACATTGGTTTGTAACATATCAAAATTTATATTCTTGAATTAAATCTTAAATTGGTTTTACACTTCTGGCATTTCAGACATAAAAACCTGAAAAAACTCCAAATAGAATAATTCGTAATATTTATGATATATATAATATAGATATGAGATTAACACAAACAGATATTTTACAACAAGATATCTGATTGATTATATGTGTAAAATTGACATGTTAGATCAAATATGCCAATTTCGACATGTGTATGCCATCAAATTGACATTTCATCACTATAATGTCCAGATCATATTATCCTAATCATTCGACCATCAAATTTACACAATTCTGAAAGGTTCAAACAATTTAACTATTTTTGCAATTTCGGGGGCAAAATAATGGCTCTTACCATATCTTCCGTTTTGGTTTATATGAACATTGTTATATGACCAGTTTTTGAAATATCTTTTACGGAAATAAAAGTTGTGAATATACTATATATCAAATTGTCTTTTTTTTAAATATGGACTATAAAAAAAAACAAGACTAGTAAAAATTTCGATAAACAACGAAGAATGTAGAATATATTTAAAACAAAACACTCACCACAACCAAACTAATCAATAATTACCTTAAAGGCATAAAATCATGGTAAATTTGGGGCAACACTAGTTTACCGATGTTCAAATTTCGTAAAACTCCGAGAAGAATGTTATCTTGTAGTGCATTTCTTTTAGACAATAGATGCAAATTAATTTTTTTTTTAAAATCACACCATTTCAAAATAATTTTACAGTATGATGTTCTTCTTTTTGGACAAATTATAACATAAAACGAAAACGTCATCAGCTCTAGCCCAACATATGATGAAATTTATATAAAGGGGGTCATGAATATAGTTAGACATCTTCAGACATTCTAATTTTTGACATTTTTCAACTGCAACATTCATGACCCAATTTTTGTTAAGAAGTGTAATTTTATCCTCCGTCTTGCTATTTGAGTCATATAACATGACGAAATAAATGGAAAAGGTTTATGAAAAAAATTTGCAAGTAATAAATTGTCTAGACTATGGACTATATTTGTCCAGGGCTAACTAATAAGATATAAACCAAGGTTAATGACTTAAAACTGCAGTTCCCCATTTATCATCTGGAAACCTGAAATTCAGAATTTTTCCAACAATCAAGTACCATTTATTTTGAACGGTAAACGTTAAAAAGAAGATAATCCAACCAAACCTGTCTTTAGTGTCCAAAATATTCTATTAAAATTTAATTCAAACAGCGGTTCTCTATGTATCAAATGGAAGCCAAAAGTGTGACGGGCGGACAGACGAATGGACTTACGGATTCCAAAATACCCCAACGCTGTCGAGCGGGTGTATAAAAACAAAAACCGAGAGAATCATATGAAAACCAACAGCAGTGAGACCAGGGTGCGTCGACATGCGAATACACGCTCTGTCAAAATTTAACAATTTAGAACTGGTCACAATTGGTATAAATTGACAGATCTGACGACTATTGTGGTATATAAATATCTAACACCGCGAAAAAAATGTCGCTATTGAGTTAGTACACAGAAACATCGTATTGGTCAATAAACTCGTGATTGTGCCCGTAAACCTAAGCTTATGTGGCGTCGATTTCAATCGTATTTCCTCAAAACTCGGTTGGAGCAAATTATGTGTCAGGAGCACACCCCTGTTCATGAAGTAAAATATGGAATTCAGTGAAGGATTTGTACAAAATGTATTTAGATTGCCGACAAAAGAGTCCTAACACTTTTAATTCAGTCTTGATTTTCTTAAAAAATACATATCCACATGATGTATACAAAATAGTAATAACAAAAAAAAAATAACAAAATATTTATATGTCCCCCTATTTGCCATAAAAGATTATGACTATACTGTGTTCTCAGAAAAAATAAATTGAACAATATTTTATTTATAAATAACTTAATGTTACATTTGAATTATTTCAGTCTGAAAACAGCGCATTATATTACATTTTAGTATAAGACACGTTTTGTTTGGCTTTAATCAAAGCCACCCTTTCTGTAATACTTACTTCATTATCAAATGCGTTTATTTTAATATATATAAAAAACTTAATAAATTGATTGCAGGTGATAAACTATTCTTCTCCAGCTTAAGCCTTCAATTACTGAGATAAATTTTCTTTCTTAACAGGCTCTATCTATAAGTTGTGGTTGTAGTGACTCCATGGCGGCAACTGTTTTTCAAACATCTCAAAAGGTGTGTTACCTCTACTGTCATCGATTTCAAGTTGCAGGCCGCTGATAGATTTATCTGTTGTCACCCAAATCTGGCTTCCGGTGCTCTGTTCAAGATAAAAGCTCGGCTTTCTTTCTTGTTGATCAGGAATGATTTTTGTTCTACAAAACAAAAACAATACTAATATACGTTTGTGCTTACGTTTGCATATTTAAGAATGTATCTTTAGCATGTCGTCCTCCATGTTTTCAAGCTATTTATATTTGAGATATTCAATATTTGCACCGAGGAAGGGCATCGTAAACTATAGATTCATTAATTTTCATGGGTTCCAATTTTAGGGGATACTTGATTTCATGGTTTTGCCAAAGTTTGCACACATGCCTATAGGAAATAAGTACTTCGTTGAACACATACATTCAAAGTATAATCTATCCCCGAGAAATGAACGAAAATTTATACCGCACAAATGATAATGAATCAACAAAATAGCAATTACCTTGGCTTTTACTATTTTTTTTATTAAAACTGAATTATACACAATCAAAATAGGTATTCAGTTTTATTTTTTAAGTTACTTACCTTGTATTGTTTGTTTTGACTTTGTAATATATAAATCCAATGACCACAATAATGACGAGAAACAACCCTCCTAAAGCAGCAGCTATCACCACAAATGATTTCTTGTCATCTGAAATACACCAGATAATAAAAACCAATGGTAAATTGTATGATCCGACATAAATTATATAAACTGGAAATGAACTGGTAATTTAAGTGAAAAAATACATTTTCTACGCTTAATGAGGTTTGCACATTGCTAAACAACTGTTACTTTAAAAGAGAGACGAAAGATACATAAGGTATATTCAAACTCATAAGACGAAGACAAACTGACAACGCCATGGTAATAAAAACGAAAATTACATTATATGCATTCATTCTCAAATCATTTACTTGACTTAGTGTCAATATTCATACCTGATCTCCTTAATTCAAAACAGTCACAAATATAACAGCCCAGTTTTCCATAAGAGTTACATTTTCTTGGGTCAAGAGCCATAAAAATTTAGAAGATTTATTTAAATTTTTAAAATTATAACAATTGTTAGAAATGTATTGAAAAAAATCTTCCCTTTGAATATCATAAAGAGTCTATTCATAACAATAGACTGTGCTTTCGGGATGTAGAAGCAGGGGTTTCCAGAAACTCCGCTCGTCACACCCTGTGGTCAAAATCCATTATTATTCGTAACAATAGATCTATTCAATTTACACTTGTTTAAGAATGTGAAACTATGAAGTATAACAATAGAACTGGGGTGTAACTATCAGGAATACAGCTGGGTATTTAGCGGTATCGGTTTGGAATCCAAGTATGTCCTTACCGGTTTCCCGTTCGTTGCCATGGCATTTTTGCGGCATCCGGGTGACCTTTTCTCTTATTTTGTATATATTTTGCACTTTTATTTTACGCTTTTTATATATTTTGATGATGAGTTGAATGGGTGTGTTCGTATGTTTTATTGCATTGTATTTATTCATGTTTTTGGGAAGGTTAACTTTGTGGAAGTAAGTCCCGTCACGGCCAATGTGGGGAACTGGGTAGGCAAATGCTCACATTAAATCTGTGCCGATACAGTGTGTTGAATGTCCTCCTTTACACCATAACTCATGGTGGTGCTCCTAATGAAAGGAGGCTTATACGTAGCATACATACACACAAGGAGTAGCTTTTCAAAAAGTTTGTATGAATTGATTAGTTGATTGATTGGTGTTTAACCAGCACTTTCAGCACTATTGTGCTATTTTGTGGCGGTCAGTTTTTATTGGTGGAGGAAGCCTGAGTGCTCGGAAAGAACCACCGACTTTCGGTAGGAAAAGTAACAATCGTAACAAATCAGCTGAAACAAAAACAGTTTTATGAATTTTATTTATCTAGGCCATGCTATGCCTTAAAATGTTTCCAGATGCATAGGTTTATCTGCACTCAGAGTAACTTTTGTGGTGTAAACGCAGGCGTTTTAGCCGAAGTGTCTACATGAACCAGGAATTGCTTTGGCTTTCCCAGAACAGTATCAATGGGATTTGTATCAGTGTGGAAGATAATCAGGCCTTTTGTTGTTGTTAAAAAAATGGATATTTTACAGGAAAAAACCCTCCCATCTGGTACGCGCATGACCAAAAGTTGGAAAGCAAAACAAAAAACAACCTCGTTTGAGAACATAAATGAAAAAGGGCCTAAACAGAATAGTCACAAAGCGTCTAAGGTCAACTTATTTTAATTTATGTCTTTAGGTTGTAAAGTTTGGTCTTTAGTTTCTTTTTAATTCGCGTTCCCAACTCAGTCAATTAAGGTGAAATAGACCTAGTAGAATAGTTCTACCCGCCATTATTTAGCACATTGGTCAACTTTCCTTTCGAGAGTTGCAATCTTAGTTTTTGTATAGTTACGTAATTTTATGAACTCGAAATTTACAAACAAAATTGCATTACTTAAATTATGTCAACAACAAAGCACCGATTACTGGGAGGACAGTTATCATGACAATATTGATCGCGTCACTCTATCCTACTGAAATCAGTGAAATAAAGGCATAGCTAGGTCTATTTCACCGTTAATTGACTGAGCTGGGAACGCGAATCAAAAGCGACTTAAGACCAAACTTTACAACCTTACGACATAAATTAAAATAATATCTCTTAGAAAGTTGAAAGACACAATGATGCCGTAGTTGACCATTGTGGAAAAGTAAGAACAGTAATACAAGCAATACGACAGCTATCACTAGGATCTGATGTGTCAAGTCCTTCCAACTAATTTTTACAGTTTGTTCTAATGTTGTGTTGTTACACCGATGCCCCTGGTTAGGGAAGGGTTTGGTGCCCCCAAAAGTGTTTAGCCCCGCAATATTCTGTATGTACTTGATCCAAGTAAGGAATTAAATTTTAGTGGTTGTAGTTGTTTTGCGGTCTTGTTATAGTTGTTTTTGTTTATTGTTTTAACACAAATTCGGGTGTCGGTTCTCATTTAATTGCTTTACTTTGTGTCATGTTTGTGCCTTTTATCGCTTACTATACGGTATAAGTTTTTGCTCATTGTTGAAGTCAGTATCAATTACGATGATATATAGTTGCTAAAGTTGACTCATTAGCCATTATACCCTATCGTCTTATTTTTATATATCCGATTTTTTGGAGGAAACAATATCTCACCAGGACTTTTCTGTAAGCTTGCTGGAAATATGCAGAACATTGTTGTTGGAAATCCGCAGCATATTTGGGCACATTTTGTCAGGAGGTTGTTTTTTTCTGTATAAGTCTGCGCCTGCGCAAGTCATTCACTTAATTGCACGAATTACACAATTGAAGCATTATTAATGAAGAGCATAATGATTGGTTTATGATGAAGGCATTTATTTCGATCATTACATATTGTCCTTTATGATATTCCGAATGCTATGATTATATTGTACAAATATAATCCATTCTTAGGTAAAAATGAATCACAGACATCGAGATAAAGATTATTGAATTTGATAAATGAAAAAATAAAAATATATAAGTGGTATAAAACAGATCAAAATGCAACAAATACGTCCTAAATGCTACAAATACAGTTTTCTGAATTATACAATGTCAATAAGTAAAATATCTAATACATTAAATTATGGACGGACACACAGAAAACAAGACAAAACACAGTAATAGTAAACACAGTATAAACAAATTCACATTCTTGAGAATGGATGATCAGGCTACTTTTTCGCCCCTTGAAATCGAAGACAAAGAAACTATTACAAATTTATCAAATAACATCCTTCATATGTTCATAAGACATTGGTTTGTAACATATCAAAATTTATATTCTTGAATTAAATCTTAAATTGGTTTTACACTTCTGGCATTTCAGACATAAAAACCTGAAAAAACTCCAAATAGAATAATTCGTAATATTTATGATATATATAATATAGATATGAGATTAACACAAACAGATATTTTACAACAAGATATCTGATTGATTATATGTGTAAAATTGACATGTTAGATCAAATATGCCAATTTCGACATGTGTATGCCATCAAATTGACATTTCATCACTATAATGTCCAGATCATATTATCCTAATCATTCGACCATCAAATTTACACAATTCTGAAAGGTTCAAACAATTTAACTATTTTTGCAATTTCGGGGGCAAAATAATGGCTCTTACCATATCTTCCGTTTTGGTTTATATGAACATTGTTATATGACCAGTTTTTGAAATATCTTTTACGGAAATAAAAGTTGTGAATATACTATATATCAAATTGTCTTTTTTTTAAATATGGACTATAAAAAAAAACAAGACTAGTAAAAATTTCGATAAACAACGAAGAATGTAGAATATATTTAAAACAAAACACTCACCACAACCAAACTAATCAATAATTACCTTAAAGGCATAAAATCATGGTAAATTTGGGGCAACACTAGTTTACCGATGTTCAAATTTCGTAAAACTCCGAGAAGAATGTTATCTTGTAGTGCATTTCTTTTAGACAATAGATGCAAATTAATTTTTTTTTTAAAATCACACCATTTCAAAATAATTTTACAGTATGATGTTCTTCTTTTTGGACAAATTATAACATAAAACGAAAACGTCATCAGCTCTAGCCCAACATATGATGAAATTTATATAAAGGGGGTCATGAATATAGTTAGACATCTTCAGACATTCTAATTTTTGACATTTTTCAACTGCAACATTCATGACCCAATTTTTGTTAAGAAGTGTAATTTTATCCTCCGTCTTGCTATTTGAGTCATATAACATGACGAAATAAATGGAAAAGGTTTATGAAAAAAATTTGCAAGTAATAAATTGTCTAGACTATGGACTATATTTGTCCAGGGCTAACTAATAAGATATAAACCAAGGTTAATGACTTAAAACTGCAGTTCCCCATTTATCATCTGGAAACCTGAAATTCAGAATTTTTCCAACAATCAAGTACCATTTATTTTGAACGGTAAACGTTAAAAAGAAGATAATCCAACCAAACCTGTCTTTAGTGTCCAAAATATTCTATTAAAATTTAATTCAAACAGCGGTTCTCTATGTATCAAATGGAAGCCAAAAGTGTGACGGGCGGACAGACGAATGGACTTACGGATTCCAAAATACCCCAACGCTGTCGAGCGGGTGTATAAAAACAAAAACCGAGAGAATCATATGAAAACCAACAGCAGTGAGACCAGGGTGCGTCGACATGCGAATACACGCTCTGTCAAAATTTAACAATTTAGAACTGGTCACAATTGGTATAAATTGACAGATCTGACGACTATTGTGGTATATAAATATCTAACACCGCGAAAAAAATGTCGCTATTGAGTTAGTACACAGAAACATCGTATTGGTCAATAAACTCGTGATTGTGCCCGTAAACCTAAGCTTATGTGGCGTCGATTTCAATCGTATTTCCTCAAAACTCGGTTGGAGCAAATTATGTGTCAGGAGCACACCCCTGTTCATGAAGTAAAATATGGAATTCAGTGAAGGATTTGTACAAAATGTATTTAGATTGCCGACAAAAGAGTCCTAACACTTTTAATTCAGTCTTGATTTTCTTAAAAAATACATATCCACATGATGTATACAAAATAGTAATAACAAAAAAAAAATAACAAAATATTTATATGTCCCCCTATTTGCCATAAAAGATTATGACTATACTGTGTTCTCAGAAAAAATAAATTGAACAATATTTTATTTATAAATAACTTAATGTTACATTTGAATTATTTCAGTCTGAAAACAGCGCATTATATTACATTTTAGTATAAGACACGTTTTGTTTGGCTTTAATCAAAGCCACCCTTTCTGTAATACTTACTTCATTATCAAATGCGTTTATTTTAATATATATAAAAAACTTAATAAATTGATTGCAGGTGATAAACTATTCTTCTCCAGCTTAAGCCTTCAATTACTGAGATAAATTTTCTTTCTTAACAGGCTCTATCTATAAGTTGTGGTTGTAGTGACTCCATGGCGGCAACTGTTTTTCAAACATCTCAAAAGGTGTGTTACCTCTACTGTCATCGATTTCAAGTTGCAGGCCGCTGATAGATTTATCTGTTGTCACCCAAATCTGGCTTCCGGTGCTCTGTTCAAGATAAAAGCTCGGCTTTCTTTCTTGTTGATCAGGAATGATTTTTGTTCTACAAAACAAAAACAATACTAATATACGTTTGTGCTTACGTTTGCATATTTAAGAATGTATCTTTAGCATGTCGTCCTCCATGTTTTCAAGCTATTTATATTTGAGATATTCAATATTTGCACCGAGGAAGGGCATCGTAAACTATAGATTCATTAATTTTCATGGGTTCCAATTTTAGGGGATACTTGATTTCATGGTTTTGCCAAAGTTTGCACACATGCCTATAGGAAATAAGTACTTCGTTGAACACATACATTCAAAGTATAATCTATCCCCGAGAAATGAACGAAAATTTATACCGCACAAATGATAATGAATCAACAAAATAGCAATTACCTTGGCTTTTACTATTTTTTTTATTAAAACTGAATTATACACAATCAAAATAGGTATTCAGTTTTATTTTTTAAGTTACTTACCTTGTATTGTTTGTTTTGACTTTGTAATATATAAATCCAATGACCACAATAATGACGAGAAACAACCCTCCTAAAGCAGCAGCTATCACCACAAATGATTTCTTGTCATCTGAAATACACCAGATAATAAAAACCAATGGTAAATTGTATGATCCGACATAAATTATATAAACTGGAAATGAACTGGTAATTTAAGTGAAAAAATACATTTTCTACGCTTAATGAGGTTTGCACATTGCTAAACAACTGTTACTTTAAAAGAGAGACGAAAGATACATAAGGTATATTCAAACTCATAAGACGAAGACAAACTGACAACGCCATGGTAATAAAAACGAAAAACGACCAAAATACAAACAACTGCTTACAAAACACAAAATAGCTATATAGAAAACAAAGACTGAGAAACATGAACACTACCGCTATGTCTTGATCTGTATGATAAAAAGAGCAGAGTAAGAAAATATCAGCATTATCGCCTTTACAGGCGAAAATACTACAGTATTTTTTCGACCAACTGAAATAATGAAATCTTTTCCATAGTTTTTTTTTATAAAAACAAGAACATTTGGTATGATTGCAAATGAAACAACTTTCCAGCAGAAATCAAAAGACGTAAAAGTCAACAAATATAGGTCACCGTACGACCGTCACCAACGAGAAGAACCCAATACGCATAACAAGCTATAACATGTCCCGACGTAACAATGCAAAACAATTCAAACGGCCTGATTTCTGAAAAAGCCGTGACATGAATTACAGGATTATGGCTCGCAACAGTCACAAACAGACAGAGGTGTAACAGCAAAACATCAGAACAAACTATAATAAACAGCTGCGCCATGAGCGCATGATACGCCCGTCGTCTTGTGTGTGAATTTTTATGCAATAAGCATAAATAGTTTCTGACATACGGCGTGACATGCGAAAACCCCCTTTTTTTTTACAAAAAACTCAATATCTCTAAAATAAAATTTTTAATCAAAACCAAAAAGTATACAGATCTTTGGATTAATATAACTAAGAAGTGTGTATAATTTTAAGCAATAATCATAAATCGTTTTTGATATACGGCGCGACATGTGAAAACCCCCCTTAAAAAAAAAAATCAATATCTCAAAAATAAAATTTTGAATCAAAACCATAAAGTATACAGATCTTAAGGTTAATATAACTAAGAAGTGTGTAAAGTTTTAAGCAATAATCATAAACTGTTTTTGAGATACGGCGAGACATATGAAAAACCCCTCCCCCTTTTTTAACAAAATACTCAATATCTCTAAAATAAAATTTTGAATCATCACCAAAAAGTTTACAGATCTTAAGATTAATATAACTAAGAAGTGTGTAAAGTTTTAAGCAATAATCATAAATTGTTTTTGAGATACGGCGCGACATGTGAAAAAAAAACACACACCTGTTTTAGTTACTAAGTCCCGTAACTCAAAAAGTTTTAATCTTATTTTCACCAAAAAGTATACAGATCGTTTGACCATCATAAGAAACAACTATGTAAAGTTTCATAAAATTTGGATAAGTCATTCTCAAGTTATAGTGCGACATGTTTACGCCGGACAGACAGACGGACAGACGCACAGACAGACGGACGGACGCCGGACATTTGTATACCATAATACGTCCCGTCAAAATTTTTGACGGGTGTATAAAAAAACAATTGAAAAAGGTTTGAATCATTAGATTGACACACATCACACACAAAAGACAACAACTAACAAAAAGACTTAAAGACACAAAATACAGATCTGAAGGTACTCGCAGTAATTGAAAGCTATTTCAATGCCATTCACAACTAATTAACAAAATCATGTATCACGGACTCAGATATCAATGAGTAAATATCCAATGGATTTAGTGTAAATACGTCATAAACAGTCAGAGAAAAACTTTATCGAGTGCAATGTCAAAATATAAGTATTGACAGAATCTAAATCCGTAAATGTTCATATCTGTATAGCAAGAATATTTAGTAGTGCTTTAATTTCATAAAGACAAAATCAGTGTTTGTAACGATAAAACAATATCCAAAGATCTTATAACAGTGTTAAATTGATAACCTTACAAAATAAGTTTGTTTTAAAGAATTGATAAGGTTACACGGAAAGAATCTAAATTTACAGACACTATAAACAAGATCAGCGTAAAATTTAGGATTTGCTATCCCATTTGTAATAATTTTGTACAGGTACAGCCAAACGTCTAAACCAATTTTTTGTATCAACGAAAGAATTCATTTAAGATTTTAAGCAATTTGTGTAACGAAATCCCTGTCATAGAAAAAGGAGAGTGAAAAAGATCTTCCGTTCGCTGATGACATAACAGGACTATTTGCTCACAATTTTATTGCCATTTTATTTATACTCTTTTTTTTTAATGTTTATTAGTTGGCATCTGTTTTTTCGTTGTCAGTAACTTTCTGATAACTCATTACAATTTGTTGTCAGAGCTAGGAGGTATTTATTTCAAAGAAACAAATTTGGCTTTAAAAAATCTTCTTTATGAGATGTTGGATTTTCATTTTCGATGTCAAAATATCTATTCGAAAAATTGATTTTACAAAATACAACTTTAACAAGTACCTTATTGTTAATCACACAAAATTTCACACAATGGAAACATTGTGTAGTGAACTGTTATAACTCATATCGAATATCTGAAAAAAAAACTTTTACCGCCAGAAAATATGTTGATTGGCAAGGTAAACAAAGCACCAGCGAGAATGTCGGAACATTGTCAATGAGAAGTAAACCTATTGACTTTGAGATGAAGAACAGCAATAAAATCGCTGTTCCTTTGCTTTGTGCGTGTTTTTTTTGTTGTAAATGTACTGATTTTGTGTTATGGATGGATACTCCATATCATTTGTTCTTCTATTAGAATTATCTATCCATTTGTCTTACTTTATAATTTTATTTTTCAACATAGGACATATCTTTTTGTACTATTTTGTTGACATGACACTATTTTCACATAGGATTCAAACCCCGATAAGTGTTTTGACCTCTAAATGTTTGAAATAGTTTTATTTGGCTTATTCTTATTTTCTAATATTTCCTTACAGCTGGCCTGATAATTGTGTATAGATACTACTTCGAGTTACAGTTAGACATACTATTTTATAGTATCAAAATGAAATACACAATGTAAAATTTATTTAACATTACACTAAATTGTTTTTAACGTAAATTTTCTGTTCTAATATCAATCGAACCACTAACGCTTTTTCTACGCAGGAATATATAGCCTCTTTGTTGAAGGCCTCACTGTCACTTTGAGATAAAGAGCAGTGTGGTTTTTTTTTTTGCTTTGTATGTACTGATTTTGTGTCATGGAATGATACCCCATATCCTTTGTTTTTCTATTAGCCAGATTTGGCAAAAACTGTTTGAACTTTGGCCTTTCCATTATTTTGATTCGAGCGCCACTAAATAAGATTTATGTAGACGAAACGCGCATCTGGCGCACTAAATTAAAGGCCTGTTATGTTTAATGAGTGTTATCAATAATAAATCTATAGTTTATGTCTTACCATTCTGGGTTGTAGGAGGAACAGTTGGATTGCAGAAATCCTGTAAGAGAAAAGTTAAATACCTGATTGAATTATTTAGAACTTATAACCATAGGATTTCTGAGAGAATGAGTGGGAAGATAATCGTTACAGAGTTAAACAAGTAATACAACTTAACGCATGTATATTCATACGGTTATGTTTATTGCACTGAACTTTGGCTATGACTCGAAAAAAAAAGATAATTACTTGTTCAGAAAATAATAATTTAATTAATAAGCTTAACACGTATAACATTAAGAATGTCGATAAAAGCAAGTTAAATATTGTGCAAGAAAACCGCTACTGTATGTTAATTTTTTAGTCATCCAGCTACAGATGTTGGAATCTATTTAAACTTATATGAATATATAGATTCCTCAAATTGGAAAAAAAAGGTTGAAAGTATGAAAGGCACAATGAACAATCGTAGAAACGGTCAGATATCTAAATCAAAAGATTACTAGCCCGAAGTTTCTCGATTAACTTCACATACAAATTTAAACATACCAGTTGAACACATTCGATAGATGTTGAATTACACGAATAGCAAGTTTCATCATATATGATTATTCTGGTAGATTCTCCAAAATTTGTGCCATCATATGAAAGACTGATTTCATATCCTTCTGCCATAAATGTTTCGGAGGTTGCTCTCTTTCTCCTGGAGGACTCCAAATCTACAGATACCATGAAAATATTTCTGAAATTTGCCTCGAAGACAGTGCCTTCTGATATATATTTAATGGAATCTGTGATAATCTGCAATAAGTTGAGAGTTTTAAAATGGAATGTATTATATACTGATAGAATATTTCAGAGTACAACAATAAAGATGCATACTAGTAACAGGAATTTTTGATATCAGTGTGTTACAAGGTTTGCATCAAGAAAGCACACGGATTCTGACTACTTTCATTCAAATTCAAACGAAAGCCAGCCAGCAGATAAATAAACACATAAAATGAAATGAAATATAAAACAAACAGTGTTTTTAAATGAGAATACACATAAAGCATGTATGTTTCAACTGTCGTTACCACAATCCCGTCCTCTTATCATAGAATGTGACATCGCCGAATTAAGACTTATTATAATTTTTCATTCATGAGCACAACGCCGGGTGCCACATAAGAAGCAGGATCTGCTTACACTTCCGAAGCACCTGGAATCACCCCAGTTTTTTTTAATAGGTTTGCGTTGCTCAGTCTCTAGTTTTCTATGTTGTGTTTTGTAGACTGTTGAATGCTTTTTTCTCTTCGTTTTTTGCTATGGCGTTGTCGGTTTATGTTCGACTTTTGAGTTTAGATATCAAATGTATATCTTCCGCCTCTCTTTACTGCATTTGGAGCTCTTTTCTGGGTCTAACCATTTCATTATAAGCAATCCAACAGTTATATTAACGCACAATGCATCACTATGTATCAAAACACAGTAGTCAGTGGTTTTTCTTTTTGACGCAAAATATCTGTGGGTGATTTACAGTCCAGTCTAAAACCCAATAATAGTAATGTCATGTTCCTATGTTTAAAACACCAAGGAAAATGTTTGCAGCAACAAATTCGCATTTTGATATACCAAAATTAAAATTTACCTGAAAATATTTCAGTTTGTACCAGACAATCCTGGAGAGAAAATTTCCGTACATATTTGTGCTCCTGCAGTCACGTGTTCCAAGTGTACAAAGCCCGTCAAAGGGAAGACTGGTATTTGATGGCGGGATTGAAATTGATTGAGAGCAGTCATCACCAATATATTTTCCGCTACACATACAAACACCTAAATATGAACAAATGATGCTAAAATAATTTTGTATTTCAAGGGATTCATTGTGGAAGATAAGTAGTATTCCACTTGCGGAGTTTTATAAAAAAAGTACAATAATTGTCCATCAAACCTTCCCTGTTGTGCCTCATAAACGTAATGTAATTATTGTGTAGTGTGAAATCATTGAGGTTTTTAACGTCTATTCGTTTATAAACAACTTAAACTCGACTTGAATGTTTAATTGAGTATCTGTTTATCTTTAAATTCAGTACACATATCAATATTCGGATTGCCCAAGATCTAGTCTTTTCGCGTAGCTGTATGAAAGCTAATCCAAATCACGACAGAGGTTATTCACAAGCGAGAAGGCGTGATTTCTGTTTCAACCGTTTAAGTACCTATGAGCAAAATGTAGCATTATTTGATACTGCGTTATAATTTTTGTTTGACTTTAACCTGTGTGTCTGTCGCATTTCATACGTTAATTGCCTTATCGAACTCTGATTTTCGTTTTTTACCCGTTAAAATTCATACAATTTTTCAAATCATTTGCAAACGTTGGAATTTGAGCCTTCCTGCTGAAGTTAAATCCAGAAAAGCTCTTAGAACGAACGAAATTTTTAAAGTGTTACTATCATATTCATTATCTGTAAGATTCACATGCTGACTGCGGGATACTTTTGAAGATGTTTTTTGTTTGATTTTTCTAAAAGGAGTGTGATGTTTTGTTAATATTTTAAGAGATATCAACGACTGGGCAGGATGATAAATATTGAAATAATGATAACCCATTCTCCGAGGGATAATTGTACATTTTTTAGAATCTTGCACTATAATCTAATACCAGAATTATGACGGGACGATTTTTCATGTAGCGATCCTTATTGATGATGTTACGTTACTTGTTTCTTATTGTATATAAATTTCTCAACTTGTTTGATACATGAGTAATTGTAGATTTCAATAAATGTAATAATTTATTACTCATATATATCATAAATGGGTTAAAGCTTTGCTTATTTTTATCATGACTAAATATGTTTATCATGAATCAAGAGAGCTTTTTATATTTGAATGAATTTCATAAAAAGCGATAATTCAAAACCAAGTTATGGTTATATCATTTATAAAGCAAACAATTATATACCTTTTCCTTTATTTCTTAGACTTGTTTTATGGTTTTATTGATAATGATAATAACGTATTTTGCTTCTTTTGTTTTCGAGATAAGTATCGATTCGCTTAATAACTGTTTAGAGCACAACTAAAATGATTTTTTTTTACTGTAATGGAATTCTATTCAACGTTTAAGTATGGAATTTACTAGAAAGTAAAGAAACCGAAACTTGAGTGTTGAACAACAAAATTTCTATTTGGGAAGTTAACTACTTTGAGCTTGCTTTCAGTAAACAACTCCGTTCTAATAATGAGCTTATTAAGCATTTGTTTCGTTTGAACCTTTGATTTGGTTAGCAATTATATCGATATAAAAGTGTTAAATTTTTCATATCAAACAAATTTTTCATTGATCGAGGTTTAGGAACTGATAAAACAATTTAAACACGTCACATTTATGTGTCTGTAAAATACAGTTTTATTTTAGTTTTTTTTAAGATAATAAAAATACCTCTCTATTGATGAAGAACGTATATGGATGGACCTTAATATGTTTTTGCTTGTTTTGATGGTTTGCTGTCATATTGAAATATCTCATATATCTGGTTCTTCATGTTGTATTATACCAAATTAAATATTTGATATAACACCACTTTTGTACGTGTAAAACTGCAATACTAATGAGAAAACGAACTACATGCACTGCCAAGTTTAGCTCCACCTTAGTTTGAGATCAAATGTTCTAAAAAGTATTTCATCAAAACAGCGAAAGGAAGAAATTGTTTTACCCAATGTGCAGTTTCCATTTCCACTACAGTTGTTAGGACACAGGAAGCTTGTGACATAATCCATTAAAGTCTGTGATCCGTCTGTTGTATTAAGTATGTACAACGATTCATTCCTCAGTACTTCTGTCATGATGTAGGTCAGCATAGTATCAATAGTATCAGGAAGGAAAGTTGTATCACCGACAAGCTTTTGAAAAATAATATTAAATTCTGGTTTCAACTTATCCATTAAAAATATCAAACTATAAAGTTGGTTGATCATATATTGTGCTTTATGAAATGCTATACAATTACATTAATCGAAGTTTCCATACCAGCAAAAAAAAAACAATAAAACTGCACTGTTTGTGTTTGATACAAGTCAAAGCTATCTAGTCTTCATATTGATTTTATCTGTTTTATAAAGGATATTAACTATTCTGCTAGTTGTGACTATGTCTTATTTTGCTGCGAATTATGGTTAGTGCTATTTTCAACCTTGGGAAATGAAAGTCATTTTTTTTTTAACTTAGTCAATCGGTTAAAAACTCAATCATGGTGGTTTCGTATCTTCTTTGAAATTGTGTTTATAAATTCCGAAAATGATATATTTAAAAAAAAAATTAAATGATTATGTGCCTTAGAAAACTACATTTAATAATTTTTAATGATATCAAACTCCCACACCGCCTGGAATAATAATATAGTGAGATTTGAATTAAAATATTGAATCTATGGAAATAAATCGCTATATCGACATTTTAAAATCAATTCTTCCATATGTAATGAATACTTTTAAAGCATCTATACACAATATAGTGATTGAATATCTGTATTTCGAATCCCCATTTGTACTGGCAAATATTTTTTTTACATAGACATTTCATACTGGACAAGAATAAAATGTCCTGTTTACCAAAACAATCCGAATTTTGATGTTAATAATGCCCCTAGCATTATATAAAAGTATTTAGACAATTTCGTTGCATTTTTCGGAGATGTTTATTTTAAGTCAAACTTGTAAATAGAAATTCAGCTATTTAATTGACGATAACTTGAAATCTCTTTCTTAAATTTTTTTTTATAATTTTTCGCGTCCAATTCTAGGTAAATTCGTGCTAGAAATTTTATCTTTGAATGATGGTTAGGATCATGCCATAGTTTAAAAAAAAACTTATAATTTTACTGTTCTTGAGTTAGTGATGTGCTCTCTGTTGTGAAGCAAAATTTCAAAACGAACGATATAATCAAAGATCGGCACAAACATACATTACAAACAAAGTAATTTTTATGCACACTTCCTTTACAGGATTATAACGTAAAAAGTTGTATATAAAGAAATTGGAAATAAAAGTTGAAATGTGTAGAAAACAAAAGTAAGAATATTTTTTATATGTCAGTATATTTTATGTCTTATATAAGCTATTTATAATTCCTTTTTGATGAATTATTATTACCTTTATATCCAATACACATGATTCAACATATTCCGTTACCGATACATCTACCAAATTGGTCAACTCTGATGGAAGAGCATTGTTTATTTTTTCCATGCACGTCTGCAATGCAGTTTCTTCCGTCCAACCATTTATAAATGTTTCCGGGCTCTGCAAATTAAATGACAAAGTTAGGTATTATGCCAGCAAATATTACTTTACTGAGGTTAAATACTTCTTACTTATATTTCGCACTGCTGTAATTAACATTTAGCAAACAATTAGGTGTTTAAAAGTCATAAGATAATAAAAAAGAAAAAAAAAAACATTATACATAGAAAGATCGTTTCATCAAAATACCAACAGCACCTGCATATTGATTGCATACCTCCCAGTTAATACGATATTCCAGAGCTAGCGCTTCCTATCATGATTTCCTTAATAAAGGGTTGCTGCTTATAAGGAAGCTATTGCACCAAGGGTTCCAAGTAGTGAAGTTGATGTCACCCATTGAAATTTTTTACCGACGTCATCACGAGTTGGTTAACCGTTATGGAATATCTGTGTCACAGATGATCACAGATATATTCAAACTGTCCTAACTACAACCCCATGCTCTTTTTATCGATTTTGACATCACCGAAAAAGATTAATCATCGGATTCGTACTTACATGAGCAAGACGACTGATGATACATGTGGAGCAGGAAATGCTTACCTTCCGGAGCACCCGAGTTCACCCCGGATTCTGGTGAGATTCGCGTTGTCGAATCTTTGGTTTTCTATGAAATTTTTTGTGAATTGGTACGTCTTTTAATGTTTTTCTTGTTTTGCCATGCCGTTATCGTTTGTCATCGAATTATGAGTTTTGAATGTCTCCCATGTGTCTTCCGTCTCTTTTTTCAAATCATGTTTTTTTTGTGATTCATTAAATATTACATTTAAATGAAACGCTTAGGGATGTATAGATACGTAGAAAAGTTAGGAGCTTTAAGGCCAAAAGTTTTATAAAAAGAATCCTTGTACTCAAATTCGTCGAAGGTAAACTTTGCCTGAGGAAATAGAACAGTTGTTTTTTTAGATACTTCTTATTTAATAACGATGAACTTTAGAAAATAATATGTCATGAGTAATATCAGTACCGATGTATTGACCACTGAGCAGACGATAAATCCCCGCGAACAAACAGTTAACCAGCAATTGTATCGATCCAGTGCTAGTAAATAAAAATAACACTTTGTAAATTTCGTACGTCCAATATATAAGATATATAGTTTTCAATATATAGTTTTACATATTGAATTATTAACATCAATTTTATCAGCAATCAAATCCGGGCTTCAAAGTTATTGTGAAACTACATATTCTAGAGATGGCGTGAATCTTTGAGAGTACATACAATCTAAGACTCTTTCATCTTGCAATAGTATTAAAACATTTGACTGTTGTACACATAAAAAAGAATGGCCAACGTAGATACAAGTATCTTGTTTCAGGGAGGGATAAATCCTACTTTGTAAAAATCATTCTGATTCAAACAAAAAATTCTCTGAAACTGACATTATCAAGATACTTGATTTCTTGATTGACATCATATTTGTTACGTTTGGAGGACCTGTTTTTCAACGAACAATGGGCATTCCCATGGAAACCAACTGTGCCCCTCTTCTTGCCGACTTGTTCCTTTATTCATATGAGGCTGACTTCATACCGGAACTTCTTAGGAAGAAAGAAAAGAAGTTAGCAGTATCCTTTTACTTTAAGTTCCGCTATATATAGATGATTTTCTCCCCCTTAATAATTCAAGATTTGGTGACTATGTTGAACGCATCTATCCCATCAAACTTGAGATAAAGGATACAACAGATACAGTTAAGTCTGCCTCATATCTTGACTTACATCTAGAAATTGACAATGAGGGTCGGTTGAAAACAAAACTTTACGACAAAAGAAATGATTTCAGCTTCTTAATTGCGAACTTTCCATTTCTATGTAGCAACATTCAAGCAGCGCCTGAATACGGAGTATACATCTGAAAGTTGATACGATATTCCAGGGTTTGTATTTCCTATCATGATTTCCTTGATTAAGTGTTGGTGCTCACAGGGAAGCTATTAAACCAAGAGTTCCAAGTGGTGAATGTGAAATCATCCCTTCGTAAATTTTACGGACGCCATCAAGAGTTGGTTGACCGTTATGGAATATCCGTTTTACAGATGATAGCGGATATGTTCAAAATGTCCTTTTCTCCGAATGTGACCTACCGAATGAGACTTATTACCGAGTTTGTACTAACATGAGCAACACTACGGGTAGCACATGTGTAGCAGGATCTGCTTCAACTTCGGAGCACCTGAGATCACCACCAGGTTTTGGTGGGGTTCGTGTTGCTCAGTCTTTAGTTTACTATGTTGTGCTTTGTGTACTATTGTTTGTCTGTTTGTCTTTTTCTTTTTTAACCAGGGCATTGTCAGTTTATTTTCGATTTATGAGTTTGAATGTCCCTTTGGTATCTTTCGCCTCTCTTTTACAGTGTCTTTTTAGATAAACGTACCGTTACTTCTGTATTGAATACACTCTTGTCGTATGTTAATGGTGGTAAATCAATCACATCATCATCACCACTGATGCTGCGGCGTACAATTTTGTACAACAAGTTCACAGATCGCTTTTTTCTTTTCGATATTGAACATGAAGTATAAAAAGAAGAAATAGTGTCTTCTTCAGTCTTGAAGGATTCTGAACAAAATTCTGTACTTTCGGTTAAATTGCATTGCACAGTATTAAAATCATCTAGTGTGTCTGTGCTGCTAGCTTGTCGCTCACAAGTACAGTAACGCGTGGAATTGTTCTCTGTAACACTGTTGCCATTCTCTTCAACTGAGTAGCTTAGAAAAACTGGTTCGTTGCTAAACAACTGTTCCTCAAGCATTGATGGAGATATTCTACAAGAAAAGAAAACATGAGTAATTTTACGAAATATACATTGAACTCTGAGTAAACAGACCTTTCACATGTAGAGAAGAAAATAAGACTCATTGGCGTATGTGCAAAATCAAATTGGTTAATAAATTGATAAATTAATATAAATTTGGTTGAATTATTTGGCAGTTGAATGAAACACCGCTTTATAAGTTCCTTTGAATATTTATTTTCAATATTTTTTGCTTACTTGCAAATTTGTCGAAACTATATCATTATTGACTTGATTCTAGGTATTAATATCTGGTGTATAATGATAAAGGAGAAGTAGGATGTAATTGAACAAATCAAAACCCTTGATTTTGTCTCTCTAAAATTTCAAATATACCACAAAAAAACCCTTTCTGTTACGACACAATTCTTATAGATTTTAGGTGAACATCTATATATTAGAAATAAGATAAGACATTACCATTGATTTTGGTTAATTTTACAGATTTGACCACCACCGTTTGTCATTAAAATTGGGTTGACACTAACCAATTTGATGCAAATCTTAAAAAAGGTTTTGATGACAATAATTTACAGGCGGATCAAGAAAGTGGGAAAGGGGGAGAGGCGGTCAATACAGAAAAAATTCGTAAATATAATATAACTTACTAAAGAAAAAACCCATATTTAAAAAAAATATTTCCTCTATTTTTGGAAAACATCCCACTCAAATCTCTCTGAATGTGGGCATCGAATAAAGTTCAATAATCAATTTATCTTAAAATATAGAAATATGTAGTGTGGAAAAAATCTTAGAAGTTACCATGGAGTGTATATTTGTTACTTTTATCTCTATGCATGCCTAGATGAACTATACCTCCAAGAATCTGCAAAATCCTGGTAATTGTCGACAGGTCCGTTTTGACGATGAGTAAAATCGTCCGACTGGTCCTTTGTTGTACTTGGAACACCACATAGACCTCTTGCTTCGTTTATATCAAATATAGATGGTTTTATTGCAATCATTGATATAAACTTTGACCATCTTGATATCGTAAATTTGATTTCTGTTCCGGTAGGCAAAGTTATCTACAACGTAGGAGTAAGCAAAGGAATATTTTTGTCTTACTGAAATAAAATTACAATCACATTCCTCAATGACCTTTCAATAACAGATTAACAATATTGTATAAAAATATTTTGAAGGTGTAGTTCCAATACTTGATATGTAATGTTATGCAATAGTATGCAAATATTTTTCGAGTTCTCAGCTTTTTAGTGACAACAATTTGTCTGATAATTCGTAGATTCGAAAAGTTCATCAATTTATTTGCGACAAATATGTATCTGACGTAGGTGTGTCAATTTTCAAAATAACTCAAGATTACTGCAGATTTTGGATTGTAAAAATAAATGCATCGTAGTTTTAATGTATGAACAATGAGTCTGATGGTAGCTTGCGACACTTTATTATCTACCTCGATTTTGGAAAGGATGTTATGAAAATCATTTACATTAAAAATTAAATAAAAGTAGCATAATGCCATCAAGATTCTTTGACATTTTTGTTGACTTCTGCTTAAATAAGATTGCAGATAAATACTAACAAATGAACCTATCATTCGATAAAAGTAAAAATTAAAAGTACCACAATGCCATCATGTTATAAAGTTTCTTTTGCAATATTGTTGCAATATAGACTAAGGTTTAAATAAGATAGCAAATAAATACTGACAAACAAACCGGTGCTTGTACAATCGGGCAAATGGACATACACACACGAACCGACGCAACAATCACATCACCGATAAGGTTTAAATAAGCTAGGTATGATAAAAGGGAGAAAGCTGCGTTAAAATTTAATTTCCATGCTACAATAATGTTATTCGTCACGAAAATTCGAATCGATAAAGGGTATAGGGTATTATTATGCTAACTTTTCCCTAGAATTTCAAATCACTCCTGGTTTGCGTTGTTTTAAGAGTTCAGCATTCAGTGTTATTTATACATAGGTCTTTTAGAAAATCTGTAGAACTGTGTGCCTTCAGGTGGTTTTTACAGTTTGTTATTGCCCTATTTATAGACATAGACGATAGGTTCTCCCTTAATTTTAACATTACTTATACACAGGCAGGTGAATTAAGATAAAAAAAATTCATGTATTAACAAACCTTGTAATGACTTGTATCATGTTCTATTACTAAATCCTTTTCATCACAGCTTATAAGCTTAGTAATAGGTTCTTGAAGTAAATGCTTCTCTGTTCTTGATATCGTCTGGCATGTCCGTAAAACAAACAATGAATTGCGACTTCTTACAGCTATACCACAATGACAAGATGACCCAACCCAACCAAATCCACAGTTTGTGAATAAAGCATGCACCTGGTAAATATAATGAAACATTATGAGTGTTACAACAAAAATAAATGTGGATAGTGTCCACATGTGGACACAGATGATGCCCCCGCTTGCATATCATAAAGTTATAAAGGGACATAACTGAAGAACGGTAAAAGTGACGCTACCCAAATTTGAACTTGATCTGAGTTTTGTGGTAATAAGCATTGTGTGTAAGTCTCATAACATTTGGTTGAGGCTAACTTAAGTAGAGAACAGCAACTAAAAATTCAGCAATTTTTCTATTTGTTAACACGCATAACTCTAGAACGGTTGTGTATAAGTTTTATAAAATTTGGTGGAGACAAACCAAAGTTAGGGAACGGAAACGAAAAATTCAGCAATTTTTATGTTTATAAAGGGACATAACTCAAGAATGGTAAAAGTGTCGCCACCGAATTTCGCACTTAATCTGTATTATGTAGTAATAAGCATTGTGTATAAGTTTCATAACGTTTGGTTGAGGCAAACTAAAGTTAGAAAACGGAAACAAAAAATTTGTACTTGATCTTAGTTTTGAGGTAATGAATATTGTGTATAGGTTTCATAATGTTTGGTTTGGGCAAACTTTAGTTACAGAATGGAAACTAGATATTTTGCAATCTTTCGATTTATAAAGGGGCATAACTCAATAATGGTTAAAGTGACACTACCCAAATTTAACTTGATCTGTGTTTTATCAGTGGAAGTCAAAATTAAACATTGCATTGTATAAAACATTGATTGTAGTTGATTCAACTATAATCATGGACAAAGGAAGATAACTCCAATTTTAAAAAAATTACTTGATATTTAGAAGAAAATAAAAATTTTGCAATTTTTCCATTTATAAAGGGCATAACTCTAGAACGGTTAAAGTGACACCAATTCAATCTTGATCTGTGTTTTGTGGCAATAAGCATTGTGTATAAGTTTCATAACATTTGGTTGAGACAAACTTAAGTTAGAGAATGAGAACTAAAAAAAAATTGCAATTTTTCCATTTATAAAGGGGGAATAACTCTAGAACGGTTAAAGTGACGCCACCAAAATTCAAACTTGATCTGTGTTTTGTGGTAATAAGCATTGTGTATAAGTTTCATAACATTTGGTTGAGGCAAACTCAAGTTAGAGAACCCGGAAACCAATATTGGAACGTACGTACGTACAGACGGACAAGGGTAAAACTTAATGCCCCCACCGCTACGGTGGGGGCATAAAAACAACCTTTTAAACTGAATGTGTCCGAATGTTTTTCAATACCAGTAGTATTTACATTAAACTTATATATTTTAAAAATCAATAGCAGTAACTATGGCATCATTTGCGATGAATAACCTTGAAACCTTCATTCTTCTACGGTTACGGCGTTTTGTTCCTCATTTAAGTATAACAGATATTGCCAATTTGTTTCATAAAATTGTAAACTGCGTAAGTGGGATCTGAAGAAATTTTCAATCAAACAAATAAAAACAAATATGAATGGCGGTTACCTAACCGTCTTATATGTTTTTAAACGTACCGAATATGGACCCTTGTCATTTTTGTACATCACAAATTCGCCAACATCCATATAATGATACAATCTCCCGTCAAAGGTGGTTATATGTGGGTCGTTGTAAGACCGACATTGCCTGTTAATAAGTATCGAATCCTTGTCTATAACTGTGACCTGAAAGAATATAGCATAATTTTAAGCAAGATGCATATAAAATAAATTAAATTGTCTTTTTGGAAATTCTTAATTTACTCTTTAATTTTAAATTTGATTTTGATAGTATATTGGTAGTAATAAATAAATTTGACTAACAACAGTTGTGCTAGTTTATCTGACAAAAAAGGAAACTAATTGAAATTATTTTTTTTTAATTTGCAGTATTAACCTTTATATCTGGAACTTGTATATCTTTCCACATATCATTTAAATCCGATACTGCTGATGTAGATATCTTTAGGACAGTTGATCTGTCTTGATAGTTATACATTGAGTCACTAAAACCATACACACGCAGTTTGTTTTCATTTTGCCAATGGAGACTTTTAATGCTGATACCACAGAATTGAGCTTTAAAAACTACATCTTTTTTAGCAATGTTGTTCCTGCATGATGCTGAAGTTTGATCATTCTTCGGTTGAAAAATGTATAAATTCTGTTCACAGTGTCTTCTGACGGCATCATGTGATGATATGCATCCGACGGGTACAGTCGAAGTAAAGGTTATGTCGATTGATTCACCTTCAATAACAGTATATTCATATTTTTCTGGCTGTAAAGGAAACACATATAGATATTGTTATAAAAAGTGCAGAAAAGCAGAAATGATTTAGTCTGATATTTTCACAGTTTCAAATAACAATAATGATCAAAATGATAATAATGATATTAATAACAACATCATATTATAATTAATAATATTATAATAAAGATAATCATAACATTAATATTAACAAAACAATTTTATCATTATTGTCATAATAAATATAATAATCAAAATTTTCGTTGAACCTTAATTTGAGTACGTACACTACGTGAAATCAAAGACAAAGCTCATATATCAATAAACTCATCATAGACACCAGGCTATAAATTTTTAACGCCAGACGCGTGTTTCGTCTACTAAAGGCTCATAGTGACGTTCGAATAAAAAAAGTTAAAAAGACCATATAAAGTACAAAGTTGACGAGCATTGAGAACGAAAAATTCTGTAAGGTTTTGCCAAATACAGCTAAGGTAATCATTAACTAAAGGTATAATTTAAGGCAAGAGTAGTCTGTCGATATTCTGATCTCATTAAGAAGACAAATCAAGGTAACTAATAATAACTGAGAGAATTGCAGGGTCAGCGTCTCCTGCCATTCATGCATTAGTTGCTATGCAAATATACACTCAGTTAAAATTAGAATAGCACACAATCGGTAAAATTATAGACGATTATTTTTAATATCTGAAGATCTAAGGCTGCGAAAACATGCCGCAAGTAAAAGAGAGGCCAGGAATACCAAAGGAACATATAAACTCATAAGTCGAAAATAGCTAAAAAAAGAAAAAGACAAACAGACAAACAACAGTACAAAAAAACACAACATAGAAAACCAAAGACTGAGTAACACGAACCCGATCAAACACTGGGGGTGATTTCAGGTACTCCTGAAGGGTAAGCAGATCCTGCTTCACATGTGGCACCCGTCGTGTAGCTTATGTTAGTACAAACCCGGTAATAGTCTATTTATATAAGTTGGTAGGAAATTGGGACGGGATTGTAGTTACGACAACATATCCGTTGTCATCTGTGAAACGCATATTCCATAACGGTCAACTCGTGATAGCGTTCGTAAATTTACGAAAGGACGATTTCAACTTCACCACTTGGAACTCTTGGTTTAATAGCTTCCTTTTCAGAAGAAACCCTCTATCAAGGAAATACAAGCCCTGGATTATCGTATCAACTGGGAAATATCTACTCCGTATGCAGGTGCTGTTGGAATGTTGCTACATAGAAATGGAAAGTTCACAATTGGGAAGCTGAAATCATGTCTTTTTTCGTACAGGTTTGTTTTCAACGGATCATCATTGTCAATTTCTAGATGTAAGTCAAGATATGAGGCAGACTTAACTGTATCAGTAACAGCAACAGTAAGTTGGTGCACAGACATATCGTATTGGTTAACCAATTTGTGATGGTGACCGTAAAACTTATGTAGGTTTAGTCGATATTCTTCATAAATCAAAGCAGTTTTTGTTTAAGGAGCCCATCCCTACTATTGAAGAACGCATTTCGTGAACATTCACGAGCGTAGCGTATCAATTGGAAAGTTGAAATCATGACGTTTGTCATAGTCGTCCATCTTTGTGAATATCAAGGAAAAATCAAGATATTGAGCAGACCTTCTAGTTTCGGTAGTATCCTTAATCTTCAAATCACTCGGATACACGATATGCAAGCAATGATTGAAATGTTCGTGAATGAGTGACGAGTGAATTATAATCAATATATCTGAAAGTGAAATTAAAGAACTTTGCATTATTTTGTCTTTAAGATTTTTTTTGCATGAATTCTGCTTCATATGAGTTCAAACAGCAAGTCGACAAAAAATGTTGCACAATTGGTACTAATTGGAATTCCGACTTTTTTTTTAAATATCTATCCACCAAACGCAACAAATATGCTGTCGATAAAAAGTGCCGCATTCCGTTGATATCATTTGATTTTTGAAATCAGTGTGGTTCTTTACAAAGTAAGATTTTCATGACCTATAATAAGTAATTTGTACCTGCGATTCACATTTTCACATTTAGACAAAGATCTGTTTAATGAGACGATGTATTCAATCTTTCAATCGACCATTCGGGAAAAGTAGTTCAAAGCGTTGAAAGTTTTACTGCAAAATTGTAATGATTTTAAAGAGATCTTTAACTTTTTTAGAATCCACATCTGATTGACACCGAGTAGTTGAATATATTTCATCACACTATTTTTTTATGACTATTTTTTATTGTAAACAGACTTGTGGTAAAAACTTTTTAATTAGTTCATCCGGTATTAAAGTCCTCAGCGTGTTTCTTTTTTAAACTTGATTGCCATTATTATTGAAAATATGATGAATTACCCGGATGCGGGAGTTTCTCGCTGCATTGAAGACCTATTGGTGGCCTTCAGCTGTTGTCTGCTCTATGGTCGGGTTGTTGTCTCTTTGACACATTCCCCATTTCCATTCTCAATTTTATGAATTATCCATGCTTGCCTTTTCAATGCATAATTATGGTAAAAACCAATAAACGCCATTTGTGTTAAAATGATATATATGTTAAGTTATACATTAAAATTGTCTTTATTTTTTAGAGAAAACAAACAAATCAATGCCTGAACTTTTTACTGCTTCAAAGAAGAGAAGACAATTACATGCCACCACGTTCTTAATCGCCATGGGAGCAAACATGTAAGATAACTAAATTTTTATTTTAATTTTTAAAATGTTTTCGGCACTTTATCCTATAAAATTGATGTTTCATACGGAAAAAACACAGACACAAGTAAAACAATACCAAATAATATGACATAAAAATGCTTAGATTTACCATCGTCAAACTCTAAGTATAGAATATGCTATACAGAAATAATGCCTTCTTACAGCTGTGATATGGGACGCTGTTTTTGTGAATATATTTCATTCAGCGACAGCTATAACAATTATTTTGCAATGTCAAAATCAAAACTGTGTACGCCGACTATACGGTATGTGTTTTTCGCATTGTTGAATGCCGTACGGTTGTCTTTAATTGCTTACATCCACTTTATTTGAACTTTGGTGGATGATTGTCTCATTGGCAATAATACCACATCTCCTTATTTTTATACAAAATGTTAATACATAAGAAAAAGAAACATTAAAATGAAAATAACAATTATTTTTTTGTATCAATTAGCTTCAACAGAAACGCTCAAATCCAATAATCCAAAAATGAGTGTATAAATACTTGATGAACTGACAAGCTGTATGACCAAAATACTATAACCAAATTCATGTAAGATCCATTTTGCCTAAGAGAATTGGAACCTTAGTGTCTGAATAAGTTCTTAATTCATCAATGAACAACTTAATAAAAGTATGTTGTAAATCGTGCCTGTAGCGAAGCACTGACTTATTTGCTGATGATTCCTTTGTGAACTAGCATGCATTCCAAAAATATTGATGATATACCATAGCGCTTTCTTCGATAACTAACATAATCAGAATACAAAGACATTTTGTGAATATTTTCTTAACGTGACATAGTGACATGATGTCATAATAAACTAGTAATTAAAATGCTTGAGAGCTTCTGCACAAACTCATCAAAAATATCAGGCTTATTATTTGGAACGCCAGACAGTCGTTTCGTCTAAGTTAGACTAATAAGTGGTGTTCGAATCAAAAAAGTTGGAGAGCATTGAAAACCTAAAATTCCAAAAGATTGTGCAAAATATGGCTAATATCCTCTATGGCTGAGGTTAAAAAACCTTCCTGCTTTGAAATAATAGAGTTTATTCGAAACTGAAAGACAGATTATAGGAATAAGTCCAATTTTTACATATAAATAAGAATGGTCGAAGTAGATACAAATATTTTTTTTGGGAAGGAATAAATCCTACTTTATAAAGAAAACTAACTATGATTTGAACAAAATAATCTCCAAAACTGATATCACCTTGATGCTTGATTTCTTTTATTGACAGCACATTTAGACGCCGTGTTATTTCAAATATTTAGTTCAGCTCAATTTATAAATGGTATTATTAGTATTTGTATATAGTTAAAATGTGAAAAAGTTGCTGTAACTTACATAAACTCCAGCTTGATAATGTTGACTGTAAAGATGCAATCCTGGTACTGAATCTGTTGAATATCTCATACGAATAGCACATTTCACCTGAATAAAAAGGATTGAACCTTGTAGTGAATCATTGCCGGATAGATCTATACAAACATTAGCATTATCGTGCAGATACAAAATAATTGCATGCAATGCTTTAAACGTTTGTGTAAAATATATTAATTCAAATTAAAAAAATAAAAGACATCTTTAAAAATATTTCCATTCATTTATTTACTATTTTTAAGCAATTACCTCCATGTTCATCTTAAATTTATTTATCCAATCTGTATCTCTCAGGACCGTAGAATTGATATTTTCAAACGGTAAATTCAAATGACTGATTACATGAACTCCATTAATGTACCAAAGAACGTCATAAACGTAGCTGACTTCTGAAACTTCAGTAAATTTACATCGGAATACTGGTAATAAGCTAGGATAGAACTGGTTACCATGTATTGGTATAGGATAGCTTTGTCCTTCTATTAGTTCAGCGTCAACATTTACTGGTACAATCTCTTTTGGAAAGTTTGCTATTGAAATATATAGTTTTTACTTCAAATTATAATGAAACATACACCAACTCTTTCATTTTGGAATGGCATTTTTTATCAAATTCATCAGGGATATCTAGAAAAAAGAATGAGGATAAAATTGAGATACAAACAATACAAAAATAACGCTTCATACATTCCTTGTGTCCGAAGCAAAAAACAAAACGATGTATTTGTAACGTTACTAATTCAAGGTTAAGTAAAGGTCCAAACTAAAAATGATTTTTTTGGGTCTTATTAAATCTAATTTAACATTTAAGATTGATATGATTTTTGGAAGAAAAAGCCCTCAGAAAAAAAGAGCATGGACGGAAACTAAACAAATCACGTGTCACATACACTGTGTAATTCTTATCTTGATAATGAGACAATCCAGGCTAGGTTTGGTTGATTTATATATAAATAGAAAGTATCAAAGGCGAAAAATGTTTTAATGAACTTTAGTTAAGTGTCTTTTCATTTAAAAACTTCCCCTTCTTAATATCAATCTAATCAATAAAACAGTTTTCCAAAACTATCATATATTTCAGGAACGATTTCAGTCATGATGGCTATTTCAAATCTATTTAATTTCTGAGATTTCCTAAATACGGACGACGAAAGAATATGCTCTAGAAAAAATGTGTGGGTGGAAAGTATCATGTATTGGTCTTATATTGTATTGGGTTATTAGATGTATCTGTATGTTGTACTCTTTTATGTGAAGTCATTAAACATATCTACCATGCTACATTGAGTTAAATGATATGGTGTCCGATGTCGGTCCACGAAAATCATGGAAATAGGACCAAGAAGAAGCCGAAAAACCTAGTCATTAATATAAACATTTAGATTTGTGTCAAATAAACTTATCGATGTGAAATGGCAGACGGTATAAACGGTAGAACACCCTGTATGAACTGGGACAGTGGGGATCTCCCAGGGACCTGGAAAGCATTTAAAACGCATTGCGAATTCATGTTCCAAGGGCCGTTGCAAAAGAAGCAGGGAGATGAAAAATGTGCATATATTATGATATGGGTAGGTGAGAAGGGCAGAATGTTTATAGTACATGGGATATGACCGCTGATGACCTGAAAGAACTGGAAAAATACTACGAAAACTTTGAGGCCTATGTAAAACCCAAATCCAACCAAGTTTTCTCAAGCTATAAATTCGAATGTAGACTACAAAAAACAACTGAAACTTGTGACGAATTTGTAACAGATCTAAAGTTCTGGTCAAAGATTACCAGTATGCAAACCCGGATAGAATGGTCAAAGACAGGATAGTATTTGAAACAAAATCATCAAAAGTTAGAGAAAAAATAATAAATGAAGGGTCTGAACTTACATTAGAAAAAGCCTTAGATATATCAAGAACTTATGAGTTGTCTCAAAGACAAATACAAACAATGAATATTGAGGAAGACCCAAATGTCAACAGTATAAACAGAAAGAAAATATACTCAAAACAAACTTCAAAAAACAGTTATCCACACAAATATGAACAAGGTGCTAGATCTAAATATAAACAGGACAAAGCAAAACTACATGTATGTCAGAGGTGTGGTTATGATCATAACGCAGGAAGTTATTGCCCAGCCAAAGGTAAACAATGTAAAAAGTGTGACAAAAAAAGATCATTTTGCTAAAATGTGCAAAACCAGAAAAGAAAAAAGTACATGAGATAGACAGAGAAGAATGTTCTAACTACTATGACTCAAGTGACTCCGACACTTTATTTGTTGGTGCACTGTTCAATGAAAAAAATGAAAGTGACACATGGTGTGAAGATATCACAGTAGGAGTAGCATTAACTTTCAACTTGACACTGGTGCATGGTGTAATGTTCTAAATCGTTCAGATTTTAGACGTATGAAGACAAATAGTTTATAAAGCAAACCAGATTCAAGACTGAAATCATTCTCTGGGCACAATATAGAATGTGATGGCGGAATAACTTTACCAGTTACACTTAAAAAACAGAATTTTGTGTTGCCAATACAAAATCGCAACCAGTATTAGGAGCTGCGACATGCTCAGAAGTAGGCTTAATCAAAAGAGTGTATACACTAGAAGCAAAATATTCAGATTTATTTACTGGACTTTGATGTTTACCTGGAATACATAAAACACATGTAGACGATAGAAGTACCCCTGTGGTACATCCACCAAGGAAGGTGCCAGTGTCACTAAAAAGTAGAATCAAAACTGAACTAGGCCGAATGCTGAAACTAGAAGTAATCGTCAGACAGAAAGAACCTACTGCATGGGTCAATAGTATGGTAACTGTAGTTAAGTCAAATGGAGATGTTAAAATATGTATGCATTGATCCGAAGCGATAAGTAGGGAAAGCTACCCTGTGAAGACTGTAGAAGAAGCAGTAGCGAATATCCCGAATGCTAAAGTATTTAGTAAAATTGATGCAACGTCAGGATTTTGGCATCTCAAACTAGATGAAGACAGCAGCAAACTGACATGTTTCAATACACCGTTTGGAATGTGTCGCTTCCTGAGAGCTCCGTTTGGAATAAAGTCCATTCCGGAAATATTTCAAAGAGTGATGACTGAAATCATGGAAAATATTGAAGGAGCAGAAGTAATCGTAGATGATATACTCATTTGGGGATCTACAATTCAAGAACATAATGAGAGACTGAAACAAGTTTTAGATCGAGCAAGACAATGCAATTTAAAACTTAGTAAATCAATGTAATGTCAATTCAGAAAAAAAGAAGTTGAATATGTTGGACACATTATTAGTAAAGATGGGTTGAAACCGGACCCGAAAAGGTGCGTGCAGTCCAGAAGATGAACAACCAGAAAACAAGAAAGAATTACAAACATTTCTTGGTTTTAAAACTTATCTTAGTAAATTTCTTTCTACTATGTCGGATGTCAGTGCTCCATTGAGAGTACTTTAAGAAGAAAAGAATGAGTGGTGTTGGGAAAAAGAACACGACACTAGTTTTAATAAACTCAAAGACATGGCCACAAATGCGCCTATTCTATCCTACTATGATCCAAAACAGCCACTAACATTGAATGTTGATGCAAGCTCAAAAGGCTTAGATGCCGTGTTACTCCAAAATGACAAGCCTATTGCCTATGCATCGAGAGCACTAACTCCAACTCAGCAAAGATATGCTCAAATTGAGAAAGAGACTTTGAATATTGTTTTTGGATGCCAAAAGTTCCTGCAATTATGTATACGGTAGACAAGTGGAGGTAGAAAGTGATCATAAGCCACTAAAAATATTTTCAGTAAACCACTAAATGAGGCACCGCCAAGAATACAAAGAAATATGACATTATTGTCAGATAAAAGCTAGGAAAATCTATGTATGTATCAGATACATTGTCAAGAATGTACTTACAAGAAACAGTAGAAAAACTGGTACCAGATATAGAAATTAATGAGATTCAGTTAAATGCTCATCTTCCAATATCACCTGAGAAATATGAACTGTTTAAAAAACAAACAAAAAGTGATGAAATTTTGCAACAAATGAAGAAAACAAATGAGGAAGGATGGCCACTGAAAAAAGAAGAACTACCAAAAAATCTAAAAATGTATTGGCAATTTCGAAATGAAATTACCTGCATCGATAACCTAATGTACAAAGGCTTAAAGCTTATAATACCAACAAGCTTACGTAAAGAAATGTTACAACTAATCCATGAAACACATATGGGAATCGTTAAATGCAAAACCAGAGCCAGAGAGTTCATGTATTGGCCTGGAATGATGTCCGATATACAAGACATTTTAGAAAAATGTGAAAGAGGAGCGAAAGATACCCGAGGGACAATCAAACTTATAGATCGAAAATAAACTGACAACGCCATGGCTAAAAAATAAAAAGACAAACAGACAAATAATAGTACACAAGACACAACATAGAAAACTAAAGACTAAGCGACACGAACCCCACCAAAAACTGGGTGTGATCTCAGGTGCTCCGGAAGGGTAAGCAGATCCTGCTCCACATGTGGCACCCGTCGTGTTGCTCATGTTGTGAAACATGCGCAATAAACAACAAGAAAACTAACAACAATGAACCTATGATAACTTCAAAGCTTCCAGATAGACCTACATCTAAACTAGCAGCTGACTAGTTTCAATTCAAAGGAGAACATTATTTGCTAACAGTTGATTATTATTCAAAATGGCCAGAAATCTATAAACTTGATGAATTAGGTTTATCAAATACAATTTGCTACTTAAAAAAGCAAATATCTAGATTTGGATACATTGATCAGTTGATCACAGGCAATGGTAAGCAATTCGCCTGCAGGGAATTTGCACAGTTTGCAAAAGAATATGATTTGTCCATACGACAACTAGTCCACATTATCCACAAGCAAATGGACAAGCAGAAAGATTTGTACAAACAGTGAAAAATCATATCAAGAAGAGCAAAGATCCATACAAAGCCATGTTGAAATACAGGAAAACACCGTTAGATGAAATCGAGCAATCACCAGCAGAATTACATATTAGACGACGTTTAAAATCGAGTCTTCCAACATCAGCGCCACTGTTGAAACCAACTTTTGTAAATGAACAGAAAGATAAAAAAAACTATATAACAAAAGACAACAAACTCAGGAATACTATTTCAACAAACACGGTGGAAAACCGTTGAGAAAACTAAAACACAACGAAACAGTTATGAATCAACGCAACAATCAGTTAACACCTGGAAAGGTTGTCCGAAAACATGAAACACCCAGATCCTATATAGTTGAAACTCTTGGAGGTAACCGCCCAAGAAGATACCGTAAACATCTTAAACAACAAAAGCAACATTTCAACCAGAAAGTGAAATTGAACAAAATTTGGATGTTAATTCACCTCAACAAGAAATCCGTAATGATCCTATCACTGAAAATTTCAAACAACCAACAGAAGTAAACAAACTTGTTCAAAATCAGGAATCTCAAATAGAAAGGAAATCCGTTGAACCAGCTTGCAGCACAAGATCAGGAAGATCCGTTAAAGTGCCGATCAAATATAATGATTTATGTATGTAATTCAATCAGGAAATTTATGTATAGAAAATAGCTTTGAAAATTATGTGTGAAATCTACGTGAAAGCAAAATAGCAAAACAAATATGTGTGAAATCTATGTGAAAGCAAAATAGGAAAAAATATGTGCATATAAAATATGATAAAATATATAGAGTGGGAAATATCAATCATGTTGTGAAGAAAGTGAGAATTTAAGATATCAAGTGAAAATCTAAGATATCAAGTTTAAAAAATCTAAGATATCAAGTGAAAATCTAAGATTTCAAAATGTCAAATTAGTGAAAGTTCTGAAATATTATTGTTGTCATATTATTTAGTATTTCTAGTCAGTAGATCTAGTCATTTTTTTTAGTTAAATACTCCGTAGAATAGTTGTTTTATCTTGAAAAATAGACATGGTTAAGAACAATAACAATAACAATAATAGTTAATTATAATGATTGATATCAGTATTAACATTGTTTTAAAGGAGACAATTTATGATAAAAAAACCCAAAGATTTAAGACATTGTAAGAAGTGACAATTTATACCATGAGTGAAATCCATTAGAACTTTATTACCAATGAATAAGATGTGACAACTTAAACTTTAACAGTAATATCCAGCAGAACTTTATCTATATTGCATACATTGAATCAGACTTTATTCTTAAAGAGAGAACTGTAGTTTAATTTAATTTAATTTGAGTTGAACAGCAAACTTACAAAGAACACTTTTCAAAAAAGGGGGGATGTCATGTATTGGTCTTATATTGTATTGGGTTATTAGATTATCTGTATGTTGTACTCTCTTATGTGAAGTATTAAACATATCTACCATGCTACACTGAGTTATATAATAGAAAGTATGCAAAAAATATTCTGGTGAAATACTGAAAAATGACAAATATATAGAACATAACATACATTAAATTCGTGCTGAATTTGAAAATACAGTAAAATGTCATCTTATATTCAAGAATTTGTTTTTTATTTAAAGCATCTAAGTGTTCTACAAATACAGTATACAAATTACTAAAAGTTTAATTACATAACGGATATTAGTGTTAAAAGTTGGGCAATTATTATACCAGGAATAATTTTGCGACACTTAATACACACGGTATTAAAATAAATTTAATATTGTAACTTATGATATCCGATATAGAAGAAAAACCCATAATGCAGTAATAATAAGGGTCGAGATTAAGCTAAATTACTTTATTTGATACAATGTATGTATTGTTAAAACCGTTCGTATTTTTTTTCAAGATTTGAATAAAAATAAGGTTCCAACTCTGTCTGTAAGATTTGACCTTAGATGAATTTGGATATTCCCTGTAGTTATCTTTACATGCTTTAGGTCATATAGTTCCTGGCGTTTTTATGTATTTATTATCCTTAGCTTTCAAATTTGTACATTTGGGCGTTACTAATGAACGTCAATCCAGAAAAGCGCTTCGGATGCATGAAAATATTAGTTATTATTTTCATTTATTCGCACTTGAAATCAGAAAAGAATAAGGTATAAAAAACTTACATGTGCATCCTGGATAATATCCAGTATCAGACGACATTCCATCTGGACAGAAAACTGGACCTTTACCTGATTTGTAGAATATTATAAAAGAAAGTGTAAGCTTAGCTTGAAAATAATTTAAAATTTACAAGTATTGAAAAATCTCATATTAGTTTTGTATAATTGATATATTTGAATATTGCCATTTTTTTTATGTTCAGGCGCAAATAGAAATATAGTTTTCGAAAACGATATGATAATTCAGATCTTGTGTTTCCTTGCAGAATTTCATTGATAAAGGTTTCATTCTTACAATTCAATAAAGGATTTTCTGAACTGAAGGTTGTTGAATTTACCTCCTCATAATCCCTTGCATTCCTTATACTATTGGCGAATGCGAGTTACCAATAAAGTTGCACTTGTCATGAGTCAAATGACATGAGTCATTAGTCAAACAAGAAATACTTGAGTCAAAGAATTTTGGTTGGGTTCCTTTGCTCAATCTTTAATTTCATGGTGTCTTATTGGTTGTTTTTTTTTTCTATTTTTTGCCATGGTGTTATTTGTTCTTCATTGACATATGTTTTAGGTTTCCATTTTGTATTTTCTTACTTGTTCCGGACCTGCATAGTAAGGAAAATTGAGAATGGAAACGGGGAATGTTTAAAAGAGACAACAACCCGACCAAAGAGCAGAAAACAGCCCAAGGCCACCAATCGGTCTTCAACACAGCGAGAAAATCCTCGGAGGTGGGCTTCAGCTGGTCCCTAAACAAAAATGTGTACTAGTTCAGCAAAAATAGACGTCACAAACTCCGAAACATATAAATGAATCAAAATTTAAAAAAATATACAAGACTAACAAAGGCCAGAGGATCCTGACTTGGGACAGGACGCAAACATGCGGCGGGGTTAAACATGTTTTGTGAGATCTCAACCCTCCCCCTATACCTCTAGCCAGTGTAGAATAAACAAACAGACAGCAATACGCATAGTAAAACTCAGTTTTAAAAAGTTCGAGTCCAATGTTAAAATAGGTAACAGAAGAAACTAAGCAAAATTACAATGATACATAAATTAACAAAGGACTACTAGCAGTTACTGGCATGCCAGCTCCAGACATCCATTAGACTGATTGACAGATTATGTCTGCACCACATGAAAATCAAGCACAATCCCTCCCGTTAGGGGTTTAATATCATACCATCATAAAACATACGAGAAGAACATAACCAGTATCTAATCATTAAAGTTTTTGTTGTGGGTGTTTGGAATAAACAGAGTTGTGGCGAAATGTTTGCGTGAAACCCCTGAGGGGTTCACGCTTATATATTGGTGAGTTTTGAAAGCTTCTATAGGCCATTCGATATCCTCGGAAACAAGATTCTCGGAGCGTCTCGAAAATTTTCGATCATTTATACAGGTAGTTATCTATATCTTTGATACGGCCCCTCTTATGATATGTTACCACGTGACATTGTATACATATTTCGACAACCAAATTAAAGTTATTTTGTAGATCGGAAAGTAAAAAAAATAAAGATTAGATTGCAGTAAGAAAAACATTTATATATTCCGACCTTTTTCTTTTGACAGAAACATATGCGTTTTTCTTTGAAAGTATTAAATATGAAGTATAATGATCTTACAATTATATAGTTTACGTTTTGAGACGGTCCCTTTACGCGTTGTTTGTGTAGAATTTGATAAAACGTGCTATTGTGCATTGTGACAATAACCATGGGAATAATATACTGACATTAAATTATGTTCCAGAATAAATTGATTGTTTCTGTACGTTTAACGTGTCATATTTGTAATTCCATCATAGCCTGAGCAAATGTCGGAAAGCAAGAAGAAAATGAACAAAACGATATTACATGTACTGTTAAAAATATTTATCTTAGGTCGCAAAACAGAAATATAATTAAACAAAACGATATTCTGTCTAAAATAGTTATTTTCATTAGTAGATACAAAGATTTAAATATACAATTCCTTAGTAGATACTAACAGAACAAAAAAAATATTCATTAAAATTATTAGAGTCTAAACTGAAACTAAATTATTAATAATAGAATATATATAATAATTAATTATTATAATGTTATATTATCTTTAATTTTGTACCGTTAACGTATGGTTTTATAAGTCTCTGCTTATATTTTGTATAGGAATAAAATAGAAAGTTAGACTTGGAGAAGAGATTGATTTATAAAAAGAAAAGCCATTAGTAAATACTTGACGTTTGTGTTTATTGACAGTATATTTGAAATTTCTGGAAAAGACTTATTAACAGCTAGGAATGTATGTTAATTAAATTTGAATTCTTTTTTTGTTTTTAATAGTTCAAACTTATAGCATCTTAATCTTTGCAATGATTGTGCGATTTTGAATTTTAAAATTGAATGCATTGTGTTGACCAGCTAGCCTACAAACGTCTTGTGGTTTATTTACATAATATTACTATTATTATTACATCCTGTTGACACGACACAACAAAACCGGATTTAAAAGAGAGGCGAAAGATACCAGCGGTACATTCAAACTCATAAGTCGAAAATAAATTGACAACGCCATGTTTAAAATCTGGTTTGACAACAATATCGGTTTGCGTTGACACAAATTTCGGAATTTAATAGGAATTCAACTAACATTAGATTTGAACCTAGAATCAATATACGTGATGACACAAATGCCTATTCTTTTTAAGAATATCAGTACGTGTGCATGCTATTTGCTATTTCTTGCACAAGATAACTACGTACATGCATAAACATTGATTTCACTCGTGGAAGGTGATTTGTTTTGCATTTCTTATCTAAATATAGGACACGGCAGTAAGAGCTTGACAGGTGATTGTGAAGCATGCCCATCATTGAGGTACTCCGACATCTAGATGGTTTTTTTTAAATCTTTTTCTTTCATTTTGAGTGGCTGCCCTATTATAAACTTGAAATTTTCGAAATACTAAGGATAACCCGAGGAATGGATTACCTTAGCTGTAATTGGCTAAACCTTTCCTGAATTTTGAGTCCTCAATACTCCTAAACTTTGTTCTATATTTGGCTCTTTTTTACTTTTTTGATTCAAGCGTCACTGATGAGTCTATTGTAGTCGAAACGCGCGTCTAGTGTACAAAACTTTAATCCTGACCATGTGTCCATGATGAGTTGGCTTTTACCAAATATGAACTTTTTGTATAAATTGGTTCTTTTGAGTGCATGTTCGGGTATTCACAAGACTTATGAAAACAAGATATTTTCAAAACTAAGTTTTCCTGTCGAATTTTTTAATTGATTTAAGTTACTTCAGGGAATTTTAAAAATTTGAAATGTTTTATCTGACCAAAATAATTGTCAGTATATAAGAGGTCCTAATGAAGCTGGTGTGTTACTCTCATGAACAAACTACGAAATCTTCTTATAATTTGTGTCACAGAGTTACACTTCAATTGGAAATTGGACTTTTAATCTCCTTTACCACATCTTTCATGAGTTCAAAAAGCTTCAATGAGTATAGGAATAATTTAAAGCATCCAGGAAACAAATTATGAAGATATTCCAGATTATAAAGTAAAGCTGAACTTAATATCTTAATTTGTCTGTGCAATTTGCTTTAGACATCCGGTTTGCAGAAATTGACAATTGCAATAGGATTAGATCTGTGTACATAAACAACGGAGAAAAAATGATGTACACTCCCAATTAATAAATAAAATAGTCAAGCCTTAAAAGGTAATCTCAAATGGTAGCTGTATACAATTTTCTTCTATTTACAACTTTAAAGTCTAACAGTGATTATAATTAACTTGTGCAAGAATCTACACACAATAACATATTTCCAATAAAGATGTTTTAATATCCATTACCTCATTCTATTAACAGTCAATTATTTCAAATCAAAAGCAAAAATAAATTCAGCAAAACATATTTGGTGACCAGTCAGCAGTCTCGGATTCACGTATTGTTTTTCTTTTTTTAAAGAAAGCAACTTGTTTCACAGCTATTCTTTGTGTATATATCTAATTTTCCTTCGTACTTTTTCAACAACAATATGATATGATATCGTTTGAATATTACATTTCAAATAAAAAAAAAATACCATGAAAAGAAATTCAATGCAGTAATACATTGAAAAGCTAATTGTTGTATAATGTATAAAAACAGAAACAATGCTACAAAAACTACTAGTGCTGATACTGACTCTTCTACTTATAATTATGACAACAACTTGTACATACCAAAACAATACGACGAGTTTTCCGTTGAACGTTGAAGGTAATAAATATAAAATCTACCACAATTTTTAATCTGTATATTAATCTTTTGTTCACATATGTCATTTTTTGTCTGAAGGCAAGCCTCTCTCGTCACATTACCATCCTCATAACTTGGCAGTTGTCCTAAAACGAATTAATCACGTAAAAAACTGAATCAATTTTACAAAACGAACTAGGAATAACATAAAAAAGACCCAAATAATGATTCGAAAATCACTGTTCTCATGGCCAAAACGTTTTACTTACAATAAAATGTCACTTTTGCAAAAAAAGATAGTTTGAATGTCTTTAATACATAATGTAAATTTTCACACCAATACAAAAAAAGCTGCAATTTTACCATTGAACATTTAACAGCCATATAATGGTTTACTTTTATAAATTGTGACTTGGATGGAGATTTGTCTCATTGGCACTCATACCACATTTTCTTATATCTATTAATCAATATATCAATCAATATAAAAGAAGTTTTTTCTAAAGATATGTAAGTCTCTGTCTATGATTCAAGGGTTTCTCTTAAATCTATTAACCATTTAGATCTGTAAATATTAAAACATCGTAATAAATGTTAATATTGTCTTAAATGTTTGTTTTTATTTAGAGCAATATTTGCCTTAATGGCATTTGTGATCTTTTTATTTCTCAAACTGTAGATTTAAGTTTTTCTACAACCTTGCTTCTATTTCGTTTGATGTTGTTAGGTGGCTTCCCGACTTCCGCAAATTCTCCTTTTTACAAAGTTTGTTTTTCAATGGTATTTGACAATAAACACATTTGTATTGATAAATAAATAATAGCATCCAAAATGTATTTATTTTGTTTCAGCTTAGCTAACTCCTTAAACGCATAAGCAGATCACATTTTGATGCGTTAAATAGTATAAATGTCAAGAAAACCCCTTTCATCTTTTGTCTTTGAGGGTGAATCTGTTATAGATAATGCATATTTTGAGGTTTTTCTCCGTCGTAAAATATGGGCACTCCTGGCATCCCGATGTGTGTTACACGACAAGAAAAACCTTTACAATATGAATTATCTGACTTATATACCGTCAAAAAATATTATTCCTGTAAATATTTACAGGATTCGCATCCTATTTTACCAACCAAATTAAAGTGTGATATTCTTTTCTGGTGCGTTCGGGTTTTATTAGAGCTTTCTTACATTTTGACGAACAGTACAAACGGACGTAAAGGGAGCATGTATTACATTTTCACAATTTCAATTAGGGTCTTTGTCTTATCAGGTAGAACAGTATTCTTTTCTGAATCAAACGTATCTTTAAAAATTTAAACATATCGCAAATAAAACACGCTTTGAATATCTGAAAATAAAGAAAAAAAAGTTTCAAATACGTTACTTATGTTAACCACGATTGTACACATTTGCGCGGGAATTGTTCAAGCATGCATTTTAACATTAACATTTTAATGAAATTATTGAAGTATTATACTCTAAATTTAACGACAATATTTACAATTATTTTTATTTTCTATGAGTATGCTATCATCAAATTGTCAACGTCGAGATTTGCAAAACAAGGATGCTTCAATGTTTTGAAAAAGTAAAGTGAAATAAATCTGGGGAAAAAGATTTGCAATAAATTTTTTTCTATCAATTTTAAGGTTAAATGTGATAAAAAAAAATAATGTGACTGTTGCGATCGCGGGAAACAAATGTGAAACGGAACAAATACTATGCCCCCCTGAAAGTTAAGGGTCGTTACCTTAGTATTCAACAGATGATTTTCATGGTCTGTTTTTTTTCAAATAGTAATATCGTCAGGTAATGCTACATACGCAACTGATTCGGTACGGACATGATCAATAACAAACCTTTCTAGAATAGTCCGTTTATAAATTTAGCCAACCAACAAATATATGATCATCAACATCAATGCAAATAAGTTTAATATGAACGCTACATAGTTCACACTGTATAACAAGCATTAAATGGTAAAAAAAAGAAGATAAACAAACAAGTTACACTCAAAGAAAAAACGGAAAACTTGGGTGTTGAGGAAAATTACATCGTCTCTGTCTCTGACTTAGATGTAAATAATAGACCAAGGTGAAGATTTAGGACAGGAGGCTAGGAATGAGTCTGCTGAGTAGAGGCCCTCCACGTGAGGCCCTCGGGTGCACCTCAACCATAAAATCCGCCCTTGAGCACTAATTAAAGATCAACTAATTATATATGATTATTGGTCGCTTAACGTCCAGTAGTAAATATTTCATGAATGTTCAGGACGAAAACGCAATTATACGCTGAAAGAACGGTTCCATATGTGACCCTAACTCGGGTATATGGACACATCACTGCAAGTTATTAAACGAGTCCTGGCATAATATGTTTTGCAGGTCATTTTTTCTTTCATTTTATTATTTTTGGGGTTGCAAATTTTTGAATTTAGGAAGTATTTGTTTTTTATTTTATCTTATTTTTTGTGTAAGGGGGAAGACAATGTATTTGCCTTCGTATTTTCTTCGGTTAAATAATGCAAAGTTGTTGTTTTTAGGGGGGGGCTGGGGGTTGAGCACAATCTTTTTTTTTTAAATGTTTGTTTTCTTCTGACGAGCCTATATTTAGGAAATTTTGAAGAATTATCTCCTTCCCCCTGGTGGTATTATATTTTCACCTTTCGAACGTCCCGCAATTCCTATATCTCACGAAAAATCAAGTTAAACACGGGTAATTGGATGCAGTGCAATGGTCCTTAAGGGCATACGATACAGTTACAGGGGAGGTAATGACGTTGCTAACGTAAATTGTTATTTTCGCGACGTCAAACGTTGACTTATCGGGAAAATATGCAGTTTTCGGCTGATTTTTATCATTCAAACTGATTTAACTTCAAAACGAGTTCATGGACCCATCTTTTTTAAAATGACATTTGGTTTGATTACGTAAGAAGATTATGTGTACCAATTTTCATGAAAACGTAAATAGTGCAATTTTTTAAAATTTGATTAATTTACAGCAAAAATTGACGGTTTTTTCTACATTCATGAACATTTGAGAAATTTGAGTTATTTGTAAAAATAAAATGTACAAATTTATACAATATTTATATAACACATTAATTACAAATTATTTAACCAAAAACAGCTCGTGTTTATCTTTTAAAACAAAAAAGTTATGTATTTCTATCGAAAGGAAAAATAAGTCCATAAATCCGTATTTTGAGAAAATATCTGAAATTTGAACCTCAATTTACTCAAAAAGTAGCACATGAAGGGATATTTTTTATTACATATTTGATTTAATCAGGTAAAAAATAGCCTACATGCAAATTTTTATCAAAATTTCAATATGGGATCAAAACTGTATCGTATGCCCTTAATAGGCAAACATTAAAGTGAAATGCCATCAAAATTCCATGACGCTTCGATTATGATTACATAAATATGTCAAAATAAAGGATCCCTCAAACGAGTCTTACGTATTATGGTTCGTCATGCGTACGCACCTTTCGTCAAATTGTAAGAAAGCTCTATTACGCCCTACGGTTCATGTATGATGTGAAATAAAACTCACTAATTAATCTAGATATAAACTTTAGAAATCATTATCCAGTTACAATAAAAACATTACTGTAACTGCATGAAGCAAGACACACATGAATTGTTACGGTGTATGAAAAATACAAGTCACTTTGTAAGTAATTTATTGTATCAACTTAGAGTGCATTTCTTTCTAACACAAACGATGCAAACTGCTAAGCGCGCACATGTTTTGATCATTTGTTTCTAACATACGTTTGCAAAGTTTACATAAACTTTGACAAACTATGCACTCGCTAAAAATGCGTCTACAGTTTGTCGTTCATCGTTTGTTAGTACAAACGCTACATTTGTTTCTAACTTCAACCTGATTAAACGATGTATTTGTTTCTACGTTTGCAAAAAGTCTGTTTACCAACAACATGTGCATGCATTATTGGAAGTTCAAACAGGGTCAGTAAACACTGATTTAACGATGTATTTGTTTCTACTTTTGTAGCGTTTAGAAAACAACAACAAACGCCACACAACGTTTACAAAATTTTGGTTAGAAAGAAATGCACTCTAAGTTTATGTAAGGGGGATGCTATGTTTTTTTCTTTTTTTTTCATGATATTTTGATCGCGGAAAAGCAGATTATTTTTTCAACAAGTTTTGAAACGAACTATGCAGAATAATTATTTTCTCTCTTTTGTCTGGCAATACAATTTAAAAAAAAATGAAAATCAGAATTAAATATTATACCCCACCACCCGATTATAAAGAACGTGGCTGTTATTCTATAGGAAATAAGACTATTTGGTCATTTGATCATTTGATAGAGTATAAGGAATATATATACGTCAAAAGTTAAGAACTGGCCTGAAGAGAGCACGAAATCGTGATACATGTGCATGTAACACGAATATCCATAGCTCATAGTATGATTTTCAATACAGTGTGAATCAATAAGATTGTCAAAATCCTACATTGTGTTAATAAATCTGGCTCGGTTTAAAAGTGTTATGAAAAATTTTGCATTATTAAATTCATCTCACATAATTATTGCAGCGATAAATTAACAAAATTTCATGTTATTTGTTTCGAAAGTTAAAATGTGCGTCAACGACGATTTTTGGTATTTCAGTTTAATAAACGGAAAATTGTTTCTGTCTAAAACCTATCAAACATGGAAAACTAAAAAGTTAAATTCCAAATTCCAATTGGCAACAACACACGGTAACAATCAAAACGAATTAAATGTTTAAGTAAATTATAGTTTGCATTTTAATCACGGAAAATAATGACCTTACATAGGTCATTATTTTATGCCTTGAAGCAAATTTCATTGAAAATTTACATCGTCCTGTTGATTCTTCAAAAGAAATACCTTTCGTTCTGAAAGAAAATAACTCCATACAGGTATATAATCAAAAAGAATATCTTGTTCTTAAAAGTTGTAACGTGAGTTAGCAGACTTTATGTTTTAAATGGTAGAATATGAGCTTACTCTGATGTTTAATTTTATTTCACGGTTTTTTTTCAGCTTATTGCAGCTCGTAGATTCTATAAGTAAGAATATAATTACGCTTTATCCGTTTTATAGTCAGAGGTTACCGTGTTGTACAGCTGATAAGTGATTGTGCTGACGAAAGCGTTTCGGTGTTGGCAGCTTATAACAGAAATATAGCTCATTCTTTTATCAGTATTATTTGGCTATGGGTGTGTATGTATGTTTTGATTTGTGTGTGACTGCTTAGAATATGAAATATTTTATTTACCATTCAGCCAGATTGGATAAATCGTTCCGCAATGCTTATATCCTGGAGCAGAAGTCGGCATCATGTCTCCGTTGTCACTTATAATTCGATACCAGTTCGTTTCTAAATCGTGATCACTTAACACAACGTCTTCGGAATAATCCAGAATATAATCAGACGACCTTTTATTTGCACTTCTAAGACTGTCGTAGAAACGGCATTCACCTTCAATGTTTCAAAAAAAAATCATAATACATTTTTACTAAATACATTTTATTCGTTGCATGAAAGCCATATAATCTAGCTGAATCACACCCTACGAAGATAACCGTGGTAAACATGTATGAACATGAATGAATATCTTATTTATGTGCATTTAAAATAATTTAATTAGAATATGACAATTATCTATCATTTTGTTCTATTTCTATATGTATATGGGTTGTTTTATATTTACTTAGCCAACAGGGCCAGTGTGAAGTTTCGTCATCACTAGTTGTGTGTTATTAGATTACCTTTTCAAAAATATCCGCAGGCCCATTGATACCAATCTTGGCCACATGTGTTTTAGTGAACTGTGCTGTTGCATATATTTAGAAAATGTAAGTCTAAACAAAATCTCCAAAAGTTCAAAGTGTGTGGTGAAGATTCCACAAGACAGCAACAGTTATGTTAAAAATAAATTTCGTTACCCTTGTGTATGGTTAAGCATTAATATTTTTTTTTCTTATTTGGTGTATAAATAAAAACGACTGTACAGGTTTATTCAGAAACAGTAGATGAACATGTTTTTTTTACCGACAAGAATTATTAACGCTTTGTAGGTAAAGATTAAATCAAAACAAAAGTCATACCTACCTTGAGGTTGGAATATCTTAACAGCCGTGACTGGATTGCTTGCATATAAGAGAACATCATATGTCGAGTTTGCCTTTTCAGTTTTACATATGCCTCTATACCAATCCGCGTAATAAATATGAGTACTACTGACATCAATACCAAATGCACAGTTTAAGCTTATATCAGTCTCCTGTAAATTTGATCCACCAAGAGAGGACGATCGTATAGGTTGATGAGAGTTAGTAAAAGTCCAATAAACCCTGTCTTCTTCAAAATCTGAAAAAAAAAGTCATTTTCTGCAATATTTTTTTTTTATTTAAAGACATACGCACTTCATGTGATTGTTATTAAACATAGTATGATATGATATCAGTGCACACAACACATGTTACTAAATACCAGATACGCTGGAGTGTGACAATTTAGACAGCAAAATATGTGAGTCAAAAATGTAAAACGTATTCACGAACCCAGTAGCCAGACGGTTCTGGCATGACAATACCGAAATTGTTTTATTGAAATTTGTTGTAATAAAATATTGAAATCATATATAATATGCGGAATATATATCCCATTTGTATAAATCTGATTCTTTTTCGGGTTTGGCTTTATTTTCGGTAAATGATTTTGTGTTAAAGAAACACAGCATATGAAAATGTGGTAAAATGATTTAATTCACATTCAACTTTAGGAATAATTTGTAAGGCTCCAACCTTCTCCGGCAAAGTTTATAAATATTTATACATTCTTGGTTTTCAAAAATGTTTTAGGTTTGAGCGTTGCGAATAAAGGCAAATCAAGAATAGCGCTTCGGACGTATGTCATTAATTGAGAGTTATTCTCTTCAAGCACTGTGTCGATACAACTGCTGGTGGACTGTTAGTACCCAAGGGTATTATCAGCTAAATAATCAGTGCTTCGGTACTGACATGATTTATAACATACTTTTCTAAAAATTCTTTTGATGAATTAAGAAATTATTAAGAAACTTAGGTCGAAACTCCCTCAGGTAAAATTGACCTTAGATCTTAATTTTTCTACAGATTTATACAGTCCTGGTTTTAAAATGATTAGGTATTGGCGTTTCTGATGAAGATGAAGGCAAATCCAGAAAAGAACTTCGGTCCTACGAATCTACTTAGTGTTATTTTCATTTGGATATAAATGGTACATTTTTTAGACAAAATACATAAGGGAGAACGCAAGGCATGTGCCATAATGATATTTTACAAAAATAAACTTCATTGTGAACTAGCAGCACTTAGCTTCCATTGTCTTAATCGACACATTTTGATTATCTCCCATTTGAAAAATATTTTAAACTAATTCTTTTCATATAGATTCTAATGTCAAAATGGATTTACTCCACTTTCAGAAACCTTGGCTATGTTGCGGGGGTCAATTTTTGATTGAGGAAGCCGGAGTACCCGGATAGAACCACTATCCTTGGTCGGGGAATATGGAAATCCTTTTCAATTAAGATCGGAGTAATAAACCCCCTGCCACAAACGGATTTCGAACTTACAACCTAAGAGTAGAGAGGCTATTGATCACTGTATACGAACTTATAAGACCACCCGGATTTTTAGCATTAAATGAGATTAGACATCACATTGGTAATCAACCAGCAGTCTCAGAACATGTTGCGGAAGTTAATTCGTTGCCACTGCAATGCTTTCTGGGTTTGTTAAAAAAAATTAATGAATTTACTATATCCTCATAATTTTCTCTTTTTCCCACAATGTGCACCAAACGATATGACAAGTCCAATGAACCCATACCATGTTTTCCAGTATGCCGAATCTTAACGTTCAAGCCATTTCATTTCGTTTAATTGAAAGTTCTCCTTCAGAATATTCTGAACACATGTACAAATAATCAACTGGATCTTCTTTCTCTCTCTAAATCAAAGTTCAGACGTCTAATAGGTTTCCAAGGACACATATAAAATTATATGCTTTATGTAATGCAAGATTGTACACACATAAACAAGAAATCAGATGCCGTTAAAAACTTCATACTAGTATATACAATCATTTTTTAAACAATTGACCCGTAATTTTTTTTTGTCCGATCTTGATGAAGATATATCGATAAAAACAGAAATGTCTTACCCTAATCATGGATATTTTTACGTTTACATGTACTTCAAAGACAATCATTGTTTAAACATATGGAAAATGGCTTTAAAAAGGGAAATCTACAGTGTTTGGCACGTTCTCTCCAAGGATTCTACTGTTGTAAGTTCTACTCGTCATTTGGTCTCTGGTGAATAGCTGTCTCATGGTCAATCATACTACATCTCCTTATTCTCATATTGACTATTGTGAAAGACACATTTTGCTAACTTGGTCTCTTTTAATAAAACGATTGATTTCTTTCCGCATATCAAAGTTAATAGTATTTAATTGCCTTCCCGATCCGATGTCAGATCACGCACGAGTCCAGCAAAATTTTACCAACGTTCGTTTGATTGATAACGTTTGATTTTGTCAGATTATATGGACTCCCCCCTATTTGAATTAACCTTGGAGTTTGGTACTTTTGTTATTGTTTAATTTACCGAGTGACTACTATCATACTGTATATAAAAAAAACTGATCAAAGGTACCAAGAATCGAATTAGTCTTTCTGCTCTCGGTCCCTAAATTTGTTACCGAAAATTAAAAAAAAAATCTACATATATGTTACAATATTGAGAATGAACTGTCTCTTTACAGTATGTTCTAGAAAGGAAGTATATCGAACTTGTTTCAAAATTCAAGGTATTGAATGAGTGTCCGTAAAGGAACACATATCTACTTTTTAATATTTTTACCTATAGCTATATTTTCTGCATTTAATGTTGCTTTAGTTATTTCACGGATAACACGACATCCACTTCCGTCCCACCGACACTGTAATATCTCTATGTAATTACTAAGGATGTATAACAGCCTAAAATTAAATAATTTCAAAATTATTGAAACTTATATACTAAATAAAATTAAGAATGAAAACGGGGAATGTGTCAAAGAGACAACAACCCGACCAAAGAGCAGAAAACAACCCAAGGCCATCAATGCATGGGTCTTCAACACAGCGAGAAAATCCCGCATCCGGAGGCGGGTTTCAGCTGGTCCCGAAACAAAAATGTGTACTAGTTCAGCAAAAATGGACGTCACACTAAACTCCGAAACATATAAATGAACCAAAATTTAAAAAAACATACAAGACTAACAAAGGCCAGAGGTTCCTGACTTGCGACAGGCGCAAAAATGCGGCGGTGTTAAGCATGTTTTGTGAGATTTTAGAATAGGTAACAGAAGAAACTAAATCCCTTGTCCAAAATTTTCATTCATAATGTCAAAATGGTTTTTATTAGTGTAAAAGCGATTTATTCTCATAAACAGTTAACTCTGTGTCTGACCTAGAATTTGGAAAATTCCTGACATTGTCTTCAATTGTAAATTGTTTGATAAATACATCGTCGGAACGCTCAAAGCTGTAACTGAAGAAACAAAAAAACGTGTAAGAATTATTGGCGCTTTATAACCAAACATTGCCGAAACAGAATAGTAAAATCCAATTTTAGGATTTTTTTAAATTGAGATTTATATTCATCACCTTGCAACCTGAAATAGTTTATAGCGGGTAAGTTTTAAAAAAGCGTTACAGGTAATGACCATTGCTGATATACTAGTTACTATTCATAACCAGTCATATTTGCCGGTAGATAAACGAAACAATTCTATAAAGATCCGAAACTTGCGAGTATTTAGACGATATAGCTATCTTTATTCAATTTTCATTCATATTTTACCATTACACATTGAACAAATAAGTAAAAGGAGTTTTTTATTTGCTTGACTTGATAAAGAGAAGCGGAATATACCAAATGGATACTAGTATTCAAAAGTATAAGTCAAAAACAAACTGACAATACCATGGCAAAACACGAAAAATGACGAAAAGACAAACAACAGTATACAAAACACAACAATGAAAACTAAAGACTGAGTAACACGAACCCCACCAAACACCGAGGATGATATTGGGTGCTCCGGAAGGGTAAACAGGTCCTGTTCCACATGGTGAACCTGTCGTGTTGCTCATGTAAGTACAAAGTTGAAATCCAGTGATATATCAAATTCCGTAGGTCACATTCGAGGAAAAGAGAACGGGATTGCGCTGCTGAAATCTTGCTACATAGAAATGGAAAGTTCACAATTAAAAAGCTGAAATCATCTGTTTTGTCGTAAAACGACCCTCATTGTCAATGTCTAGATGAAAATCGAGATATGAGCCAGACTTTGTACAGATCTGATTTTTATAGTTTGTTCTTATGTTGTGCTGTAACACCACTGTCCCAAGTTAGGGACAGGGTTTAGCGCTCACAAACATGTTTAAACCCGCCACATTCTGTTTGCGCCTGTCCCATGTCAGGAGCCTGTAGTTCAGTGGTTGTCGTTGGTTCATGTCTGTCATATTTGTTTTTCGTAAATTGTTTTGTTATAAGTTAGTCAGTTAGTTTTCCTCAATTGAATTGTTTCATATTTTTCATATTGGGGCCTTTTATAGCCGACTATACGGTATGGGTTTTTCTCATTGTTGAAGACCGTACGGTTGCTTATAATTGCTTACATCCACTTTATTTGATCCTTGGTGGATAGTTGTCTCATTGACAATCACACCACTTCTCCTTACTTTTAAATTAACTGTATCTGTTTTATCCTGGATTTCAAGTTCTTTTGGATAGATGTGTTCAACATAGAAATTTTGCGATTTTTTTAATTGGTTTTAAACTGGTAGGGCCAATTTTCCGACAAATCATTTCACAATCGGGTCAATTTTAAAAAAAGTCTTTTAATCTTTGCTTAAATTCAAAGTATCACAGATCCATATGTGAACTTTCAGGATAAAACGATATCATTGCTTATTTCTAAACAGATCACTAATATTCAAACTTCGAATTGTGGCAAAAACCCGCAATTTTGACAGACTTTGGATATTTAAAAAAAATCAATATTGTTTAAGATAAACATCCTTAACTAAAATCAACAGTACGTTGGGAGAAGTAATAGATGTCAGCAATGTTTGCTCCATTGAGCCCTTAGCTTCTCATCAGTCTAGTAAAATCGAGAATGGAAACGGGGAATGCGTCAAAGACACAACAACTCGACCAAAGAGCAGAATAGGTTTTTTTTCTTTCTTAAAACTTCAAGTTCAAGCCTATAAGATAATATCGACAGATTATTTGAAATTGGTGACTTTTTAATTATGAATACAAGTTTCATGCACATTCGGATGAAATTGGCCTAAACCATATGCATATCAGACAATTTCAATTGATTTTAATAGCTTATTCTTATGTTTTTCTGTTACACCACTGTCCCAGTTTAGGTTGAAAGTCCTGAACCCGCAAACATGTTTAACTCCGCCACATTATGTATTTGCCTGTCCCAAGTCAGGAGCCTGTAATTCAGTGGTTGTCGTTTGTTGCGGTATATCATATTTGTATTCGGTTTATCTTTTTGTACATAAATCAGGCCGTTAGTTTTCTTTTTTGCATTGTTACACAATTGTCATTTCGGAGCCTTTCATAGTTTGCTGTACCTGTACTGTTGTTTGTCTTTTTGTCTTTTTTCTTTTATTGCCATTGCGTTGTCAGTTTATTTTAAACTTATGAGTTTGAATGTCCCTTTGTATCGTTCGCCTTTCATTGCTGTGTGGTGTGGGGTATGCTCATAGTCGAAGGTTGTACGGTGACTAATAGTTGCTTTCTTCTACGTTTTTACTTTGCTGTCTTTCTTTTGCTTGGTCAAAATGGGGTTATACCCAAAAAGTTAATCTCAGACTTTCTTTGGCTGTTCTGTATAAGTTTTTATAGAAATGATTAGTGTCTCACTAACGTTTTATACTTCCCCACAGGAAGGTTTATCTGTCCATATATCAGATACAAAGAAATTTGTCATAGACATTTAAAAAATACCAAACAACCCTAATTTCTCATTAAGTGAGTACTATTCATTTTTACAAACGCAAATGTTGGCACAATTCAATCGTAGGGCATTATCCATTACGTTTACATGCGATTTTCGAAATTTCATTTTTTCTGTATCGGTTGTCTTAACTGTTCGCTTAGATTTCCGTATATTTTCAGTTTCATTTTACTGTACTAATATGCCTATATACCTATCCACCTTTATTCTGAACCACACTACCATTTCTTCGAAAATATGTTCAACATTAGTAATTGTAATCAATTATTTACCCGTTTGTCATATCTAATTCTAAATCTAGGGGTGCAGTAACGGATGTAATTACTGTTGTACTGGAACCATTGAGATGTGATCTGAGTATCCGATTGCTTTTCAGTTCTGACCAATATAAATGGTCATTTATCGTATCGACAGCAACACCTGTAGGGTCATTTGTATTTATTATGATTTCTGGTGCAGTTTTAACTTCTGCTGGATATTGTAACCTGTAGGAAAATAAGTTAGATAGGATTATGTTTAACCACTTATAAAATACATTTAGAATAATTTATTTCTTGTTTGTAAACTATAGCTACAACATTGGCTTTTCAATTTAAAAGTATAATGTAATTGACCTTCCGTTCGTCCGTGTTCAACCATTTGTGTTGCAAATTATCAATTATATCGTATGAAAAGCATGAAATACTAGTATTCGTTCTTATGATGTCGAGTACCGTTCCAACTTCTTTTGTAAAAAAAAAGCTCTAACGAGCCTGTGTCGCCCACCTTGGTCTATGTGCATATTCAACAAAGGACACTCTCCAACATTGTAGACGAGAATAGAATTCATGACAAAAATCTCTGTTTGGTTGATCTTGTATTGCTGATCATTTAGTCTGTTTAGATTCTCTCTATCTTCTGTAGTTTTTGCTCAAAACACAATAGAGGGTAAAAAGAATTATCATTTAAGGACAATCACTCCTATAAAGAGTGACAGTCTACTAACTATATTGGCAAAATTTGACTTGTTAGCAGATCTTGCCTTGTTGATCCTTTTGTGATTTAAAGTGTCTATTTATTATTTATTATAATTTTTATCATGGAAGGCAAAACGCAAAACAAATGGTAAAAATCGTCATTAAAGGGCAATAATCTCAATAAGGAGTCGACTGACGATTTCGACCATGAGACTTATTTGTACACCTTGTCCTGCTGATAATTTTTTGCAATTTAAAATTTCTCTCTATCTATTAAAGTTTTCAAGATAATAGGCAAAAATAAAAAATATGGTAAAATTTGCCATTTAAGGACAATAACTCCTATAAGAAGTCGTCTGACAGTTTTGACGTAAAAAAAAACAATTGGTAGAGCTCAACATTCTGAACATTTTTTGCTTCTGTCAGATTTTCTCTATTTATAACGGTTTTCAAAATAATAGACAAAGCTTGCATTTTACCCCCATGTTCAATTTTTAGCTATGTCGGCCATCTTGGTTGGCAGGCGGGGTCATCCGACACATTTTTTAAACAAGATACCCAAATGATAAGTGTGGCCAAGTTTGGTTAAATTTGGTCCAGCAGTTTCAGAGGAGAAGATTTTTGTAAAAGCTAACGACGTCAGACGACGGACGCCAAGTGATCAGAAAAGCTCACTTGGCACTTCGGGCCATGTGAGCTAAAAATTCGATTTTGCCATGGCGTTGTTAGTTTCTCTCGACTTATGAATTTTGATTGGTTCATTATGTTCAGTGATGTTTTGTGATGCACAATTTTACAAAATATAAAATTTACAACATTATATCATAACTTCGTCAACAGTAAAGCGCTATCATTTTTTATCTTGTGTGTTGTGTAAGTTTGTTTTTTATTTAGGATTTTGATATTCAAATTCCATTAGGATACTGAAATGTCCAGATAATTTTTGGCGATAACGTGCATCATTTTAATTCGGATGCTTTAAAATGTATTACAATTTTGTCTTCGTATGTGTATGACCTCGAATGGGTTAGTTTTTGGTTATTAAAAAACGCGTTGAAATAACAATCTTATGTTTGTTTTGCGTATAATCGGACCTCGTTAGTTACTTTCTATTCGTTCAACTAATAATAAATTCCTCATCAAACAAAGAATATTAAAATGTAGGAAGATGCATCCAATTATGTGTAATGCTTAGTCAACATGGATTGTTTGAGATTTAATATCTGATCATAAAAAAATAAATTTGAGATTTGAATTGAAAATTGTAGGTTCAAAACTAAATATCAAAGATAACAAAATCAGAAAACAGGTAAATGTTTATGAAACTATATCATCTTATAAAATACATTGTAACAATTAATCAATTCCCTAACCTTAAATATGTTTCTGTAACAAATTAAAGTTAGATTTACCCAGGTGTAATATTTATAATAATTTTTTCTCAGTGTTATTATTCTATGAACTACTATCCTCGGATAATCAGAACTAAGTTTGTCTGATATAATAGATATAAGAAGATGTGGCATGAGTGTAAATTTGTAAAAGTAAACCATTATAGGTCAAAATACGGCCTTCAACACGGAGCCTTGGCTCACACCGAACAGCAAGCTATAAAGGGCCCCAAAAATGACTAGTGTAAAACCATTAAAAAAGGAAAACCAACGGTCTTATCTATATAAAAAACGAGAAACGAGAAACACTTATGAACCACACCAACAAACGACAACCACTGAACATCAGGTTCCTGACTTAGGACAGGTGCAAACAAATGCAGCGGGTTTAAACGTTTTAATAGGCGCCAACGTTCACCCTACCTGAAACAATAGTGTAACATCACAACATAGAAAGACACACTATAAAATATCAATTTAAATGGCTTAACTCAATCAAAAGACATATTAACAAAAACAAGTGAACATACACTGAACGAATAAATTTGATCTATGACATAATGTAAATACAAAATTAATAAAAAAAAAAAAAGGAGGTTAGATGTTTAACAATATCAGAAAGACAACTATAACCTTGGACAAAATGCCGCCAAATAAAATAACGTACACAGGTAGATAAAAATAATTTTGTTGTAAGGTATACATGGAGTACGGAAATAATTTTTACAAAAATTTGATTTTTCAAATCATCTGAGAAAGGACTTCAAAATTTACAGTAGACTGGAAAATGACAGTTAACACCAAAAAGACAAAAGTTCTTGTATTTGACAAATCAGGACGGCATGATCATATTAAAATATCCTTAGGATATTAGACTGTAGAATATGTACAGAACAACACATGCTTAGGAATAATTTTTTCAGCATCTGAGAGCGTCCAAAAGGCAAAGAAAGAACGTTTTACTGAAGGAATGAAAGCCTATTTCAAATTAAGGAAGACCTTTCACTGGAAAGCCAAAAACCTAGTACTTTATTACATATTTATAACCATACAATCCTTTGAAATTTGGGGTTATATACCATATAAGAAACAAAGACATATGGATAAATTTATTTCAATAAAAACTGTGTATCTTGTACTTGAGAAAAATCCATAGTAAACTTTGTAAATTTTCACTTGGAGTTTACATAAAAAACATCAAATATGGCATGTAGAGGGGAATTAGGTTCACTCCCTACACTTTTTTTTTATGTAATTATAGATATGATAAACCATTTGATTCATCTTATGAAAGAAATTGAACCTTCAAATATTATCCTATGGGAGGCCATCAATCTATCCAAGTCTATGAACAAATCTAACCAGGAATCTTGGATAGGAAACATTAGACATATATTAAAATTCCGGATATTCCATAACGGTCAACCAACTCGTGATGGCGTCCGTTATTAATTCTGAATCTATAATTTGATTTTTAGGAAACTAGAGTGAACCTGCTGAAATTACATATTTTTACCTTGATATAGTTCCTCCCGAAAAATCTGACCAGAAGATGTATTGTTGAGTAAAATGGTAGTCAAGAAACAGAATGTAGCTGTATCCATTAGCCAGGATACTTAGATTTCCTGTTTTGGTATCAAATAAACGAACTGATGTACCGTCTGAAAACAGTAGCTGATGATTCATTTCTAAAAAAAGAACATATAATTCACAAAAAAAGAAATTGTTCGTTATCAAGAAATTACAAAAGAAAGAACATTTGAAATGACACAATGAAAATTGAATTAAAATAATCTTACATTTAAATTTCATACTGCCATTTGAAATTGATACACTCATTTAAAGCAAATACATTTAGTTAAATTTTCCAGTTTTCATAATCTTATCCTGCGATTGCATCTATTTGTTATCATGTTTGTAGGAAAACTTAAAAAAGTTATTATACTCAATTCAGTTATTATAACGTAAACGTCCTGTTCTCTGCACTCATTCCCGAAGGCTTATTATATACACGTGTTTGTAGAAATACTTTTATTATAAATACACAAATACGTAAATAAACACACAAGATATATTCACATTTACAGTGGGTGTAATTTGCATAACCCCTTGTTGTAAAATTATATTTTATATCTGCAGATTTTCGCTGGTACATGCTAACGTATCTATTAGAAAATTATCCCTAATGCTTTTTAGGCTATTATGTACGAAGTTCACAATAATTATATGGATCAAAATTAATTCAGGAAAGCCATGGTTGATTATGGTTCATATTCAGATATTTATAAAAAGATCTCCAAATTAGGATATTATGAGGTTATTTTTTTTTTTGCAGTTTTGCAATAAATGTAAGAGGTTTGAAGCCCTAATGAAAATAAATAAGACAAAATTCAAGTTTCTCTATTCGACCAATAGTATCCAAAAGATTTGACTTTTCTACCCTTTGCATAAGTACTCGTCATTCAAAACGTACAGAGAGATTGATAGAATAAGTCCAACTTTGTTTCATGAGAAAGAATGGAAAAAAACGGATAACATAATCTTGTTTTAGGAAGGAACAAATCATTCTTTGTGGACAAATACTTTGATTCACACAAAAAGTTCTCCGGAATTGACATCATCAAGATTTATATTTATTTAGTTACATAATATTTGTTACAATTTGAGAACGTGTTTTTCAAATGGCAATCGGTATTCCTATAGAAAAAGAATTTGTCCTTCTCCTTGCCGATTTGTTCTTTTATTCTTATGAGGCGGAAATGAGCTTCTACAGAAATGTTTTTAAAAATATGACATTAAACTCTAACTTCAGGTTTTTATATAGATTGTTTCATCACACTAAATAGCTCACATTTGGATGCTTATTTTGATTGCATTTACCTCAGTGATATTGGACCAAGAGATATCACTCACACGGTTAAGTCTGCCTGATTTGCATATAGAAATTGACAATGAAGGTCAATTCCTGTTTTTAATTGTAAACTGTCTATTTCTTTGTAGTGACATTCAAGCAGCTCCTGGATATTGAGTATATGTCTCCTTGTTTAAATTGTGTACCGGGGCTTGTATTTCCTATCCGGATTTTGTTGATAAAATGATCCTTCTTACTAGGAAACTATTGACCAAAGAGTTCCAATCGTAAACTTAAAAATGATCACTTCGAACGTTTTACGGACACCATCATGATTTGGTTGACCGTTTTGGATTACCTATGTCCAAGATGCGTACCAAATGAGCGACTTATCACCAATTGTTTACTCGCAAGAGTGACACGACGGATGTCATTAGTTGAGCAGGAATTTCCTATCATTCCGGAGCACCTGAGTATACACCCGGTTTTTGTCCGATTTATTTGTTCAATCATTAGGTTATTTTTTATACAAATCAGAAAACACAATTAGTAACTGAAAAAAGAAATGATGAATGAAAATTGAAAAACGTTGTTGCTTTTTCACGAACTAAATGAAATACCTTAAATCATTTGCAGTTTGTTGACTAAACCATATTTAGCCGACTTGTGACGTAGTCGAACTTTGCTATTTATAGGAAGTATGCCATCCGGGCGTCCACATTTCGGTTTTTAAAAGATATAGTTTTTAACAGAAACAAATGCTTTACATATTTTTATTTGATATTGGCTCGTGGAAATATTTTGAGGCTACTGGGTCACAATTTGATAAGCTAAAATTGTTTCAACTTTTTTGGGTAGGATGTCACTGTGTTATTACGCAGACGTGATATACACTGTTATTGGCACTTAATTCTTAGTCCATGTCGTCATAAGACGCCTGCTATGTTCATGCACCTTTGTGATAGTCTACATTTAAATTTACAAAAAAAAGTAAAATAACAAAAATATCGAACTCCGAGGAAAATTCTAAACAGAATTCCCTAAGGAAATTGCAAAATCAAAAGCTCAAATACATCAAAATACAGTATTTTGTTGATTATCATATAGGTTTTGAAGACGAAAAACACACATATTTTTCGAAATACGTATGATTTGCTACCTCAGGTATAGATTACTGTAGCTTAATTTTGCAAACTTTTCGGAATTTTTGGTCCTAAATGCTCATCAATTTTTGTAATCTATTTGGCTTTTTTTACTTTTTTCATTCGAGCGTCACTCATGAGTCTTTAGTCGACGAAACGCGCGTGTGCTGTACAAAACTTCAATCCTGGTATCTATGACGAGTTTATTTATCACATTAAAAGCCAAATACCTTTTGTTAAAATGTTTGGTATGTTATCTGTATAAAAATAAGATGTGGTATGATTGTCAATGAGAAAACTCTCCACAAGAGACTTAATGACTTAGATATAAGCAAATCGTGTATGTTATCTGTGGTTGATAGTCTTCAACTTCTGAAAAATTCGAGTCTGCCCTTCGATGAAATACTTGTATACAATTTGCTTAATGTTAGTTACGTAAGCGCGTCACTGTTTTTGATATCCTGTGGTGTTTTTCGTTGATGGAGAATATGTTCGTTGTTGTTCTGTGGTTTGTATGTTGTGGCGACTATTATTTTATTTGTTTGTGCGTTTCTCTGTAATGAATGTTCTTGCGTGTGTTTGTGCTGTATTTCTGTCACGTAGTGTTTTAGCGATATTTTTTAACATTGTCATGAAGCGAGAGGTTTGGCATGCCATGAAACCAGGTTCAACCCACCATTTTTTCTTAAAATGTCCTGTACCAAGTCAGGAATATGGCAGTTGTTATCAAATAGTTCGTTTCTATGTGTGCTGGCGTTTGTTTTTGTTGCACTTCGGTGTTCCTGTTGTTCATTTGTTTTCCTCTTATAGTTGATGTGTTTCCCTCGACTTTGGCTTGTAACCCGGATTTGTTTTCTCTAAATCGATTTATGACTTTTAAACACCGGTATACTACTGTTGCCTTTATTTAAGCAAACTTTCAACAATACCCCCTAACAACCAATCAGACAAAAATTGTTTGACGTATAAAGGCATAAAATTGTATTAAATTGTGATAATTAGTTATTTGTCTACCTAAAAATAATTTTCAGGTGTGGGTTGTGATGATGCAATGCGACTATAATCAAACTGTTATCAACAACAATCATGACAACGCACCCCCTTCAGAATATTTACCGTTTTTTGTTTGAAAAAATCAAAACGCATAAATGTGAGACAATTCTGCTGAAGTAGAAAACTGACTGATAAACGCATTAAAATTCAACGTTGTACCATCGTCACACGGGTGTCTAAGATACTCGAGTTTGCGGATGCTTTATCATCTCTTCTCGACAAATATGTTGTTGTTCCAGCAAACAAAGCCTCAAAACAATATTGTTTTATGTGCCAAAATCATTAGTTGAATTGGATAACAAAAACAAATTCGAATCCGAAGCTAACCCAAAGGGTACTTATTGTTACCAACCGATTTATTTGTGTACTCATATGAAGTAGAAATCATATAGAATATTCAAGAAAAAAAGTCTTGACAAAATCTCACTTTCTGATATATTGATTGATGTCCTGTCCCCCAATTACCCACATTTAGGTGTATTCTATATATCACAATATAAGTGACTTTGATATTGAAGTTACTACAGAAACTTAAGCTTCATATCTACTATATTTTCTAGATATTGACACCGATGGACGACATTAAACTAGTATGTGTGACTAACTTGACGATTTCAGCTTTCCAATTGTCAACTTCCGATTTCTCAGCATTCACAAACCAACTACCCATATCTCAATTGATACATTATACGAGTACATATTCACGGACTTCGCCTAATGGGTATGCTCCTGTCACAAAAAGATCTGCTCCAGCATGTTTATGAGAAGAACGACTGAAATCGACACTATATAATTTTTACGCATCCATGTCCAGTGCACAATGTTAAAACAATATTGTCGACATAGCGATATTTACAACGTTAACACGATATCGTGTCAACATCGTTTATATTGTATGAACTCTTATATATTGTTTACATCGTTGACATCGTTAACATCGCAATATATACAATGTTGTTAAAATATCGTGTTTACATCGTTTACATCGCGATATCAACAATGTTAACACTATATTGTGTCAACATCGTTTACATCGTAACATCTGTTTTATACTGTTTACATCGTTTACATCGTATACATCGCGATGTATACGATGTAGTAACGATGTAGTGTTTACATCGTTTACATTGCTATATTAACAATGTAAACAAGATATATTGTCAACATCGTTTACATTGTAACAACTCTTATATACTGTTTACATCGTTGACATCGTTCGTTAACATCGCGATGTATACAATGTATTATCAATATCGTGTTTACATCGTTTGCACGATATGGTGTCAACATTATTTATAATGTTTGAAATGTAATAAAATGTTTACATCGTTTACATCGATATATTACAATTTATTAACGATATATTATGGATTACAAATGTGTCAATTTTTGTAATTGGATAACAACACGGAGATGTCAGTATATATTCAGGAAACTGCCGGGGTATATACTACATTTTTTATCGCAATTGGAACATCAACAACGTCATCATAGCAGAACACTTAAATAATGTAAGAGGCCCTCAGAGGGAAAATAATGACGTATATCCGTCAATAATATGTTTCTAATTTAAAACCATGCTATTTACACATTCAATACTTAAGTAATGTCTTAGAGTGCTATTACAAATTACTCATATATGATAGAATTATTTTCACAGCAAATTATAAAATCCTTCACATATGCGGAAAATATCAAGTTGGTTTTTTTCAGTATTTGCTGTTGTTAAAAACAATACATAAAAAGTCAAACGGTATACATGAAATCTAAAAACTTTATTGAAAAATATTAATGAAGAAAAAAGAAGAGAAGATGGAAAAATTGTATTTTAAAAGAATTACCCAAAATATTAAGAAATAATAAACATGTACTGAATATATATACTGCGTGGTGAATGTTTAACAAATACCTGGTATTGGTAAAAAAATATAGGCAGGGATAATCAGTAATATATGTGTAATTCGGGTTTCAGACAGGATATATAATGTGACATTCCCGGCTTAGGGTTTATACGTTGTGAACGATGTAAACAGAAAGGTAAAGACTTTATATACAACATAAACACGATGTTGACACGATATTGTCAATATCACGATGTATACGATGTGAACGATGTAAACACAAATGTAAATACTTTGTATACAATATAAACACGATATTGACACGATACTGTTAACATTGCGATGTATACGATGTAAACGATGTAAACACAAATGTATAGTCTCTATATACAACATAAACACGATGTTGACACGATATTGTTATCATAACAATGTAAACGATGTAAACACAAAGGTGTAGACTTGTTACACAACATTAATACGATGTTAACGATGTAAACGATGTAAACACGATATTGTCAACATCACGATGTATACGATGTGAACGATGTAAACAGAAAGGTATAGACTCTATATACAACATAAACACGATGTTGACACGATATTGTCAACATCACTATGTATACGATGTGAACGATGTAAACACAAAAGTATAGACTTGGTACACACCATTAATACGATGTTGACGATGTGAACGATCTAAACACGATATTGTCAACATCACGATGTATACGATGAGAACGATGTAAACACAAAGGTATAGACTCGATATACAATATAAACACGATATTGACACTATATTGTTAACATTGCGATGTATACGGTGTGAACGATGTAAACAGAAAGGTATAGACTCTATATATACAACATAAACACGATGTTGACACGATATTGTTAACATTGCGATGTATACGATGTGAACGATGTAAACACAAAGGTACAGAACATATATATAGATAGGATACAATGTAAGCACAATAATGACACGATAAAGTAGACATTGCTAAAAGTCGTGTGTCCTATTGCTTATTGTGACATTTGTCTAAGCGTGGACTCACATGACGATTGATGAATTACAACTTTCCCTGTCAATGCGACAGATCAAATTCCGTTTTGGATTAATGCGATTCCCTGAGGTTTTTTTATCACAACTTATCAATTTGAAATAATTTTACGATATTTGATCAAACTGCAGTTACCTTAAATTCAGCATATGATAACCTATGACAGTCAACATTGACGAGAACATAACTTCGTCAGACTTAGCTGCTCTTAAGATAAAAAGTAAAATCACAAAAATACTGAACTCCGAGGAAAATTCAAAAAGGAAAGTCCCTAACCAAATGGCAAAATCAAAAGCTCAAACACATCAAACGAATGGATAACAACTGCCATATTCCTGACTTGGTACAGGCATTTTCTTATGTAGAAAATGGTAGATTCAACCTGGTTTTATAGCTAGCTAAACCTCTCACTTGATATGACAACTAAACACTACAAATTTACAAAGGCTATTATTGCTTTGACATTATAACTGGTAAATAGTTGAAAACCGAGAAATTGGTTGGAGTAATTATGCATTTTGAATTTGAAAATTTCCAAATGTTCAAAAACACGATACGAGTGATAAAATCAATGTAGCCCTTTAAAATCAATACGTTGATGGGAATACAATATATAATAGCCATCTTGTAATGTTACAAATTTTACGATAATTTTGGGGTAAAATAGTTTATATTTTACTGAAGTATTTACATAATTGATTTAATATTTTGATAAGTATTTTTGACAGACTATTAGTAGACGATTTTTTTTTTAAATTTGGATATAACCCTTTTTTGATATATCGGTAATACTTATGATTTAGCATAGTTAACAGAAGTGCACATTAAGTTTGATGTGTATCCAGAGCATTATGATACGACACCATATTTAAATCAAATAGGTATGAATATAATAGGCATATTAAAATGGGTGTCTGCAATCCAAGCATACAATTACAATGCCGATTTATATTAAATTGCATGATGATACTTCATGAGACATTGTAGGACTGTTGTTTTTGATTTTTTAGTTTTCCTGAGAGAGCAACAGATGTAGCTACCTTAGCTAGGTTCCTGAAGTTTCCAAATTATGTAATTTTTATATTTCCTTTTTTGAGTTAGTAGTCTTCCTGTTGCTCACTTAGCTGTATTTGGCAAAACCTTCCGGAATTTTTGGTTCTTAATGCTCTTCAACCTCGTGCTTGACCCTTTAAATTTATTTTTTCGAGCGTCACTGATGAGTCTTTTGTAGACGAAACGCGCTTCTGGCATACAAAGTTATCAGCCTGGTATCTTTGATTAGTTATTTTTATATAATAATTTCAAAATATTGAAGATATATTAATGAACAATATGAAAATTTAAATTAGAGTTTTAAAGAGCCTGTGTCGCTCATCTAAGTCTATGTGCATATTCAACAAAGGACACTCTCCAACATTGTAGACAAGAATAGAATTCATGAAAAGAATCTCTTTTTTGTTGACTTTATTGCTAATCTTTTAGTCCGTTTAGTTTCTCTGTATCTTCTTTATTTTTTGCTCAAAACACAAAAAAGGGTACAAATCCTCATTAAAGGGCAATCACTACTATAAAGAGATACAGTCTACTAACTATATCAGTAAAATTTGACTTGTAAGTAGATCTTGACCTGCTGATAATTTTTGTTATTTAAATTTCTATTTATCTATAATAAGTTTTATCATATAAGACAAAACGCAAAATAATTGGCAAAAATCGTCATTAAAGGGCAATAATTCCAATAAGGAGTCGTTGGACGATTTCCGCTATATATTGTCTTAATTGAAGATCTTGTCTTGCTGATCATTTTTGCTTATTTAAATTTCTATCTATCTATTATGATTTTTAAGAAATAAGGCAAAAACGCAAAAGATGGTAAAAATCGTCATCAAAGGGCAATAACTAATTATTAGTCGACTGACGATTTTGAAAGTCAGGCTTATTTGTAAATCTTGTCTTGTTGATCATTTTTGCATTTTAAAGTTTCTCTGTATCTATTATAATTTTCAAGATAATACGCAAAAATGTAAAAAAAAGGTAAAATTTGTCATTTAAGGGCAATAACTCCTATAAGAAGTCCCCTTACAGTTTTGACATAATGGACAATTGGTAGAGCTCAACATTCTAAACATTTCAGCCCTTGTCAGATTTTATCTATTTATAACGGTTTTCAAAATAATAGACAACACTTGCATTTTACCCCTTATGTTCTATGTTTAGCCATGCATCAACTTCACAAATAATACAAGATAGTCTTGAAGTACTGACATTGTTATAGTGGTCCTTACATTTGTCTTTGTATATTTTTAACCTTTACTGTTTAGTCCATTTTTAGTAATATCCTGGCGTGGCTCGGTATTTATACATCCCGCCATTGTGTTAATGTGCTATGGTCATTTTTTGTATTCTTGTGTTTCATTTTTGCTTATGTGCTTTGTCTATAGAGTGTTTATATGCCATTTCGTTTTTCTTTGTTAACATAGTTGTTTGTTTTAATACTGATTAAGATTATAACACAATGTTGACTGCTGTACCCCAATATTTGACATTTTAACCTATTATGTCTGTTTGTTTTGCTCACACATTGTTGTCAATATTATGGAATTCTATGCGACTCTCATGCAAGTGAGAGGTTTAGCTATCTTTGAAACCAGGTTTAATCCACCATTTTCTACATAAGGAAATAGCTGTACCAAGTCAGGAATATGGCAGTTGTTTTCCATTCGTTTGATGTGTATGAGCTTTTGATTTTGGCCACTTGATAAGGGACTTTCTTAATTTTTGGAAGAAGTTTTGAATTTTCAAATATTATTTCCTCGGGCATAACTGAATAGAGATAATAATTGTCGAAATGCGCATCTGGTACATTAAAATTGGTATTGTTAATGTTATCATGGAAGATCTGTTTCGCCAATGAACCTGGATATGTTATACTTGTCGTAACCACTATCCCGTCTTCTTTTCCTGGATTGTGACCTTATCGAATGCGACTTATCAACGGAGTCTGACTCTCATGAGCAACACGACTGGATTTGCTAACCCTTCCGCAACCGCTGATTTTCCTCTTTAGATCTTCGTTCTTTTTCTTTTAACAGAACTATTACTCCTACCTCATTTAAACCTTCAACACATATTAGTTGATTTATTTTTCAAAAGTATGTACTTTTTGAAATAGCCTTTTTTGGGGGTTTTGTAAAGGAAAGATATTTTTTAATAAAATTTCAAATTGTATTCCAGTCCCAGAGTCGTCGTTCATTACAAAATACCGGGTGTTTATTATGTATTAAGTTAATATGATCTTATCTGTTTACTGAATGTTTAAATGATAAAAAATTCATTTTTTTCGAAATATCATGGTCATGTTATACACATTGATTTCTGAAAAACAATTCCCCGATTTTATTAGAACGATCTTATTTTTGCTTCTTATCAAAAAACCACCTGAAAAATTTGATTGTTTATATAGATATAAGAAGATATGGTATGAGTGCTATGTCTACTAGTAAAAACCTAGTACTGCAAGATATTACTTGCAATTATAATATAACAATTAAAAATATTAACGCTTTCTTGTCATTAAACGACTTTCTGAATGCAATGATAATCGAAAAACAAGAGAAAGCTATTCAGTTTAAAGCTTCGATACATTCAGTCTTTGACATTTAGTAATTAAATAATTAATCAAATAAATTAAAATGTGAGAAGAAAGAATGCAAGTTTTGATAAAATGTTATATAAAGGAAATCAATAGAAATATTTTTTTTATCTTGATATCACTCAAAGTCTCTAATCTTGTTCACGACAAAAAAGAAATTAAGAAATGCGCGGCATACACTTTGTTTCAACCGTCCATTTGTTTTCTTCTAGGGTTTTATATTATATCCGTGACAATGATAACATTTAACAGTCCTTACCTTCGCCAGATATATCTGCTGTTAAGATCACAGTGAAAGCTAATAACTGCAATTTTATAGAGGCCATTTTTTCTTATTGGTAATTGCAGAAAGACCAGGAAGTTGGGTGTTTATTTATTATTACTTGACGTTATTTTTAATTTTGAATTTGAAAATTTTCAATCTTTTGGAATCATGACACAAATGATAAAAATCAATGTAGACATTTAAATCCAATGTTGTGAATACCATACAATATGTTTATGTTTATATTAGTACATAAAGTTATAATATCAGGAGGTTAGGTTACAAACCCCGTTACACGACAGTGTTTAAAACTACTTTTTACTGAAGTGTTCGCATTTTTTAAATATTTTGTGTGATTAAAAATATATCTGAGTGTGCTTACAAAATGTGTTTAACGGCCGAATATTAGATATTACAGTTGTTGCTAGATATAGGTGCTCTGTTATTCTGTGGCCTTTTATAAGTTTGCTATACAATTTGAATTTTGTTCAATGTTGAAGGCTGTATGGTGACCTGTAGATGTTCCTCCTTATCCGTTAGTGATATCCTCATTGACAATCATACCATATCTTCTTATTTTTATATTTGAATAGTAATTTACAACTCTGATATGATGTGCTGCTTTCGCTTGTTAAACAACAGCATGATAAAATTATCGATATATCTATATTTAACGCAGACACACATATGTAAATATTAATGGCTGTTACAGTTTACCCCCACGTAAACCCACGTGTATGAAACATATGTACAAACACAATGTCAATTTCGCAGTATGAAAATTTAAATTTTGAAGAAAAAAAAAATCAGAAACAGAACAGATGTTAGAAATGATTTTCCTTTTCTAATATATAACAAAACAATAATGCTTTAGAGCTTGGAAAAATGAATGAAATATAAAAACAAATCCGCGAAATTTCATGAATGATCTTAGCACATTAACGTCATCTCAAAAATGACATCGTACGAATGAAAACCTCAATGTGAAGGTGGTTCCGTTACTTGTACGCTTCATATTCAGATTCTATCTCAGTAAAATGGAGTTTTGAGGTAGTTGTTCTTTCATTATCGATTCTATTGCATTAATCGCACATTTATGGATTTCAGCAAGTTACTTCTTAGTTACAGGATGTTAACTATGGATTTGACGGTGAATAGTGAGTTTCCAATGAATCAAAATGTAAATTAAAAACTTTTTATGTTTGATTTGAGAATTATAAGAAATGAACTCATTTTTCGTGATGTTGTTTATTATAAGAAATAGTTCATGCAAACCATATATTTGGTCGATTTGTTTAGCTTTATCATATAGGGGTAAAATAGAACAGTCACACACACGACAAACTTCATTTCAGTTCATTTTTAACCGCATTTGTCCTATTAGAATCGAAATAATTCATGAAAGCTATAGATTGCTTGTCATTTTTACATGGCTTTGGCCGTTTCGTTCTTAATTTTACTCCTCGCTAATGTTCGAGATAAAATTCAAATAAAACGGCCAAGGCTATGCGAAAATTTCTAACAAATCTATAGCTTGCATGCATTTGTTTTAAATTGAATTTAAGTAATATTGATTTTGCCCATTTAAAGCATGTATCCAAAATCTCATGTTATTAATGCGTTATATATTGATAAAAAGAGGTATAAAAAAGCACAGCATTATGATGGTTATATATGTAACAGTAATTCATGTTACATTTTTGTACACGGATTATTTTCGAACCCGGCACATCTCAATGGTGTACCTTTGGTATTTTTACTGCTTATTCACCGGTATCCGTTATTTTTATCGGTAATCTCCACTAAATTTATTCACTGGTAATTTGTGTTTGTTAACCGAAATTTTGTTTTCTCGGTTAAATGATACATATGTTTTTTGTCGCTTATTCGATGATATCGTCGACTCATCTTTTATTTCTGTGTCTTATGCAAGAAGATTTACTGATTAATTACTCCGTAGTACAGTGTATTTCATAAAACATATGTAAGATATATCACTTTGAGGTATCAAAGAATTCTAAATTCTAAGATCTCTACTATTGTGATGATTTATAAATAAATTTCAATATGATGGCCAGCTACTGCAATCCAAAGTCCCAAAATAGAAATCTTTCGCTTCGTAATTCTTCGCAATACACACACAAGTCTTTGTTCTGTTAAAATGATATATTGCCAAAACAAATTAAGGAGTTTTAGTTGGAAGATGTACATAACTAAAATGTACAAATCCCGGACTATGAAATAAGAGAATTCAACAAGTGCAATGCAAAAATCAAGAACTGGCAGAGTTGGCTTTGATAAAAGAATATTGACTCTCATGTTTATAGAGTAGGACCAAAACACTTTTAGATATTTAGAGTTACCTGATTTACTGCATGAAGCTTACTTCTGTACGTTTTTTTTTAATTAGGTTCTTATTTATCAATCTGGAACTTTTAACCCTTCACAGATAGTTACATGCAACTGTATGTGTTATTTTCATGGTGGTGTCATACAAAACAGGAAAATGGGGAACTTTCACGGGATATTTGTTTTTTTTGTTAAATTTGCTATTAAATGTAGAATAACTTTTAATTAAAAATAGCAAAAATATTCACTGTTTTGAAATCTTGTGGCATAAAAGCAAATGTACATTACCATAATGAATCAAGTAAGAATATATAAGCAGCCTTTAGATTATGGGAGGATTATAGTTAATACTAAATTAACTAGAGGCTCTCAAGAGCCTGTGTCGCTCACCTGTATCTACTGTGGTTTTGGAAATCATGTTAAATAAGGTTAAAATCATAATAAATAGTATTAAATACCCTAGTAATGATTGAGGCTAAGTTTGGTTTAATTTGGCCCAGTAGTTAAATTAAAAGTAGGTCATCCTATTTTAGTCTTACAATAGTTACTGAAGACCCTTTATCATTATTTAAATTAGTTTTCAAGTTGTGACCATTTGAAATTGTTTTATTTACAATTTTCCTTTAGACTTCTATAGTAAACCCCTATGTTCTATTTTTAGCCAAAGCGGCCATGTTGGTTGGATGACAGGGTCATCGGATACATTTTGCAATTAAGATACCCTATTGAAAATTGTGGCTAAGTATAATTCTATTTGGCCCAATAGATTAAGTGGAGAAGGTTTTTGTAAAAGATTGCAAAAATTTACGAAAAATTTACTATAAAGGGCAATAACTCCTTAAGGGGTCAATTGACAATTTTGGTCATATTGAATTATTTGTAGATCGTACTTTGCTGAACATTATTGCTGTTTATAGTTTATCTCTATCTATAATAATATTTAAGATAATAACCAAAAACTGCAAAATTTCCTTAAAATTACCAGTTCAGGGGCAGCAACCAAACAACGGGTTGTCTGATTCGTCTGAAAATTTCAGGGCAGATAGATCTAAACCTGATGAACATTTTTACCCAGTCAAATTTGCTCTTAGCTTTAGTTTCAGAGGTATACGCCAAAAACTGTATTTTACCCCTATGTTCTATTTTTAGCCATGTCGGCCATGTTAGTTGGCAGGCGGGGTTATCGGACACATTTTTTAACAAGATACCCTAATGATGATTGTAGCCAAGTTTGGTTAAATTTGGCCCTTTAGTTTCAGAGAAGAAGATTTTTGTAAAAGTTAACGGACGAAGACGGACGACGGACGACGGACGCCAAGTGATAAGAAAAGCTCACTTGGCCATTGGTTCAGAGGAGCTAAAAAGGGGAACACTTGCACGCATGCTTATTTCTAAGTATACAGCAAGTGCATTTTTTAACTCCTTTCTCGCTTTGATTTTCTGTTGAGGCTTGATTAAACCTGCAAACCCATGACTAATATCATCACGGATTGCTGATACAGAACGATTGCCATTGGTTGTATGACAAATACATTGTACTTGTATGCATTACTAAGTATATAACAAAATCTATCTCTACGGTCCGGGTACACAGTTATCGTCCTCTGAATTTCGTTATAAATAGTCCCTAATGTGGACAGTTTGTAACTTGCAAATTGTTTTCATACACTTTCCAAATTTATTTCTTTATATTTTATGCATGAAATATTAAGTAGGGTAATGAAATTGCATGTTACAAAAATATGAGTGATGAATTTTTATGCTAAGAAGTGATTTGGTCAAGTTAAAAAAGGTCAAAAATTAGTATGTCCGAAGCTGTCAAACTGAATTATAAACCCATTAACATAGAATTATCAATATTTTGAGTTAGAGCTTGTAGATTTTTAAAATATTTTGATATTTGTCCCAAAAGTAATACACTGTTTTGTTCACACATTGTTGTCAATATAATGAAATTTTATTCGACTGTCATACAAGTGAGAGGTTTAGCTAGCTATAAAACCAGGTTTCATCCAATATTTTCTACATAAGAAATTGACTGTACCAAGTCAGGAATATGACAATTGTTTTCCATTCGTTTGATGTGTTTGAGTTTTTGATCTTGCCGTTTGATTAGGGACTTTCCGTTTTGAATTTTCCTTGGAGTTTGGTATTTTTGTAGTTTCACTTTCTACACTGTCAAAATCTTTTTGAGAAAGATCAGGTGCAATTTTTAAATTTGAATTTATTGTTTAAAAGAAATGCACATCGAAATAACTGTTCTCGGGCCTTATGAACAGAGAGCTTAACTAAACAAGTAACCCAGTGTAAAAATCATTTTTTTTTCATCGCACAAAAGATTTAAATATTGATATTTTAGTAGTTTTTTGTCACCATTTCATTACTATCAATTTCCCAAGGCTTCAAGTCATAAAAGAAAAAATTCATATGTAACAGAAAATCACAAGGAACTGAGTTTTAGGATAAAGTGGCTGCTACTGAAGGAAGTGCAGCTGGCTTATTTCAATTACTTTAGGAATCTGATTGATATAAATGGAAGTTACCATAGACTAAAAAGCTAATGTACGATGGCATGTAAACGTCAACCAAAAATTTACTAAACCTCCGTACTCTGAGATAGGAGTCTGAATTATTAAAGCTATATAAAGTTCTTTATCAAAAAGTATAGCAAAGACCAATATTTCTATAACTGAGGTTTTCAATATCTTAAGGAGTATCTTCACCAAGTACGCCCAAAACTATGACAAAAAATCAAGAGCTGGCAAGTGAGAATTAAAGACTAATTGGTTAAGAAACTTATGATGTTTGTGGGTTTTCCATGTGTTGTTTAGTTGCCCTCCAATTGAAAAGTACCACATATCTCATTTACGTCATCTTCAGACTCACTGTTTTTTTTTTCAAACTCTTTGAAAAATCACTATGCAATTAAAAAGAATCAATATTTGTTCACCTGTTTCCGATATCCAAAGTTATCCCTCTTATTTCTTGGATACTGTTGTCTTGTAGAATAACATTTTGATTTAATCCACAAAGGTCAGCTCTTGTTATAGAATCAGCAAAATCATCAGCCCAATATATATAGTTATAAATAGAATCAACTGCAATATCAATTGATCTATGGTTTTCTCTATGGAATTATTATTACAGAGGTACCCGGGTTACCATTTGACCAATATCTTATCCTGAAATTTAGTATTTTCGTCATAATATAGTTATGATGTCATTGAAATATCGTAGTAATGGCGATTTACCTAACTTTAACACAAAATAAGCTTATTTCCTGAATATTTAGTCTTAATGAGTTGGTTCGATATGGCCCCAATATGACCCCTATTTAAAAAAAAGGATAGATCAGTCATTATCAAAATGAACAAATGACATGATAGGAAATATGTCATTTTGTTGAAAATTTCCATGTAAGCATTCTCTTCATGACGTCATATTAGCACAAAACTTGATTATCCACGAAATCAATTTGCATTGGATTTAAAACTGATAATATAAAGCGCATGTGTCGACAAAAAATATCTTTTAACAGCATGTATGTTACAACAAATAGACAAGTTTGTCAACTTTCACGAAAATCTCTATTTTTGGCATATTTTTGGTGAATATAAGAAAAGCTCGACAAAAACAGTTCTATTTCACTTTTTACACGTCTTTATATCAACTTGAAACACTTTTCATCGTAAAACTGTAACGGGATTGCTTTCCTCAGTACATGTAGTAGATACTTAGCAAGCCCTAAGCGGTTGAGCTAGGGAAGTACTTCTTGAGTGCGGTCGGTTAAAACATTGCCTTGTAACACAGAGGTCCCGGTTCAAGTCCCGGAGGAGATTTTCTTATAAGAATCATGCTCACCGGTTACATTTGGGGCCCAAATAAAATACACACCATGGTTAGAGAGGATTTCTATTCAGGGTATGTGTTTTGAGAGTGATGCTCTCCGGTTAAAAATACAATGGACTTAATATACGGGGCCAAGAAGGGCCCTATCGAACTTAGTATAAACCGATATTTTTCAGCATAAGACATAATCAGTAGATACACATTAAATCCACTTTCTGTGTAAATATCTTTTCGGACGACGACATGCTCTACATTATGTCTTAGCATCTGGGACTGTAACAATTTTTTGTACAAATTCGACATTTTCCCGAATTTACTGTCTTTCCATGGTTGTATTACCTATGACTGGCAATTTCTGAAAACTTAAACCCCTTTGTTTTATAAAAGTATATCGATTCAGCACTTCATTTTGAAAAGAGATAATTTTAGAAAGATTGATTTCAACTTCGTGCTTTATTTTGCCGTTTGGTTGTTTTTATTCGAACGCCCCTTATGGGTCTATTCGTAAAAAGACAGCGTCTGGCGGAAAAATTATCGTCCAGGTATTTTTGATGATATTTTTGGCTTGTTACTCCGGTTGATAGTTTTTGGATTAGTCGTATCAGGTGTTCACATGCTTCATACTAAAACGAATTCGTGAATGTCTCATCTGGTAGTACGTTATAATGTCACTCAATTCATGAACCAATAATACATGGAAATTATTTCACTCTAACACTTGACCAAAATTTGAAAGTATGAAATTTATCCCAAGACTGTTACAGTTAGAGACAACAATGACGTTAACAAAAATAGTACACAATACAACACTAAAAACTATAGCAGACATATCAAAGAAGTACGAGCTCATTTAAAGCAAAGCAAAGCAGAAAAAAAGTTGATATAATATGCTCCGGAAGGGTATGTTTTCAATACTTCATTGGTGAGACTTTTCGTCTTGCTTCGTTAGTGTCATCAACGGGAAAATATAACGGAAATGTGGCCACAACGGGGATATATCCGCAGTATCCAGATTACCAACACAGATATTCGTATTCTATTGCAGTTCAACATTTCATAATGTTAAGGTATATATATATATATTTATAAGTACGTCTGAACAAGTGACGACTCTACAACAGATTTTATCCATCGGATTACCAGCAGTGATGGTGATACAAGGCTGAAAATACATTCTGTATATATAATTCGTCTAAACAACAGCCCAACAATGTTAGATCTGTAACTTTGCGGAAGCAAATTTTTTGTTCTTCCCTGGCCGGGAAGAGTTCGAATCCCGGCCAGGGAAGAACAAAAAATTTGCTATATTTAGACCCCTCTACTTAGAAATTTGTTTTGCATGCACACGTAAAACAATTGCAATTTTTATCCAACGCATTCATAGGTTTGAACGTTGTTTTCAATTTAGACTTGTTTATATTTTTTCGTTTGGGCTTGTATTATATTTGCCTTCGGGTTTATATGATCCGTTCATCCTATTTCGACTCTTTCAAAATTCAAGAGTCTATCCTAAATTGAGGTAAATTATATGGCCTTCCAAATACCGTTTCGATTCCTAACATCACTGAAGAGACATTAATTGTCGAAATCCGGGATATGGTGTACAAAATTTTGCACCTCATGTTTGCGGTATACCATCTTTTCCGCAGGTTTATTGTTTTCTGTTTGGTAATAAATTAATTATAAGATCTATTTTCTTACATCTTGTGATCCGTTTATTTGGCAATCGCCAATGGCAGTCAGCAGGGTTTAAGAACATCAGTTGTTCGACCTGCTAGTCAAATGCGTTTTCTAAAAAATATACTTTTTCACTTTTTGGTCTTTTAGAAAATGTTGTTTGTGCTGTATTTAGACCCCTCTACTAAGAAATTTGTTTTGCATGCACACGTATAAAAATTGCAGTTTTTATCCAACGTAATCATAGGTTTGAACGTTGTTTTCAATTTAGACTTGTTTATATTTTTTCGTTTGGGCTTGTATTATATTTGCCTTCGGGTTTATATGATCGTTTATCCTATTTCGACTCTTTCAAAATGCAAGAGTCTATCCTAAATTGAGGTAAATTATATGGCCTTCCAAATACCGTTTCGATTCCTAACATCACTGAAGAGACATTAATTGTCGAAATCCGGGATATGGTGTACAAAATTTTGCACCTCATGTTTGCGGTATACCATCTTTTCCGCAAGTCTATTGTTTTCTGTTTGGTAATAAATTAATAATAAGATCCATTTTCTTACATCTGGTGATCCATTTATTTGGAAATCGCCTATGGCAGTCAACAGGGTTTAAGAACATCAGTTGTTCGACCTGCTAGTCAAATGCGTTTTGTTAAAATATACTTTTTCACTTTTTTGATCTTTTGGAAAACGTTGTTTGTGCTGTATTTAGACCCCTCTACCAAGAAATTTGTTTTGCATGCACACGTATAAAAAATGCGGTTTTTATCCAACGCAATCATAGGTTTGAATGTGTTTTCAATTTAGACTTGTTTATAATTTTTCGTTTGGGCTTGTATTATATTTGCCTTCGGGTTTATATGATCCGTTCATCCTATTTTGACTACTCAAAATTCAAGAGTCTATCCTAAATTGAGGTAAATTGTATGGCTTTCCAAATACCGTTTCGATTCCTAGCATCACTGAAGAGACATTAATTGTCGAAATCCGGATATGGTGTACAAAAACCTTTGCTCCTTTTGTTTGCGGTATACAATCTTTTCCGCAAGTTTGTTGTTTTCTGTTTAGTATGAAATTTATAATTAAGATCCATTTATTACATCGGTGATCCGTTAATTTGGCAATCGCCAATGGCAGTCAGCAGGGTTTAAGAACTTTTGTTGTTCGACCTGTTAGTCAAATGCGTTTTGTTAAAATATACTTTTTCACTTTTTTGGTCTTTTGGAAAATGTTGTTTGTGCTGTATTTAGACCCTTCTACCAAGAACTTTGTTTTGCATGCACACGTATAAATATTGCGGTTTTTATCCAACGCAATCATAGGTTTGAACGTTGTTTTCAATTTAGACTTGCTTATATATATATATGGTGTACAAAAACGTTTGCACCTTTTGTTTGCGGTATACCATCTTTTCCGCAAGTTTATTGTTTTCTGTTTGGTATTCAATTTATAATTGAGATCCATTTATTACATCGATGATCCGTTTATTTGGCAATCGCCAGTGGCAGTCAGCAGGGTTTAAGAACATCAGTTGTTCGACCTGCTAGTCAAATGCGTTTTGTAAAAAATATACTTTTTCACTCATTTGGTCTTTTGAAAAATGTTGTTTGTGCTGTATTTAGACCCCTCTACCAAGAAATTTGTTTTGCAAGCACACGTATAAAAATTGCGGTTTTTATCCAACGCAATCATAGGATAGAACGTTGTTTTCAATTTAGACTTGTTTATATTTTTTCGTTTGGGCTTGTATTATATTTGCCTTCGGGTTTGTATGATCCGTTCATCCTGTTTTAACTCTTTCAAAATTCAAGAGTCTATCCTAAATTCAGGTAAATTATATGGCCTTCCAAATACCGTTTCGATTCCTAACATCACTGAAGAGACATTAATTGTCGAAATCCGGATATGGTGTACAAAAACCTTTGCACCTTTTGTTTGCGGTATACCATCTTTTCCGCAAGTTTATTGTTTTCTGTTTGGTATTCAATTTATAATTGAGATCCATTTATTACATCGGTGATCCGTTTATTTGGCAATCGCCAATGGCAGTCAGCAGGGTTTAAGAACATCAGTTGTTCGACCTGCTGGTTAAATGCGTTTTGTTAAAATATACTTTTTCACTCATTTGGTCTTTTGGAAAATGTTGTTTGTGCTGTATTTAGACCCCTCTACCAAGAAATTTGTTTTGCATGCACACGTATAAAAATTGCGGTTTTTATCCAACGCAATCATAGGATAGAACGTTGTTTTCAATTTAGACTTGTTTATATATATATATATATATATATATATACACGTAAGAGCAATTTTAACCCTTCAAACTATGTGTTTGTACTTAATTCAAGATATCTACATAATGTATTTTCTTCCCAAAAGTATAATGTAAATCAAGTTGATTATCGGTTTTTGGATACGTTTTCGAATTAGACATAGGTACATGCCATATTATAAGGATGTTATATTCTATTAATAATAGTCGTATGTTTTTCTCCTCGAAATGTTTAAATGTCGATAAAAAGATCTCTGTTGGACCAAAAATATAAAAACAAAACTGTAATTTGAAAGGTCTATTGAATTATTGTTTAATCTGTGAATGACAATCGTAATCTACAAACCTTGATATAGTCCCTGCAGTTCTATCTGTATAATATAATAGACCTTGTTTGGAATGATAATCTATTGCAGGATTATAAACACCCGTGATAATAGATTCAATATTCCCATTGTTTAAATCCAGTAATATTATTCCACCGTTGTGTTCTAAAGCAAGAAATACAACTGGATGACCTGAATAAAAAAGCGATTTTCTTTGTTTTCTTTATCGAATTTACACCTGTGAAAGAATGCGGGAATACGTACTACACGTCCAGTTAAATAATTTTAAATCATATAAGTTTCACTATTGGTATATTCCTTTCAATAAAAGTTATTGTATATTTATTGTGTCGATAACGTGAGGTTGTTCATTGTTGTTTGTTTTGTTTGTACCTCTAATTATGAAGAATCAGGTGTTTGTATCTGATAGCCAAAAACAGTCATGTTATCTAGAGAATCAAAATGGCGTCGGTTAGGTTATCACCAATGACGTGATTTTGATAGGCTAGCTAAACATATTGTTCCTCATAAATATATATCGAGGACATAGCGGCTATACTAGCTACTATGATATTGAATACAACTCTGTTGTACTATGGAATATTTTAAGGTTGATTTTATCAACTTTTTATGTGTGATTAAAAAAGGATTACTTCGTCATTTTCAATATTTCACTTTATCATTGTTAGGAATTGTTATTTAACGCAAATTATTATTTAACATACCTAAGTCGATCTCGTTTCATAAAAGATCTATTTTGTTTACTTTTTATAACCCTAACTTATTAACCTGAAGTAGGTCTTTTAGTGGAGGCTTTATTTACTCCAGGTTTTTTTACACACCCTTTCAGAATCAAGGTATCCATATCAGAATGGTGAAGAAACGACAGACATAATAATTGTTTTAATTATATAACATGTAAGAACTCAAGTGCATTTTGTTAATCATTTGTAACACAACAGTCTTCGGTTAAAAATCAGTAAAAATAAGTAAAGGTGTAATGTTATAAAGTCTAAAGAACTCTTAAGACTTAGTGAATATAACAGAATAATCAAAACTTAGAAAGTCATGTTTAATATAGCTATAAATTCATAAAAGAAAAAGTCTATTCTCTCGTCTTAAACACTCTTAACTTTGGACTTGTTCTTCGGTAATTGTAAATTTTGTTAATCATTTGTAACACAACAGTCTTCGGTTAAAAATCAGTAAAAATAAGTAAAGGTGTAATGTTATAAAATCTAAAGAACTCTTAAGACTTAGTGAATATAACAGAATAATCAAACCTTAGAAAGTTATGTTTAATATAGCTATAAATTCATAATTGAAAAAGTCTATTCTCTCGTCTTAAACACTCTCAACTTTGGACTTGTTCTTCGGTAATTGCCGCTACCAAGTTTGGAATATAACAGTTGTTTCCCATTCGTTCTGTTGTTTGATATAGTCTAATGTTTGATTTTGTCAGGTGTTATGGACTTTTTCCCACTTTTGAAACTTATATTGGAATTCGGTATTTTTGTTTACACTTTTACTTTATTTTGAGGTTACCTCAACCTATTTATCTTTGTATTATTACATTTAGTCTGTATTTTTCTGTTTACAACTGTTACCATAAAGGAGAATGAAATTAAACAATGCACATGCATATAAAGTAATACATGTAATGTCCTGGGTGATACCATTTTCTTCATATTGTAATCTATCTTAACATGAAAAAATGGAATTGTCAACTTTTCATCTATGAATAAGATGAATAAGAAATTTTATTCTAGCATAGTTGGTAACTTAAAAAAACTTTCACTTACCTTCAACAAAAACAGTATGCATAGATAAAATACTGATAAAAATCAAGATCGTCATTGTACTTGATAAAATACCATAAAGTAAATTTGTATTTACGTGGGTTTTTAGCAAAATTTCACAGTTTGCATAAAATATTTAGAAATAATTTTATTTTAAAATGAAAGCATTGAACTGATAAACACTGTTCCAATTTATTTACTTTATTATTCTATGATTATTAAATTTCAGTCTTTTGTTTTATATAAGCGGATCAAGTAAGTTATTGATATTTTACGCGTATAAATCGTTTTATAATCGATATTAATTTGATTGCAAGTTCTTTATAAGTACACGTATTGGACTAGTAGACGCAAAATTCTATTATAGACAATGGGCTTTCCAAAAGCATGAACAAAATGTACAATGTGATAGGAAATTGTTTGGATTATTCAATGGTAAATTGCAATGATTTCTTAAGTATATTTACACTCCACAATAAACCACTACAATGTAGGAAAGAATTCAAAAGTTGACGGTTGATGACACGTCGTTAAGGTGTGAATATGAAAGAGTCTGAATAATAGACTTAATTGAGTTTCCATCAATTTATCTGTGTATATCGATAAAGTTAACCAAAATTATAATATTTTATCTGAATTACAATACACAGCTTTATTACTGCTAGAATCAGGCGTCATTAAGAATATTATAATATTATTAATAACACAGTTTGCTAGTGACCTAAAGTACGAATGGAAATTATGGTGAGATTTGTACTGTTTATACTTTTTTACTTTCCATTTTTTTTCTCAATTAAATCACATGTACCGAACAAAGTATCAATTTAGGCCGCCCTTTCAAAAATTATTTCATAGTAGATTACCCAATTACTCAATTTCTCACAGGACCTCAACTTCAAAGTTTAGAAAAATAAAGTAAGTATTTGAGAAGGTTGCTTTAAATTAACAATAACGTTATGGCTGTTCACGTGTTTTGGACGCATGAAATTTTTAAAGTGTTATTTACATTTTATATAGCGCTGGGTCGATACTGCTGCTGGTGGAATATTAGTCCCTGGTGATATCATCAGCTCAGTAGTCAGTGCTTCGGTAGTGGCATGATTTATAACATACCTTTTTAAAACCCTCTCAGGAAAAGTCGACCTTGGATTGATTAGGCTATTGTTTAAGGAATCTTTTGGTCGAAAGTTTTATTTTCATTTTAGGTATTAAATAAAAGTCAAGGTAACAAACAAAGACTGAAGGAATCACATTCACAATCATTGGCAATCATTACACATCTCCGTATTTTTATATTGGGATGTATTTTTTTTTTTAACTTAGACCGTTTTGTACCTTCGCCAGCACATTTCAGTAATTAAAAATATGGAATGAGCATGGTTAGCCGCTTACTGGGATCCCTTAATTGTGTGATACTATGCATGTCGACGGACAAAGTTGACCTCAGATGAATTTCGCTATTTGTATTAAATAAGAAGATGTGGTATGATTTAACTACCCACCAGAGATCAAATGACATAAATGTTAGCAACTATAGTCATATGGCCTTCAAATTGAGCATACCCCCATACCGCGTATCAAGCTATAAAAAGCCTCGACATAACAAAATGTTAAACAATTCAAACGAAAAAACCAACGGCTTGATTTATGTTCATAACAACAAACGAAAAACAAATATGATATTTAGTACAAACGACAACCACCGAATTACAAGCTCCTTACTCTGGACAAGTACATACAAAATGTGGCGGGGTTAAACATGTTTGGTGGCGCCAAATACTCCCCTAACCTGAGATAGTGGTGAAACTGCATGTACAACACAAGAACAAACTGTACAAAACAACAAACGAAAACAATATATTATTATGATAACAGTAACAAATGATAATCTCTGAATTACAGGCTTCTGACTTGGGAAATGCAGGTCCCTATTGGTTATATTGCTTCCAACATTTGTACATATTTATACATCCCTGGTTTTGAAATGTTCAGACTTGAACGAATCCGGAAACGCGCATCGGACGCATGAAATGTATAGTGTTATTTCATAGACTCAGTCTGGGTTATGTTGTAAGATATTTTGGGACGCGTATGATTAGTTGCTAATGGTATTTCAATGTGAAGGATAAGATTTATAGTCTTATAAGTAATTCAGACTAACTGTTTGTTTTAAAACTAAAGCGCTAAGGAAATACTTTTTTTTAAAGAACACACTAATCTATAAGCTTGAAAACCTAGAACATATACCAGTCCACACAAGAAAAGATAAACGACTTCAGAAGTCAATATTATTTTCAACATTACTAATAAATCACCATTGAACACAAACTATAGCAAACACGATCTCCAACAATATGGCAAACACAATAACATGTGTAAAATCGGAAAATGTACAACAACTGAACGGATGAAATTTCAAATACGCGCAATGTCATTTTGCGGGACCTAGCTAATATCAGGTATGACCTGCTGTTGACACATCTTTCGTTTCATATCTTTATTTAGTCTATTGATTATGTGGGGTATGTTGTGACACTCCTTCACTGATTTGCAGCTGTTCAAGTGTTTCTGGTTTTCTGGTGCTATCCGGCAATTGTGGTCACGTATTCATGTCTACCTACCACAAATACTCGGCAGTTGATAAATCTGGTGAACGTGCTGGCCATGGTAGAACACGAATGAGGTGATGATTGAAAAAGTCAATGCATATGTGGCACTTAGGGTTGTCTTGCTGCAAGAACGTCTACTTTGGAAGCCAACTTTACGTTAACGGTTTGGACAGCAGTTGTTGGTTTGGTCAAGTGTCGCGCAGAATGTACTTTCCGCTGATATAAGACCAGTATGCGGATATCGGCATTTCTCCTTGTCTTAAACGACTCATTATTCTATATATCGTCACATTGCATTTAACTGCTGCACAGCGTCTTCATGCGCATATCAGACTGCGCTATACATACAAAACCTTCGCTACCTCTGTCATGTGATGGTGAAATCGTATTTCAGGTAACATCAAAGGTTTCAAGATAGGAAAATGTTTCTTAAAGGAGCATTAGCGACGATTTAGACAAACAAATAAAATATGATTTTTTTGTTTGAAATATTTATAAACGCGGAATATACAAATAATATTATAACTATTGTTTACATTGATAATTATTTAATGTATTGTTGCATGTCTTTAAATTTAAAGATTATAACTTATTAAATTTAGAAGAGGACTATCTAAGTTGTGATAAGTTATGTCAGTGCCTTTTTGTTCTTTGTAATAGTAAGTTAAATGTTTTTAAAAATATAAAATATTTCGTAATAAGAAATCATATTGTTTCAATTTCGTCAAAATAGGCTAACAAAATGTCGTTGGTGTATAATTGGCTTGCAAGTCAATAATTCACACTCATTTGAATCCGTATTTATGAATGACCGTCGGCAGTCTTTGGATGGTCATATCGATTGATAATTAGATGACGTCTAGTCTTAAATACGCACAAAATGCTGATACATGATAACGAGTCATATAATGCATTGTTTATTGTTTCATTTGGACATTTTGTAATTTGAATATACGTTTTAGTATGTCATAAATCAAACATGACAATCTGGGTCAAATCGGTGAAATTGGATTTGACACTCATCTCATGCCCCTTTGATAGACGACTTTCGAATTCGTGCACTTTCCCGTCAATTTCCTATGTCACAATGCTTATGTTATTATGTCACAGTAAGAACCGATTGTTCAATGACGTTGTTTACGCCGATTGATCCCGGGTCAACCGGTATAAATCATTTATAAAAAAACTACTCGATATTAGTTTATGGGAATACCACAAATAATCATCTCAAGTGATTTAAAAACCTCTTTGCTTAAGGGTATATTCAATACTCCAGTGTTATTGACAATTCCTTTTCAAGGACATTTTTTTTTCTTTAAAAGTCTGCAACAAAAAGAATGCTGTCAATTTTTTGTAATTTCTTTAATGCGTATTTAATAATTAAATAATACCACAAGAACAGATATAAGCTAGACTTCTGATCAGATTTGAAGACTAGAGTTTTAAAAAATGTGTTTTTGTTTGATATAACACACAAGCAATCAAATATATTTCAAAAATTACACTTGCATTATTGAAGCAAAGTTACCTTACGAAGATCATAAATGATCCAGAAGAAAGCCATATTTTTCGATCACTACATATTTTTCTCTGAGATTGTATTTTAAAAAGAACATTCTACCATGAAATAAGTCTGACCTCGAAATCAAAATAATATAATGTGGTAAGTGAGTAATTAAAATACACGAGACATATAAAACAGATGCATCAAATAAGGCCTTCTTAAATATGTAATATCAATGAGTGAAATATCTATCAATGACACATTTTTTTTCATTATGGACGGACATACAGAAATCAAAATTAATCAGCCGTTTTAAAATAAATTAAGTATAAAAAACACATACTAAAACTATATGAAAATTAAAAAAAACAAATTGAAAAACATGATTCACAGTATCACTTCAATTCAAAGCAGGAAGTATGTTTAGTTTGAACTTTTCTAGGAATGATATTTCATAGACAACTAATATCTCAAATTCATGGCCATACACAACAAACACTCTTTTGTAAATGCCTAAAAAATTGTTATTATATGAAATGTGTTATAGAGCCATTACAAAGAAAAGAGGGACGAAAGATACCAGAGGGACAGTCAAACTCATAGATCGAAAACAAACTGACAACGCCATGGCCAAAAATAAAAAGACAAACAGACAAATAATAGTACAGATGACACAACATAGAAAACTAAAGACTAAGCAACACGAACCCCACCAAAAACTTGGGGTGATCTCAGGTGCTCCGGAAGGGTAAGCAGATCATGCTCCACATGTGGCACCCGTCGTGTTGCTTATGTTATTACAAATCCGGTAAATAGTCTAATTCGGTAAGTCACATTCGTGAAAAGGGAAAGGTATTGTAGTTACGACATAAGGAACATATCCGATATCATCTGTGAAACGCTTATTCCATAACGGTCAACCAACTCGTGATGGCGTCCGTAAAATTTACGAAGGGATGATTTCAACTTCACCATTTGGAACTCTTGGTTTAATAGCTTCCTTGTGAGCAGCAATCCTCTATCAAGGAAATCATGATAGGAAACACAAGCCCGGGAATATCGTGTCAATTGGGAGATATATACTCCGTATGCAGGCGCTGCTGGAACGTTGCTACATAGAAATGGAAAGTTCACAATTGGGAAGCTGAAATCATCTCTTTTGTCGTAAAATTTTGTTTTCAACCGACCCTCATTGTCAATTTCTAGATGTAGGTCAAGATATGAAACAGACTTAACTGTATCTGTAGTATCCTTTATCTCTAGTTCGACGGGATAGATTCGTTCAACATAGTCACCAAATTTTGTATTATTTAGTGAGAGAACATCATCTATATAGCGGAACGTAGAGTTAAAGGATATTGCTAACTTCTTATCTTTCTTCATAAGAAGTTCCTGTATGAAGTCAGCCTCGTAATAATAAAGAAACAAGTCGGCAAGAAGAGAGGCACAATTGGTTCTCATTGGAATTCCGACAGTCTGTTGAAAAACACGTCCTCCAAACGTTACAAATATGTTGTCAATCAAGAAATCAATCATCTTGATAATGTCAGTTTTAGAGAATTTTTTGTTTGAATCAGAGTGATTCTTTAGATTTTTTATATCTTTTTCGAAAAATAGAATTTCAAACATACTTCATCAATAAGAAAAAAATCAAGTACTGGTAGATTAAAAAGAAATATGTACGGATACACACAAAAAAAAAAAACGAAGCCAATATAGTTTAACAGTAAACAATATTGAGTATATTCCAAAATTCACATCAAAACAGTGATACAAATAAACAACATGGTCAACTAAGATTAGACACCTTAAGTCTAGGCGAATCCTTAATAATACAAAAATAATAAAAAAAACACTTTTAAATCTTTCATCTTGAAATACAATTCTAATATATAACAGATACCGAATATAACATTTGACACATGTCAGTCTTAATCAAGTATAGAACATTCTAGTAAAATTATGAGCCTTTTTTTCTTACTGACTTTTCTTTTGATCTGGATAAAAATGATTGGTTTCAGTACAACCACGAGTGTTTATTGTTTTAAGAACAAAATACTAGAAATCTTATATCGTAGAACACATTGCCAAATCGTAAATGGTAATGTTTGTTAAAATGAGATTTTTCTTTTCTTTTATTTGTACTATAGAAAACTAAATCGACATAACGAAATGAAAGCACTTCAAAATGAAAAATAAAGCAACAGTAGTATAACGCTGTTCAATAGCCATAAATCGATTGAGCGAAAACAAATCCGGGTCACAAACCAAACCGATGGAAACACATCAACTATAAGAGGAAAACAACGGAACAACAGAAACACTGAACTGCTACAAAAACATATATACATAGAAACGGGCTTTTTGATAACAACTGCCAGAAAAGTAAGATTTGAAAAAATTAAGATTCATCCCTTCCCTATGAACATAAAGTAAAATATATTCACAGCAATTTTGAATGATTTGTATTATTATTGTTATTATTATTATTATCATAAACGGATTTTCATTTGGGTTCAATTGATGAGTATCCATTTCGTTATTCGTATTAGTATACTATTCAAACATATTATATATTATATGTATTATATGAAAATAATACTTTATAAATTGTAACATTTTGCCAACTTTTGACACTAAACCCTTGATAAACTGAAAACAGGTGATGAACTTCCCTTCTGCAGTTTTCTTTTAAATTGCTTTCTTTAATTTGTATCTTAAACTCTGCAATTTAACTTTTCATCCAAACAGGTTCGGTTTCATAGAATACGTTTGTAATGACTCGGTGGAGGTACAAAATGTAACTGATTTTCGAACATCTCAAAAGGTGATTCACCTCTACTGTCATCGATTTCAAGTTGCAGGTCACTGATAGTTTTATCTCTTGTCATCAAAATCTGGCTTCCGTTGCTCTGATCAAGATATAAATTCGGCCTTTTTTCCAGTTTATCAGAAGTCGCATTAATTTTTGTTCTATAAGTAAAAACCATACTGAAATATGCTGATGACTATATCTATGTATGTTAAAATATGGTTTTTTTTTAAATTATATATATGCTAGTCATCAAAAGACACAATATAATACAAGACGATGCAACGTATATTTATAATGAAATTGAATATTCTGTATATTTCAAGAAAGAGGAAATGTTAGAAAAACACAAATCCTTCCTTCTATTCTTTGGTATAAGCATTTACAATTACAAAGAAAATCTCCCGACTTTATTCTTAATAAATAAACTTTAAAAAATCCCTCTAAAATACGATATCTAGCCGGGTCGTCAAGATGTTCAACTAAACATATTTGTTATGTTCGCACCACCTATCTGTCTACAGTAGACGGTGGACTTTAGACATATTGTGATGAGATATATTATACCATTGGGGTCAATCAGATGTAGAAAAAATTAAAGATCTTCTCCAAAAAATTTTCATCACACTCTTTAAATTTTGTAGTAATATCAAAACATTTGATCTATGACATCCGTGATGATTTCTACTTTTCAATTGCCAACTTCAAATTTCTCAGTAGTAAGAATACAACACTCCATCGTATAATGTTTGGAATTGGGTGTCATATTTTGAAATAATTCCCGCAAAACAAATTTGACCCCATTGTTCAACAATACGATATTTCTCACTTTCCGACTTTTTTTCCGTGTCGATTGCACTTGTTATGCAAATGCATATTTTTCATTTGATGCCATTAGTTTCCCAACTTGTGTATCGGTACTTTTGCTGACAAGTATACATAGGTTTATAATGGACAAGTGTCCTTCATTTGTTCACTTTACAGACTCAATTATACACATTCAACATATGTGTAGATTGTATTCTAAGATAACTAACCTTGTGCTGTTCGATTTGACTTTGTAATATATACATCCAATGACCACAATAATGATAAGAAGCAAGCCTCCTAAAGCTGCAGCTATCGCCACAAATGATGTCTTGTTGTCTGAAAAAACCCTTGATAATAAATAGCAATTCATATTTGACATCACAATAATTTGATATAATTAAAACGCAAATGTTCATAGGTTTATCATACTATTTTTTTAATATGTTCAATGAACTTGCTTTTGAGAAATGACAATTTTAAGTAAAAAAGCAAGGACCTTTTTGTATCTCCAGAAGTTCATATGTTACACCCGCACACATAACACATAACACATATTCATATACAGTTGAACGAGTTCTATATGCATTCAAATTTCACTAAAAATCTTAAATACCACCTAATTCGTGTAACTTACCTTAATGGAAATTTTTGCTGAAAATATCAAATTCGATATTTCCATCGGACTCTCAAGATCTGCCGTATTGATAATTGGCCGTTTCGGACTTCACTTGAACGGTTTTAAGTTTGAAATTTAGAATATGTAAGTTACAATGAAAATAGTAACATTTCATTCAAAGACACCTGCCAATAAGCTTCTGTATCTACTGAAGTGGAGAAAGTTAACTTTTGAGCACTGTAATTGAATGTAAGAATATGATTTTTATTTATTTATTTCAACACATACAGTATGTTTATTTTCAATAGTGATGAAACACATGTTTTGATAGTTGTTTTTTAAAAATTTGCTTGTTTAAAAATTTGATGTAAACTGACGGTTTTCTGTTTTTAAACTTTATCAGTTGGTAAAGGTTTTTTGTTACTATAAGAAATTTTCGTCTTTAAATTTGCAATGTTTCCAATTCAACGGTACAAAGTATATTAATTCGAAAAATCCTTGAATTAGAAAAAAAAACTGTTGCAACAAAAGATGTAATCATGAATTGCACATGTCTTGACGGTCATTAACTTCTCACATTGTTAACATTTTTTATCTCGTATTTTAAATAAAGATCACCCCGGTTTTGAGTGGGGTTCGTCCTACTCTGTCGTTGGTTTTCTATGTTGTTGGTTGTGTACTGTTGCTTGTCTCTGCGTCGTTTTTCGTTGTTTGCGATGGCGTTGACTTTTTTTATTCGATTTATGAGATTGAATATTCCTTTGGTATTTCCCCCCTCTTATTTGTTCCCCCCCCCCCCCCCCCCAATACATAGTTGGGCTTAACCGGATTTGGCACAACGTTTTGACACTGTATGTTCACAATGCTATTCAAGTTCGAAATTGATTAGGCAATCCTCCAATTGTTTCAATTCGAGTGCCATCAATGAGTCATATGTAGATGAAACAATTGTCTGGCATACTATATAAAACTTTTGTTGTTTCTGATGAGTTTTTATAAATGTTCTGTCTTTAAGCATATGTCTTACCATTCTTAGCCGTAGGAATAACAGTTGGATTGCAAAGATTCTGTTAGATAAAAAAAAAAACTTTAACCATTTTCTTGAATTTTGTTGAAGTTATCAATCCGAGGATTCATGTGAAGAGTGGTGTTATGAAATCTTGACCATAAATCATTTTAACTGATATACATTTATGTGCAACAAGACGAATATAATGGCATGTGGTACATAATATGTCTCTTTAAGACCACTCCAAATTGATTCAACGTTTTTCATATTCGCTTGCTGAAAAATTTTGGAAAACTAAAATGAATCTTTACTGCCATTCCCTGAAGACTTTCAGCATTATCGATCAATTGAAATGAAATCAACAATTTTCATTTTTTAAAAGTCATCGCTCGTCCCTTAATTCACAATAATTTTGGTGTTTAAAAGGTAGTTCTCGCTCCTGAAAAGAGAAGTTTATAGATTACAATTTAAGATAAAACTTCCTCTTACCACATGTTAGGTATCGCTTGATCAAATATCCATTTAAAAAAAAATAAAATTGAATACAAATCTTGTACATAAAAATTCGAAGAACAAGTATTTAATGCGGAGTGACCTAAGCTTTTTTTGCAATATATATATATATATTATTTCGATCAACTTTGATTATGACAGAAGAACAAAAATTGATACAATGCCTTGGTCAGAAATATTCAAGATAGAATAAAATCATCTTATAACATAACCTGCATGATATCAAGAATGCCGTTAATATCTAGTTCGAGTCATTGATTAAGGAACTAAGGTTCAGAATCCCTTAGACAAAATTTTCCATAGATAGATTTGACTGTTATTTTAGGTCTGTTCTGGTCATATAGCACTTCACGTGTTTCGGCACTTATACAGCATTGGCTATTAAAAATTTGGTTATGTTATTTTCATTTCCACAGTAGCAACAAATTCAAATTTAACATACCTGTTCAAAGCACGCAATAGATGTTGAGTTACATGAATAACAATTTTCATCATATATGATAATGCTGACAGATTCTCCAAAATTTGTGCCATCATATGAAAGACTGATTTCAAATCCTTCGGCCACAATTGTTTCTGGTGTTGATCTATTTTTCCCTGAGGACATTAAATCTAAAGATACAGTGAACATATTCCTGAAATTTGCCTGCAAGACATCGTCTCCAGGTATATATTTAATGGAGTCCGTTACTTTCTGCAATAGATAAAAGGTTTTGCAGTGTATGATATACCAAATAAAATTTCAGAATGAGCACGTGGAAAGTTTCCACTTATTCATTAATGATCTCAGTGAGTTCAAAGTATTGTTTTTCGAAGACACTTTCATACTGTCTACTGGTATTCTATGAGTATAAGTCGATGATACATATTCATGATGCATTTGACCTGTTCCTCGGCAACTATACATAACATGGTCTAGAACATTTGGTATGTGGATGCTGTATGTTTCAACGTATTATCCTTCAAATACAGTTTTTTTTTCGGGTAAGCTATTGAACACCTTGCAATGTAAATTGGGACACGAAAATGAATACAGTATTGAAAAATCATAAAATCATAAAAAATACAGGACAGTCTAGAACATTAAAGAAGATGCTGTAAACCAACTAATTTTCGCGACTTTCGCGAGTAGAAAGATAACGCAAAGATAAATATGTCAAACTTGGATTCTTGCTTATTAAACTGCATTAAGTATATTTGAAAATCGCCAATTAAATCGCCACGGAAGAGTAAGCAGATCCTGCTCCACATGTTGAACCCGTCGTCTTGTTTATGTAGGTACTAACCCGGTGATAAGTCTAAGTCACATTCGGGGAAAAGGGACGGGATTGTAGGTATCACAATAAGAAAATATCCGTCGTCATCTGTGAAACAGATATTCTATAACGGTCAACCTACTCATGATGGCGTATATAAAATTCACGAAGGGATGATTAAAACTTCACCACTTGGAACTCTTGGTTTACTAGCTTCTTTGTGAGCATTTACCCTCTCTCAGGGAAATCTTAATAGGAAATATAAGCCCTGGAATATCGTACCAACTGGGAGATATATACTCCGTATGCAGGTGCTGCTGGAATGTTTTTACATAGAAGAGGAAAGTTCACAATTTAGAAGCTAAAATTATTTCTTTTGTCGTATACTTTTGTTTTCAACCGATCCTCATTGTCAATTTCTATATGTAAGTCAACATATGAGGCAGACTTAATTGTATCTATCTCGTGTTCGATGGGATAGATGCGTTCAACAAAGTCACAAAATTTTATATTATTTAGTGAGATAACTTCATCTTTATAGCAGAAAGAGAAGTTAAAGGATACTGCTAACTTCTTTTCTTTCTTCTTAAGAACATATGAATAAAGGAACAAGTAGGAAAGAAGGGAAGAACAGTTGGTTTCCATGGGACTGACAATTGTTTGTTGAATAACACGTCCTCCAAAAGTAACAAATATGCTGTCAATCAAGAAATCAAGCATCTTGATAATGTCAATTTCGATGTCATAGATTTTAACGAACGCAATCAATGCATCACTGGTAAAATATTAAGTCAGGGATTTCGCTACCATAAATTGCTTAAAACTTTTACTAAATTCTTTCATAGATACAAAGATTTGATTAGCAAATTTGGCTGTACCTGTAGAAAACTTATTAAAAACGGTATTTCACATTCTAAATTTTACGGTAAAATTGTACTAAAACCGGGAAATCACTATGTAATCCGTGTAAACTCATCGAACCTTTAAACAAACTTATAAGTACAATTATTATTCTTACCAATGTTGTAATTAGATCTTTGAATTTAGTTTACAATGGCAGAAATATCGATTTTGTCATCAGCAAATTAAAACATAACTAAATTTGTATTCTTTTCAAACGTTTTTTTTGGATGTACAAATACACATCCACGTTCATTTTCTATATAGAGAATACTCTATCTATATATTACATTATACATTATTTATTAACAGGTTAACTCCTAACTATCCTACTGCCTGTCGATACTTTTATTTTGTCATTGCACAAGTCATGTTTTCTTTGACTGTCAATGACGTTAAACCACTAAATCCCTGGGATGTGTTTTAGTTGATTTTAGTCTCTGGTGCATGATTTTTAATTATTAATTGCTTTTGGCTTTTAACTAGCTTTCAGTAACTGCGAGTACTCTCAAATCTAACTTTCGTATTAATTTGACCTGTTAATACAATTTGTAATGTATTTTTGTTATCTAATGTTTACTTATTCAGTGTTATATCTACTCTCACTATTTTTAAAATATACCACCTTTGATAAGTGTTTAGTATGACGATAAATTTTCACTTTTGTTCTCGTACTTGGAACAACAAAATTATTTATTTGGTAATTGTTTATTTTCGTACTCCATGTATACCTTACTACAAAACTATTTTTATTTATCTGTGCACATTATTTTATTTGGCGGCATTTTGTCCAAGGTTATGGTTGTCTTTCTGATATTGTTTTATATCTAACCCCCTTGTTTTACTAATTTTGTATTTGCATCAGAGATCAAATTCATTCGTGCAGTGTAAGTTCACTTGTTTTTGTTAATATGTCTTTTGATTGAGTTAAGCCATTTCAATTGATATTTTATAGTGTGTCTTTCTATGTTGTGATGTTACACAATTGTTTCAGGTTGGGTGAATGTCGGCGCCTATTAAAACGTTAAAACCCGCTGCATTTGTTTGCACCTGTTCTAAGTCAGGAACATGATGTTCAGTGGTTGTCGTTTGTTGGTGTGGTTCATAACTGTTTCTCGGTTTTTATATACATTAGACCGTTGGTTTTCCTGTTTGAATGGTTTTATACTAGTCATTTTTGGAACCCTTTATAGCTTGCTGTTCGGTGTGAGCCAAGGCTCCGTGTTGAAGGCCGTACTTTGACCTATAATGGTTTACTTTTACAAATTGTGACTTGGATAGAGAGTTGTCTCATTGGCACTCATACCACATCTTCTTATATCTATTCAGAGAATTTTTTGTTTGAATTAGAGTGATTATTTTACAAAGTACGAATAATCCCTCCCTAAGACAAGATATTTGTATCTATGTTGTCCATTCTTTTTAATGAAACAAAAAAGGACCAACTCTTTATATTTGTCTTTTAGTTTGGAATGAGGAATAGTAGTGTAAAGTGTAGAAAGTCAAATGTTTTTATACTATTGCAAGATGAAAGAGTCTTAGAAACGACTGAACAACGCAAACAGAAAACAGATTCGAGATCCATTGATCAGAAACATTCTATGACATCAACTCATCGAATGATGTACTTAAATTCAATCACCAAATTAAATCTTATTCTCACTTTAGAAGTTCATTGATGGTACAAATTAATCAAAGAAACAATATACTATACGGTATGGATTTAACTCATTGTTAAAGGGTGGATGGTTATCTTTAATAGTTTGCATCTTTGTCGTTCGGCAACTGATAGTTTACTTTTGTTCTATAGGCTTATCCTGTGTACGCCTGAATCCTGAATATGTAACAAAATAAAAGTGCAAAAATGGGTCTAAACAACAGACTTAATTCAAAATTTATAAAAAAGCATTTTCCTTCGGCTCATCAAAGGAGAACATATAACTTAAAAATGTTGCAAGTTAATCGGTGCGTAATAATTTGAAATATATTGAAGAAAGATTTTAAACAAGACCAATGAACCAAGGGGACATTCATTACGCATATGTCTAAGAGAAACTTACAACGAAATGGCAAAAATACGAAAAACGACGAAAATACAAACAAGTTCACAAAACACACATAGAAGACTAAATACTGGGCAACTGATAAACAATTTTTGACGACGGGAGACGAAGGAAGTATTTTTTTTTAGTTGTTTTTCTTTATGAATCCATTTCAAACATAAAAGACCTAATGTTTTAGAAGTGTTCTTCTTCTGGTTCTCATACAACCTTATCCGGGTCAAAATGTTTGATCTTTTAACAATAACGTATGTTATTTGACATGCAAATAAATTTAAATAGTTTGACGCGTCTCATCATGCGACCTTGATTTTTTACCTCATGATCAACATAGTTGATCTTTTGAGATATGTTCGTGTCCGGAGCTTTGAAAGGGCGCTTGATATTTTGTGCACTCAATCAAGAAGATGCGTTCCGTAAGAAGGAGGATAACATCGACCTATTAACTCAATGTCAAATAATAAATAAAAAGAACATGGATGCTGCATACTTTTTTCACTTATTTGTATAACTTTAATACAAACTTAGATAGTCTGATTATTGAGTATTCCATTATAAAGCAAGAGACTCTCAAGAGCCTGAATCGCTCACCTGTAATTGTTTGCTTAAATCTTACATCAATGATTATTTTTGATTTTCAATATATATCAATGAGTGGCTTAAAAATGCCATTTAAATGTTCTTTATATCTGTCATATTTTCTTCAAAAGCAAAAACATTCATGTTACTCCTATGTTCCATTTTAGCCATAGTGGCCATGTTTCTTGACGTACAAGGAAATAAAATACAAAATTTATACTAGATACTCTGAAACTCATTCAGCCCAAATTTGGCTGAAATTGATTCAGCAGTTTCAAAGGAGAAGATTTTTTAAAGTAAGCAAACTAAATGAACAAATTGTGAAAATTGTCTCTAAAGGGCAATAATTCCTTAAAGGGTCAATTGACAATTTTGGTCATAAAACTTATTTGTAGATCTTACTTTGCTGAACATTTTTGCTCTGTACAGTTTATCTTTATCTATAATAATATTCAAGATAATAACCAAAATCTGCAAACTTTCCTTAAAATCATCAATTCAGGGGCAATAACCTCAAAATCAGATACCCGATTTGACTGATAATTTCAGGGAAGGTAGACTTTGACCTAATGAATTCTAAAACTTCCTGTCCGATTTGCTCTAAATGCTTTAGTTTTGAGATATAAGTAAAAAACTGCATTTTATCCTATGTTCTATTTTCAGCCATGGCGGCCATGCTTTCTGAGGAAACAGAAAAAAAAACACAATCTTTATTTTAGATAACCTTAGAATCATTCAGCTTAAACTTGGTTTAATTTGGTTCAGTAGTTTCAGAGGAGAAGTTTTTTTTAAAGTTTTAAAACATGATAAACAAATTGTGTAAAATTCTCCTAAAAGGGCAATAACACTTTAAGGGGTCAATTGATAATTTTGGTCATATAAACTTATTTGTAGATCTTACTTTGCAGAACATTTTTGCTGTTTACAGTTTATCTTTATCTATAATAATATTCAAGATAATAACCAAAAACTGCAAAATTTCCTTAAAATTACCAATTTAGTGGCAGCAACCCAATAATGGGTTGTTAGGTTCATCTGAATATTTCAGGGCTGATAGAACTTGACCTAATGAAAATTTTTACACAGTATCAGATTTGCTCTAAATGCTTTAGTTTTTGAGATATAAGCCAAAAACTGCATTTTACCCCTATGTTCTATTTTTAGCCATGGCGGCCATGTTTTTTGACGAAACAGAAACTAAAACAACAAACTTTATTCTAAATACCCTAAGGATCATTCAGCTTAATTGGTTGGAATTGGTTTAGTAGTTTCAGAGGAGAATCTGTTTGAAATAGTTTACACCTGTCGGACGACGACGACGGACGCCAATAGATGGCAAAAGCTCACATTTCCTTTGGAAAGGTGAGCTAAAAAACTAAATCGAATGCGATATTTTCTTTATAACAACTAACATGGAATTAAGGTGACACATTTACATCAGGAAAGATAACTAAAGGAAAATTTACATTTTGTGTTATCAAATATAAATGTATTATATCATCGTGCTATGTGTAGGCATTAAACACTCTTTTTTTTTGACCAATCATCGTATAAAATATATCAAGACACAACTTAGTTGCTTATGGACATCTTCAAGCATGAAGTCAAACGCATATTGTCCCTAGTATGTACTGCTTAACTTAATTACAAAAACACCTACAAATCCCGCTTAATATATTCCTTGATATTTACAGAGATGAACGACTTTAAACTAGAATCTATGACAAACGTGAAGATTTCAACCTTACAATTATCAACTATCCATTACTCAGCAGTAGCATACAATCTGCCTCTATCGTATGTCGTTTACATTTCTTAATTAATACGCTACGCTTGTGCATTTTTACACTATATGGATTTCTTTAGCATCGGTTAGCTTCTTACACAAAAACTGATCGAACAGACTTATGAGGAAGAAGGACTGAAATCGATACTACAGAAGACTAACGATCACCATGTTTTCGCTGTCTTAGATCTTTAGTTGTGCCACATGTGGAGCAGGATCTGCTTACCCTTCCGCAGCACACGAGATCACCCCTGGTTTTTGATGGGTTTCGTTTTACTCAGTCTTTAGTTTTCAATGTTCTGTTTTGTATGCTGATGTCTGTAACTCTTTTTTTTTCTGCGTTGTTAGTTTATTTTTGACTTGTGAGTTTGGATGTCCATTTGGTATCTTTCGCTCTTCTCCTTTAGTCACCATAATAGTCGTGTGAACTGTATTTTACTAATTGTGTCCTATTCTCGATTTTGACATTTTGACTGAGAGTGTATTCTCATATATAATGATACATGCATAGCAGGAGACGGCATACGATACAGTTTCGATCCCATAATGATTATTTTTTACGAAAATTTGCATACAAGCTATTTTTCACCTAAGTAATTCAAATATATAATAAAAAATATACCTTCATGTTTTACTTTAAGAGATAAAAGGGGTAGAAATTTTAGACATTTACTTTTAATTTCGTTTTTATGGACATTTCTATCCTTTGGATAGACACACCTAACTTTTTTATTTCAACAGATAAACACAAGCGTATTTTTGTAAAAACATTATGAAAATCTTCTTTACTTAAATATGTTCTTAAAATGTACAACAATTCTTTGGAAATAATTAATTTTTAACAAAATTTCAAGATTTTAGGAAAAAAATGGCATTTTTTGTGGTATATTTTTCAAATTTCAAAAAAAAATTCAATGTTGAATTTTTCATTAAAATTGGTACACATAATTTTCATACGTAATCAAACCTAGTGCCTTTTTAATTGCTTTCTTTACAATCGAGTTTACTACCTTAAAAATCTTACGTCTATCACAAAACAGCCATCCATTATGTTTGTATCGTAAAATTTCAAGTGAAGTCTCAGAAAAACTAAACTACTGACCACGAAGTTAACTCTGGACAAATATGATAAACTACTTTTTTACATAATGCTCAAAAGATAATCTTAGTGAAAGAAATGAATGGTTTTTCATAAGTCGAGTCTTGAATTCATGTATTATTTTAACAAAAATATTTCTTTAGATATGAAAGATGTTAAAATAATTTTTTATGCACATGCATTGACATGATTGAGACTTTGATTTGTTGCTTAAAATATTTGTGTTCGTTATGACAAGATTTGATATCGTCCAATTATCGAAATTCCTATATTACTCTAATTGTAGATCATTATTATTACTATATGTTACTCTATGAATCGTCATCTATGGAAACACACCAGAAAGAAAACATTTATCTACTGACAAATCAATAGACATTTCATGCAATTAAACAAATCAAAGCAGATAACTTGAAAATGTACTTACTGCTGATAATTCTTAGTCTATGAGATAAGCGTAAAGAATTTATCCAAAATAACTTAATAAAAAGAAAACATGAATATTGTCCATTTTTCGACATAAATGTAGTGGTATAAAGAGGCAAAATCGAAACTAAAATATACGATAAAGAATCGATTTGAACTTCCATCACACACTTTCCATTTTCCGCTTACTATATCGATCCATCCGGTCTCGCTCCTTTTGGAATTCACGCAATTCCTTCGGTTTTTGTTTACACCTTGATTTGTCTTCTTAACCGAATAAAAAGTTTGCACATCGGTTACTTTACCTGTTTACTTTACTGTTTATTCCATTTTTAGTAATATTCGTTTGGCGTGGCTCGGTACTTATGCATCCCGCCAATTTGTCGTTGTGCTTTGGTCATTTTTTGTATTTGTTATTTTACCTTTTGACTACTGTTGCATTAATTAATTAATTTTTCGACTGTTCAAAATCGTGTTACCCAACTTTGTATTATTCTTTGCTATATATCTTTCTTTTGTATGTCTTAGTTTTTCGATAAGTCGGGTATTGGTGGTTGATAGGGTCAGTTATACTGTGCGGTATAATTTTTTGTTATGCATAATATATTAAAATCTTTCATTGCGTTCGAATGTTTTTGTTCTCTGACTTGTATTAAATAATTAAAATCGCAACATATGTTAACTTATGAATGATGATAGTAAACATACCACATAGGGGATTGACAGTCCATTGTCACAATCCATAGATAGTTATGAAGATTACAAATACAGAAATGAAAAGCTCAAAGCTTGGAAAACGGTATAAGGTGCAACACACTCGATTTTCTATAATTCCAAAACTAAAACGTTACCTGAAAATACTTTATGTTGTACCAAACCGTCCTTGAAAGGAAATTGCCGAATATTTTTGGGTTCCTGCATTCACCTGTTCCAAGAATACAAAGCCCATACGATGGAAGACTGATATTTGATGGCGGGATTGTATTTGATTGAGAGCAGTCGTCCCCAATATATTTGCCATTACACTGACAAACGCCTAAATAAATAAAGTTTTGTTATATACTCATTTCGCCTTGAAGGGTGTTTGCTACTCTGTTCAAATTAACAAGGATTTTATTGATTGACCGAATAATTGGTGTTTAACACAACTTTCAGCACTATATGCTATTTTGTGGCGGTCAGTTTTTATTGGCGGAGGGAGCCGGAGTGCCCGAAGAGAACCACCGACCTTTGGTAGGAAAAACTATCAATCCTAGTCAATTAAGATTGGAGTTGAGTGGACCTGCAACGTGCGGGATTCGAACTCACAACCTCAGTGTTAACAGGCTAGTGATACAGTAGTTCGACTACTAAGACCTCTCGTCCATAGAGGCCCCTACAAGGATTTAAAAATAAATGTTATAAATTTATAGTATATAATTAAAGAAACTAAGGTTTCAACTACCTCAGACAAAGTTGGCCTTAGAAGGATTTGGCTATTACTTTAGGTCATTTTTGATTATATAGCTCTTCAACTGTTTCGGTTTTATACATCCTTGGCTTTCAAATATTCGGCTTTGAGCGTTCCTGACGAAGGTAAATCCCGAAAAGTGCTTCGGACGCATTAAATATATAACGTGTCGTTTTCATTTTTCAACAGAACTGAAAAAGCAGAAAAAGAAAAGTAGGGGTTAGCGAGCAAAAGTTTTAATGGCATTACGTGGATAAAACCAGAGAATTCCAAATATCTGACAAAAAGTCAATGATAAGAGCAGCGAACATCCTCAATACCAATCTGTTATTTTACAGCTTGAAGACGACTTGAAATGTACAAATATTAACGTTAGAATCGCGATTTCGCGTTTTGTTGTAATACTGCAGAAATTTTCTAAAAGGAATGCATCTCGGACTTCTCTTAAACTGAGTTTTACTGTGCGAACTGTTGTACGTTTGTTTTTTCTACATTGGCTAGAGGTATAGGGGGAGGGTTGAGATCTCAAAAAACATGTTTAACCCCGCCGCATTTTTGTGCCTGTCCCAAGTCAGGAGCCTCTGGCCTTTGTTAGTCTTGTATCATTTTTAATTTTAGTTTCTTGTGTATAATTTGGAGTTTAGTATGACGTCCATTATCACTGAACTAGTATACATATTTGTTTAGGGGCCAGCTGAAGGACGCCTCCGGGTGCGGGAGTTTCTCGCTGCATTGAAGACCCATTAGTGGCCTTCGGCTGTTGTCTGCTCTATGGTCGGGTTGTTGTCTCTTTGACACATTCCCAATTTCCATTCTCAATTTTATCTATCATAAATTGGTTATAACCTTTACTAAGTTCAATCATGACTATACAAATGTTGTTGGAAGTTTTATTCAAACCGAAAAAAGTTATAATAAGCTAAGTTTAACACGCATCTGTTTTGATAGGATTATTCATGAATCAAACAAAAATATAACTTTTATTGTCCGCAATTTTTTTACCTTTTGGATTGAAAGTTTTCTTGATAATGAATAGTACTACATGTATACGCCTCTATTATCTACTGTTTAAATCACAACGTCAATGTTTTTTGACACGTGTATTAGAATTATGCATAATTCGATTCTTGCTGTACTGTTCCCCCTTTGCTGTATGATATATACTCGGAAGCCCAGGGTTACTTGAATGATAGAGTGCTTGATTTCTAAATTGGCAGATTAAATACTTTGAGATTGCTTTTAGTAAATATGAACATTTTCTGTACGGTATTAATTTGATCCCAATTATTGTCACGAATGCAAGAATCTGACAGTTGTTTTCTGTTCATTCCGTTGGTGGATATAGTCTAACATTTGATTGTTTCAGGTTTTATAGACTTCCCCCCTTTTTGAATTTACCTTGGAGTTCGGTATTTTTTTATTTTGTATTGTTTTGCTTGTATAAGCTAGAAATATTTCCGCTTTAAGAGCGATAACCTCTAATTTTGGACTGATTTAATAACACGTTAATCCTATAGGCTTTTGAATTTCACCAGATTGGGATTGGGAAAAGGAAAAAAATTATGAACAAAGAAAGAACAGTTTACCTTGCAACATTAATTGTCTTTATAAAGACAGCACCGCATCCAGTGGTCTTTAGTTAACGTTTATTGTTTTACTCATAAAGAAATACGAAAAAAATAATGGATGATATTTAGAACTCTCTTTTAGATTTCAGTTTATCTTAATTAGATTTGTATATTATATTGTATATTCAAATGAATTAAACAATATTTAAAATGCATTTCAAGGAAATAATAATTATTTCCTTTTTTAAACATAGGTTGCAGAAAAGTATGAACAAAATGATTTTAGAGACACTTTCGTATATCTATAACACATTATCACCAAATTTAAAGTTGTCATATGTGAAATTTGCTTTTTTTGTAGGAATAGCTTGTACCTTAGTGACGTAAGGGCAAATTTAAGATCATGTATTGGAACTCTAAATATTTACAACAAATTGTGGGACTAACTGTTCTTATTCCTTTAGCTTCACGGACATTTGTCTCAAACGCATTTTTGTTTTATTAAAACAGGTAGAAGAATAACAAAATTTCACCCATTGTACAGTTTCCATTTTCACTGCAGTTGTTAGGGCACAAGAAGCTTGTGACATATCCTACTAAAGTCTGTGATCCGTCTGTTGTATTGAGAAGGTACAATGACTCATTCCTCCTTATTTCTGTCATAATAAAAGTCAGCATAGTACCAATAGTGTCAGGAAGGAAAGTTGTATCCCCGACAAGCTTTTGAAAAAATAAAATTTGATATAAAATCTCAACTTATACATTAGAAATATGAATATCTAAAGTTTATCATATAATCTGCTTTATGAAAAGCATAATATATTTGCTAGAGTGGAATTCATTGGTTTGAATACAAGACAAAAACAGGTAAAACCATTATTTTTTCGTGTCTGATTATGACCTTTTATCATCCTGGTAAAATTCATATCTATTTTCTTACAGTATTATCATTTAGGTTTGATTAAATATTTGTTCGAATTCCTTCTCATTTTGTATAAAATTGAAGAACTTTACAATAAACGTCTGCTGTGTAGTGTTTATAGATGTCTTCATTATATGATTAATGAAAATCCAAAAAGTTTCATTGGTTTTATGACTAATGTTTATATTGTTAGTTAATCTTTTTCATTGATTATGGTAACCTTAATATCCAATACGCATGATTCAACAAATTCGGCTACAGATACATCTACCAAATTGGCCACCCCTGGTGGAAGCGCATTCTGTATTTCGTCCATGCAGGTCTGCCATGCAGTGTTTTCCGTCCAGCCATTTCTAAATGTCCCAGGGATCTGCGAATTAGATGAAGAGGCTAAGAATTTGATCAGCACAAATCCTTTTATTGCTTTTAGATACTAAATTTTTATTTCTCACTGTTGTAATAAGCATTCAACAAACATAAGATTATTTTAATAATAATATAATAAAAATTCGACACTATATTGAAAGGTTATTTATTGACAAATTATTTAACTTGTTTTAAGCTATCTGTAGTAAGTCGTCATGCCTAATCAACATTTCTCATGTAATAAGTATTTTTCTATCTATAATCTAATAGCTTCGTGTTAGACAAATGATAACATACCGTCACCTCTGTATTAAAAACACTCTCGTCGTATGTGAAACACGGAACATCAATTACGTCATCATCACCACCGAAGGTGCGTCGTACAATTTTGTCGACTGAGTTAACAGAACGCTTTTTTCTTTGAGATATTGAACATGAAGTAGAAAATGAAGTCATCGTCTCTTCCTCAGTCCGGAGGGCTTCTGAAAAAAATTCTGTAATTTCAGTTAAATTACACTGTACAGTATCGAAATCATCTAGTGTAACAGTGCTGCTAGCTTGTCTTTCACATGTACAGTAACGCGTGTTATTGTTTCCTGTAATACTATTGCCGATTCCATCATCTAAGTTACTAAAAAAATCTGGTTCGACGCAAAACAATTGTTCAGAAATCATTGTCGGAGTTATTCTGCAAGAAAAGGTGAAAATGAGTTAGTATGGAAATGATGCATTTGAATTATGAGGAAAGATAATGCCCTTTGAATATAAAAACAAAAAGAATGGTATGATTGCCAATGAGATAACTCTCCACCAAAAACCAAATGAGTCAGAAGCAAGCAACTATAGGTCACCGTATGGCCTTCAACAATGAACGAACCTATGCCTCACAGTAAGCTATAAAAGTCTACGAAATGACAAATGTAAAACAATTCAAACAAGAAAATTAATCGCCTGATTTATGTACAAAACAATAAACGAAAAGCAAATATGATTTACAGCAACAAAATGAATTACAGGCTATTGACTATGGACAGGCACATACAGAATGTGGCGGGATTGAAATGTTTGCGGGCGCCCAACCCTCCCTTAACATGGGACAGTGGTGTAACAGTATAAGATAAGTACAAACTATTAAAATTGGTTCAAAAGGGCTTAACTCATCAGACCTATAAAAAGCTCAAAACAACCAACAAAAACAGACACAAAGTTCGATCTGACAGTACTCGCCGTTTCTGAAAGCTATTCAAAGTCAATAACAACTAATAAAAAGACTAAAGTATCAACAAGTACACATCCAACATCAAAATGATTTAGTGTAAAGACGTCATTGAGAATCAGATAAAAACATGATCTTGTGTAATGCCAAAATAAAGGTCTCGACATAATTTAACATCATGAATGTGCATAATTGATATAGCTATAATATTAAGTTGAGTTTTAATGTATTGATAACAAAATCAATATTTTAACCGATAAAAATACTCAATGATCTAATTACAGTGTAAAGTGCTATCCCGTTTGTAATAAATTTTCTACATTTAATTGCATATAGAATAATTTATAAATTCATTCTTTAGAATTTCAGTGTAGTATTTACGTCATACCACCACCACATTATTAGCTGCATTGTCAACCGTAACAAACACAAACCCCTTTGCGAGTACTTATTCTAGTTATCAATATGACGTATCAATGATTCTAATTAATAATTTACAACAACATGTTTGGGATTCAGGGTGCTAGGATGGTTGATATGGAAACCAACATCTGTCATTTTGGTTTTTTTTCTTAAAAATTTTATCAACAGTTATATACATCGAAAAAATATTTAGTGAAAACTAATGAACATTTAATGACCGTAAATTTTACCCTTTTTCAAAGGCCATTGATGACCTTGACCTTTGACCTTGAGTATGTAAATTGGATTTTGAAAGAAAATGAAAAGAAGCATATAATACAAGGGGAAAATTATCAGGACGATTAAAGCCACTTTTTTGTTTAAATGTCAACAGTAAAAAGTCAAAGTCAAAGTCATGTCAAAAGTGCTAAGCAACAACCCTTATTTGATACAAATGTATCTAGCAATCATATATATCTTAGTTCAGAACTATATAGACTATTACATAGCCATTAAATGTCAGAGATGAAAAAAATCCTAAGCAACCATTAATTTATAGTAGAAACGTGCATAGCAACCATTCATTTGATTTGGAAAAGCGCATACCAACCATACAATTTTATTAGAAAAATGCCTAGCAACTATTATATATTTTCGGGTTAATTTGGACAAAAGTACCACATAATTGATATCAAACATGCATCTTTTCTTTAGATTAGGATTTCCTTTTTTTTATGTATATTTCATCTTGGTGTGCATATTTCCCCCTATCTATTAAAGTTTTAAAGATAATCATAAAATCCGAAAATTTAGTAAAATATGTCTTTTAGGGCAATAACTGCCAAAGAGCTATAGGTTCTCATTTAAGCTGTTCACTGCTTCTTTTTAGCAATTATATTTCTCAAGGATGGCGAAAAATCGATGTTGTACAAGACAGGCAAAAGATACAAAAGGGACATTATAACTCATAAGTTGAAAATAAACCGAAAACGCCATGGCTTAAAAAGAAAAACAATAGAAAAACAACGGTACACAAAACACAACATAAAAAGCTAAATACTGAGCAACACGAACCCCATCGAAATCTAATGTGATCTCAGATGCTCCGGAAGGGTAAGCAGATCCTGCTCCACATGTGGAACCCGTGGTGTTGCTCGTGTAAGTTTAAACCTGGTGATAAGTCTGATTCGGTAGATCACATTCGGGAGAAAGGGGACGGGATTAAAGTTACGACAATTGGAACAGACACGTTGTCATCTGTGAAACATATATTTTATTATTTAGTTTCCAATTTCTCTTTTACTTTAACAGCTTTTAAACAAACAAAAAATGGTTGAAAATTGTCACTGAATGGAAACTACTTGTTTATTAAATTATTTATGTTGATCTTGTTTAGCTGATTGACTTTGGTGTGTAAAGTTTCTCTGTGTCATTTATAGTTTTGGAACATCTTTTTTGTTGATTGCTTTAGCGCTGTGTATCAGCCATAAGTTTAACCAAAACACAATGAACATAATCATCATTATACTAAGTTTACTGACGATTCAAGTCAAATTTGACCTTCTTGTAGATCTGGTCTGGCAAATTATATGTGTTGTATACATTTGAAATTGATTAATTGTAGTTTCTTGAAATTAGATTTGAAAATGGGTTATAGTCGCCATATAAGAACAATAGCGTCTGTACAGAGTCAATGAACAATTTCGGCCATGTTGATTAATTTGTCTTATTTGTAATTTTTACTATTAAATTATCCATCTATCTATAATGATTTTCACTACGAATAACTTGGATTTGCTAAATAGCTTTTTATCAATTTATTGAAGTTTCAAGATTAAGACCACACAAAAAGCAAAACTAGATGCTCAGCTGGTATTTTTGCATAAAATCGATACACTAAAATAAGAATGTCATATCAAGAAAAAACGCAAAATCAAACTTTTATTCACATTTGATCCTAACAAATGCTAAAGATGTGTTTTTCTAATTAGTCAGAAATGTGTTACAAAAAATAATAATTATACACTGTATTACATGTACTTATCTTGTATACAACCTATTGATTTTAAAGTTGTGAATCATATATTATGTATTTTAATGCATATGAAATCTGTATTTAGCCTTTAACTATAAGGAGTCAACTGATGATTTCAGCCATGATCTTGTCATGCTCTATCTATTATACAGATTCCACAAAACCACAAAATTGACAAAAATAGCAAATGCAAAGGCAATACTTCCTATCGAACCAATTTTTTTAAATAGATATACCCTTAGAACGATGAGTTTTGGTTCAAATTGGCCCAGTCAGAGAACAAGACTTTTGATTACAACGGACGAAAATGGATGAGAAAAGCACACTTTGCATTGTGGGCCAAGTGAGCTCAAAATTTGAATAAAATTGTCAGATATGGGCAATAAAGCGTTAAGACAATTTCTGCCGTGTTTACTACTTTGTGTTTGATTATTTCAACTATGTATCACTACTTTAATGAATGTCTATCTAAAATAGTTCCCAAGACAAATAACAGCGAAATTTGCTTAAATCAAACGATTAATGAAGTCCAATTATTCCAAAAAATATTTGGATAGATCAACACGTACTGACCATAATGACTGTTTTGCTCTTACTGCTTAATTACTTAGTATTTTTTTTAATTTCAGTGTTCTATTTGTATCTGTACCAGTCATAATTTTCATTAGGTAGTAACAATAAGGGCCGTTTGCACAAGACATGCGTTGCATTTGAATCATTTGATAATGCAATTTTCACGGTATTAGAATGCTACTAAAGCTTAAGTGACGAAATTGATCCATTATCCCCTTGTTATCAACCTTTTTATATATGCCTGGGAAAACCGTATTAGTATTCAAATCATTTTAAAGTTATGAACACTAAATACATGATCAAAAAGAAAATTCTACGATGTTTTAAGTAAGAATAAAAGGCAACTGGGGTGGAAATTAACTGAATTACACATTAGAAAAATCATGTCAGTAAATTACTTCCGTCAGGAAATACAATTTCTATTCTAAAATAATTGGAAATTCTAATTGGCCTTGGTGACGATACTGACCTAATACCCTTCCATAAGGATCTATATAATAATTCATATAGTTCTGAACCAAAATATGTATGGTTGCTAGGTACTTTTATATCAATAAAGGGTCGTTGCTTAGAACTTTTAAAATGACCTTGACCTCTCAAATTTAGCCTTGTTACCAAATAAAAGCAATAATTGTTCTAAACATTCATTTTTTCTATTTAATGTTTGCGTCCGATTGTTACTATTTTTGACAAAATCTTAAAAAAGACTATAGAAAAAATATCAAGGTCAATGTCATCAATAATCTTTGACCTTTGGGTCAAACTAAAGGACATTTTCATCTTATATGCATCTTCTATCTGTAACGGTTTGTGAGATATTGTGATCAAAATTCATTAAAAAATTACAAGAATTACTCTTTGAGGTTCCCATGACCCCCCCCCCCCCCCCCCTCTCCCCCAAGTAACCTGAATCCAAAACCTTTTGTCATTAATTGTTACTAGGCAATAGTGATAGTTTTCAATAATAACCTCATTATATGGGTGCGGATGCAAAAATATGTAATAAGTTCATTCAAAATTACTATAGTTTGCCTTCTTGAATGTGATGAAAACTCCCGTATGTCAATCAATGCTGCCACCTTCAACCCTTTTTGTTAGAACTAATATTTATCTTTTGTCTTACTAATTTAATGTTTTATTTTAATGAACAAATGAGTGCATGATAACTGCTTGAAGTTGGTCATTTTTCTAGGTCAAAATATGCAATTTTGAGCAAAATTCCAAGGGAACCCGTTACCATGGCAACGGGGACATAAACTTTTTTTTTTGGTAATTATATTTCTGATAAGTTTATCAATAGCTATCAACAAACAAAGTTTCAAGAAAATCGGAGACTAAGCAGGCCGCAACTTGGTTGGTGATTACAGAGAATTCCTAATAAAAATTAAACTTCTACCGGGTTTTTTTTGTATGAAAACGAGATAAAGATAGTTCAATGTTCATTCAAAATCGGGAGGTAACAGTTTTGAATTGTAGAGTCATTAAATATACTAGATACGTTGATAAAAACAATACCTCTGTTCATATATTGAATTTTCAAAAAATGCCGTTTATGATCTTCAGGATTATTGATACACGGGAACAGCCTATGTTGACAAAAATCTGTAATTATAGTTCTACGCGTACATTCAAGAAGTGGTCTGAAAAACGAGATTCTGTCACACTCTTTCAAAATATCATGTAATTTACTAACTGATATTTGACCAAGTTTGCATAATAATTGATGCCTACCTATTTTTTTTAATAAGAGATCGTCAGGTATATAATTTTTACGATGTTCAAAATCAATGATTTCGATTGATACCTTTACCATGTGATCTATTTTTTGTTGTCTTTTATCACTTATATTCATGATAACAATATAGGAAGTTTTAGATCTTTTTCCTTGTCCCATTATATTGTCATTTAGATCGAGAGGATATGCCTTCTGCAGTCGTTTAAATTCAAAACAGTTCTCAAATGTTACGGGAATCTTCAAATTGTTTATGTTATTGTCCTTGTTTTTTCTGGATCGATTCCAAAGGTTGGAATTTTATAAATTTATATATTGTGATTGTGTTTTGCTAAATGTTGGTAAATCATACTTTTTAATTTCTTAGGTTTTCGGAAGCAGTATAGCATGTGTTCTGAAAAAAATCTGTCCTAAATACTGTATATTTTACTTTGGCTTGGTTCAAGTAACCAGATAAATGAGGCTTTGAGTTTTTCAATTAATGTCACAGGAAAGGGAGAGCAAAAAAACTCTCCCGTTCACTGTTGACCTATCAGTATTATTAAAAGATAATATACAGGAGGTTGATCCTTTTCTGGCATTTTACAGGAATATTTATGACTATGCATGCTTTACCAACCATACAATCCTTACAGTCAAATTATGGAATAAGACACAATCGCTAAATGTATAGATCGGACGACTTTTCTTGTTCATCTAAAAAATGTAAAACCGAGGAAAAATGTCGCTTGTGAATCATCATATCGGTCAACCAATTTATGACGGTGATCATAAAATAGATGTAGTGTCGATTTCAGTAGTCCTTTTCGTACTCAGTTTGTGTCAGGATCAAACCCCTGCTAATAAAGTCCGTATAATGTGAACATGCACATGCGTTATGTACCAATTGAGAAATGTAATACACATTAAGATTTGACAGAATTGGAAAGCTAAAATCCTCACGATTATTTTGGATCCAGGTTTGAAGTTGTCTACCTGAAATTTTATATAAAAGTCGTGCATAAACACACGTTATTGACTTCGTTGGCAGAGGTGCACTCCTTGCACAAAAACTGGCATCAAAAAGTATATAAAAAATAACGAACGCCAAGGCAAATTCAAAAAAGGGGACGTCTTTATATATAAATAAAGGTTTTTGAGGGACTGGAGATCGTCAATTTATCTAATATGATATACTTTTTTTTTTCCTTAACTACTTATCAACAATCCCAATTTACGCGGTGGACTATAGAGTTTTGGATAGTAGATATACCTATTGTGAACAATTTATTACTTTTTTCTATTATTAAAAATGTTTCACTTAACGTGTCTGTTCAATGTTATTATATTTATTGTACAGTAAATGCCTTTGTAAAACTGATTACGTGTATTAACATCTGCTGTAAAATGTTAACTGGGAAGTATAATAAAGGCCAAATTATATAAATTAAAACACTTGATTTTTTATTCTCCCTAAAGGACCTGTAATTGAAAATTATATTTTTCAAGCTAAACAATGTGATGCGAATGTAAACAAAACGACAACAATAAGGCAGGTTCAGAAAGTGGTTAATGGGGAAGGGCAATAAATACTAAAACATTCGATGATATAATATTATTGACTAAAGTAAATCCTATATTTTAACAACATTTCCTCTATTTAATAGGACACCCCGTTCCTCCCCTCTAACTTCGGATACGAATAAATAAAAAGAAACAAATATAACAAAATCGTAGGTTCCTTGATCAAATACTCTAAAAATAAACCTATGAGTGGAAAACAAATCACAAAAGATAGGGGGAAAAGGGGGGGGGGGGGGTTTAAATGGTAACCCTTTTTATCTCTGTGCATGCAAAACCAAATAATACCTCCAGGAATCTGCAAATGACTGTTCGTTGTTGATCGGTCCGTTCTGACGATGAGTAAAATCTTCCGACTTGTCTTTTGTCGTACTTGGAACACCACATAAACCTCTTGCTTCATTGATATCAAAAATAGATGGCTTTATTGCAATCATTGATATAAATTTTGACCATCTTGATATCGTAAATTTGATTTCTGTTCCGGTAGGCAATGTTATCTACAAAGTAGGAATAACCACATATATTTACACAAGTCTGTAATACATAAAACAGAATAAATTAACCTAAGATTTTAATTAAAAAAACAGTAAAAAGTTTTAAAAAAAACACATTGCTGTTTAAATTTTTGAACAATAAATCTGACAAAAGAATGAGAACAATCATGCTTAACCTGGTTTTCTACTTTGGTAAAATGCTAACTCATTCGAAGGACTGTGTATCGAATTCTTCTTCTATGTACGAATACTGTCTTTATTCCGCCCTTTCACATTTAAGCTTAAACGTATTCTTATTTACTTCACAACCATGGAATTTGTTATGAATATAATCGACATGGTGTCGTAAACAGCAGTTTGAATGTTACAGTTTGCTTGCAAAAAAGCTATTTACCAGAAAAAAAACTCCAAGGTGAATTAAAATAGCGGAAGTCCATAAAACCTGAACGGAACGAGTGAACATTCCTGACTAAGTACAGGCGTTTTCCGAAGAAAACAGTGGGTTAAACCTGAATTTATAGCTATCTAAACCTCCAACTTGTATGACAGTTGATTATGGTTCCATTATATTGACAAAAATTGGGTGACCAACAAACATAATAGGTAAATGTGACAACAATTAGGACCCAACAGCCAAGATTGTGTAACCATACTTCACAACTGACTAAAAAATCCAAACAAACATACAACCAAATCCAACAAAGACGCCAGGAAAACAAATGTTGCAGTCCATTACAAATTTGACACAGACGACAACAAAAACGTTTATGTAGTTGATAGTATATTGGCAAAGACGCCGATAAAAAAGTTTTTGTGGTTGATAGTACACATCGTATATAGCTCACACCTTCTCGATAAAGTACAAATTAAATAAAGTATAACTACAAGGGTAAACACAATGGAAACAAAACTGTGAAAATAACCTCTGGCGTCCGAATCGCTCCTCAGCACCCACCTGCACCAAGAATGCCCAAAGTCGAAAACCAGATAGCGGGATGCATAAATACCGAGTCACGTCTAAAAAAAATCAAACCAAACGAAACACAATAGCACGAAGACAAACAAAGGGAAATATGTAAAGCACATAAAATGACACACAACTTCAGCACCCATAATCTATCAATCAAGACCATAGGAGACTATAAACATGTACGTATAAAATACGTTTATTGCGCCATGTTGTCTGTACACCTGTATTTGTATAGTAATTGCCCTTGGGATTGCCCTTTCTATTTATATATTTCTGACATTTTGGCACATACAATACGGTACTTCACAAGTCGTACACTAGTCATACACAGAGACATTTGAGATAATACATTTCCTTTTTGTACTTTTGAACAAACCTTGTAATTATTTCTATTATGTTCTATCATTAAATCCTGTGCATCACAACTTATAAGCTTAGTAATAGGTTCTTGTAGTAAATGCTTCTGTGTTCTTGATATCGTCTGGCATGTCCGTAAGACAAACAAAGAATTGCAACTTCTTACAGCTATACCACAATGACACGATGATCCTGTCCAGCCAAACCCACAGTTTGTAAATAAAGCGTGCACCTGGTGCATAGCAGAAAACATTATTAGTTTAAACGGAAACAACAAATTTTCGTATTACTTGTGTCAGAAACATTGTCGAGTCATTACATCGTACTTCTATATTTTTATATTTTTGTTTTCGCTAACCATTAACTGATACCCGTTGAACAATCATGAAACTTTTAAGTCTCATTGTTCTTTGACTGAGGAATGTGGCCGCTGCTTTAAGAATAAAAATGATTGTCAATGATTTTTTCTTGACTTCAACGTAAACAAAATCTTATCTAGTTATATATAGGTTGTAATTCTGTAAATGTAGACAATGCAATTTCCCATAGGAACTCCCTTTGCGGCTAAAAGTGTGCCACTTTTACTATGAAGTTTCGTGAAAAATTATATCCCAGAACGGAAAGTTGATATGCACTACTATTTTATTCAAAGGTCAAAATATAGGGCTGTGCGGTATATTTTCAACATTTATATGCCCTGAACTTCTAAGAGTTTTAAACTTCTACTAAAATTCTATACTACCCCTACCTCCACTTTTGGACCTCCTAAGAATTAAATTTTAGGCGCTACCATGTTTTTCTATACTGGTAACATTCCCAAGTTATGTCTCTATGAGATGAAACACAGAGATCATATCTGGGAACCAGTACGTTAACAACTTAACATATCTATGAATATAAAGCTTGTGAAACAGCTGTATTTACAAAGTGCAAACTATACAAACATTTATTTTTCAAATAGAAAACTCTTGAAAAACACATTTTCTCACAACAATACTTATTTATCAGAATTATAGCCTTAAAGAAATCACTGCATATACTCTAAAAAATTTTAAAAGGACATTTTATACCCCCACCCCTGTTTCAATTTTTTTAAAGAATTTGAAAACAAGACTTTAATTATTGTCAGCTTACCCTATGTGCATGTTTTTTGACATGAAATGTCTAGAACATGTTTGAAACTATTCTTATAACAAATTAAAAGCATTTCAGAATACTATAAATGTAAAGTTTAGTAGTTAATCATTCCAATATTCAAGGATATATGAAGTATCCAATCCTGCCTTTGTCCACATCTAACTGTATGCATATTTGTCGATCAAAATTAACAATTTTTACCTCAAATGGTCAGTGTAGGAATGTTGTCACAACAATATCATCTCTAGCCATATATCTAACATAATTTAGCTAATATATGAAATAGAAGTGTTTAAACAAAGCCATATTTTCAAAAGTTGTATGTATGAAGTTACCAGTCTAATGTATGACTTCACTAAATGTTTTATAGAACTGACTGCTAACATCTGTTTTTTGCATAATTTTAAAGCATAGTTATTGTTTTCTATACAAAAGACCTTTAAAATAATAAAATCATAGCATTTACAGGTTAAATTATCTGTTTTGTGACCCAGAGATTAGGCATTTTTCTGGGGTTTTTTTTGGCACTGGGGCCTCACATTTGCTAAATTATTTTGCTTTTTCTGTGAATATGGAATATTCAGTACATATTTAGGATAGAACACACTATTGTTAGTTTTATTGAGGTATTTTTGTATTTCTAGCTTGTATTTTTTTATGCCACCGTCACAAAAAAGCTCATTCAGGTGTAACAGCTTAATTTTGGGTTATCGACAGAACAAAAACACCCAAAAAAACAATATTCAGGAAGGATCTATGAGTTTCAATGACTGCGAAGAGTAAGTATAAACACTTCTAAACAATTCAAATAACAAATATGCATACATTTAGAATTTATTTTGAATCCAGGCCTTTAAGTAAACTATGCATAGTGTAAACTGTGAATTTATGCTAAGTCATCATAGTTAAGGCCCAGGATTTTCTCAATCTTCATGAAATATTCATAAAACTTTGTATTTGAGTTCATTTCATTTAAATCTCTGAGATAAACCAGATTTGGTAAAATTTTACATGTTCTTTTTTTTCATCCTATATAGGTTGCAATTCTGTAAATATAGACAATGCAATTTCTCATAGGAACTCCCTTTGCGGCTAAAAGTGTGCCACTTTTACTATGAAGTTTCGTGAAAAATTATATCCCAGAACGGAAAGTTGATATGCACTACTATTTTATTCAAAGGTCAAAATTAAGGGCTGTGCGGCATATTTTCAACATTTATATGCCCTGAACTTCTATGAGTTTAAACTTATACTAAAATTCTATACTACCCTACCTTCACTTTTGGACCTCCTAAGAATTAAAATTAGGCGCTACCATGTTTTTCTATACTGGTAACATTCCCAAGTTATGTCTCTATGAGATGAAACACAGAGATCATATCTGGGAACCAGTACGTTAACAAATTAACATATCTATGAATATTATATATATCTCCCCAAAAGAGGCGTGGCTTGTGAAACATCTGTATTTACAAAGTGCAACCTATAGGTAAATTATAGTTATAATTATAGTCATAATAAATTAATTCACTCGTTTGTAATATCAGTACATACCGAATAAGGACCTATGTCATTCTGGTACATAATAAATTCCCCAACGTTCATATAATGATACAATCTCCCATCGAAAGTAGTAATATGGGGGTCGTTGTGAGACATACATTGTCTGTCAATAAGTACAGAATCCCTGTCTATAACTGTGATCTGAAAGAACAGACTTTTCAATGAACACACATATTTTTAATTTGATCGTGATAATTTGTTGAAAATAATAAGGAAATACTTGAAATAACTGCGCTAATTTATATGGCAAAAATGGAAAATCATCATAAAAAGCTTAGCCTATATTACCTTTATATCTGGAACTTGTACATCTCTCCAAATTTCATTTAAATCCGACACTGCTGATGTAGATATCTTGAGAATTGTCGATCTGTCTTGAAAGTTATACAGTGAGTCACTAAAACCATACACTCGCAGTCTCATTTTTCCAATGGAGACTGTTCATACTTATACCACAAAATTGAGCTTCAAAAACTATATCTCTGTTTGCAATGTTGTTCCTGCATGATACTGAAGTTTGATCATCCATCGGTTGGAAAATGTAGAAATCCTGTTCACAATGTGTTCTTATGGCGTCATGCGATGATATACACCCAACTGGTACACTTGAAGTAAAGGTTATGTCGATTGAGTCTCCCTCATTCACAGTATATTCATATTTTGCTGGCTGTAAAGGAAACACACAAAGAAGAGGTTGTCGTGGAATAATATGCGCAAATGATTATTCTTTTTTTTTTTGCATAATCGAAATGATAATAAGAATAACTTTCATTAAAAATAAACTCGAGTTTATAACTTGATTATGTATACTTCTAGTAAAATATAATATAATGCTATGTTTATTTCAATCAAGATTTATACATTATAGGTTAGTTTATTCGGTAGTAACAGACTCTTTTCAATAAAATGGAGTGACAACAAATTCTACAAATGAACACTTTTTCTAAAATAGGTTTTGTAGATAGTCTTTGTGGTATTTGGCAGAACTTTTCGTCTTTCTTTTTTTTTAATGTTCTTCAACCTTGTGTTTGATTTGGCGTATCAACTGTTTTGAATCGGTGAAACTAATATTTTGTGTGCGAAACGTACAATGTACTAAATTATCTTGATTATAAGCATGGTATCTTCAATGAGTTTTTACAATTGGTGATAATAACTGTCAGTGAGACAATATTCATCATCATTATCGTGATTGAGACAGCAGGTTGTCCAGATTTTATTTACTGGTCCGTAAGTTTCATCGATAATTTAACTATCTCGATTAGATAAATCCGATAATTCACTTGTACCAATGTAAGAATCTATATGAAAATTGTATAAAAGTTTTAAAAGGTTTAAATGCAAACGAAGAAAAAAAACGTGACTTACAAAAATCCCAGCTTGATATAGTTGACTATAGAGAAGCAATCCAGGTGCTGAATCTGTTGAATATCTCATACGAATAGCACATTTCACCTGTATAAAACAAGAAGTCAGTACTGAGTCATTGTTTAATAGCCTCTTGGCGATTTGCAGCTTGACGTATTGTATGGACAACTATCTGTTGCTGAAGACTGTATGTTGCCATCTAGATGTTTTTAGGTTATTTGTGTAGTTTTGTTGTTGTCTTATTGACTTATAACCCGTCTCACCCCTTCATTAATTCCTATAGCATTTTCTAACAGATACACATACAACATCATAACATTTAGTACTTTGAACAATTTTAGAATTTTATTCTGATATTCATAAATTCAATGTTTGTTTGAAATTATACACAAGAATACTTATCGTATTTAGGCAAGTACCTCCATGTTCATCTTAAATTGGCTGATCCAGTCTGTATCCCTAAGAACCGTAGAAATTATATTTGAAAATTGTACATTCGAATGGCTTTTTACATTAACTCCATTTATGTACCCGTGAACGTCATAAACGTAGCTGCCTTCCGAAACATCAGCAAATGTACATCGAAATACTGGTAATAAGCTAGAATAGGATTGGTTACCATGTATTGGTATTTGAAAGCTTTGTCCTTCTATCAGCTCAGCGTCAACATTTACTTGTACAATTTCTGTTGGAAAGTTAGCTATTGAAGTAGATAGTTAATGCTTCAAGTTAAAATGAAACATACAACATTTCTTTCACTTGAAATTGTATTTAGATTACATTTACCAGGTATATGCAAAAACGAACAAAAAGATAACAAGGAAATTAAAATCATAAAAAAATATGAATATTCGGGGAAGTTATTTCCTTGTTGAATCCTAGCATTCCCTCTTTTAAGAAATGGTCATTCATAATTTTAAAATATAAAAACACCACAGAAGTTCCAAGGAGTGTATATCAATCACATGTCAAACACATTGTGTAATTTTTGCCTTGATAAAGGGTTCGTTCAGGCGACGTCACCTTGTTTTATACTGAGGAAAACATACATGTATCGAGGAAAGATAAAATACATATCTAGAAAAAAAAACAGTAAAGTAACCCATATGATAGCAACGTCACGAATAGTGAATAGTGTGAAAAAAGCTGTGGACATCGTTGTATAGTGCTGAAAAAGGATAATACCAAAAACAATAAAAAATCAATTTATCTTTGATCCTCAATATTCTTCAACTTTCTACTTTATTTGACCTTTTTAAGTTTTTTTATTCGAGCGTCACTGATGAATCTTTTGTAGACGAAATGCACCTGGTATCAGTGATGAGTTAAAAACAGAATTAGTATATGTCGTCAAAGCATTCAAGAGTCCTAGCACAATAGCAAACAACATAACTAAACTGATGTTCTTTATCATAGATATTACTGGTTAAAATTAGACAATTTAAGTACTAAGAACAATTTTTGAAATTAAATACATATGGAAGTCTCTAAATATATAACAATATGCAGTAAAAGTTGTAACTAACACATGATAAAGGAAACAAAACTGAATCCAGTTGTCGTTCGGGTGGACATTCAGCAAAATTACTAAATTACTAAATATAAAAATAAGAAGATGTGGTATGATTGCCAATGAGACAACTCCCCACAAGAGACCAAATGACACAGAAATTAACAACTATAGGTCACCGTACGGCCTTCAACAATTAGTAAAACCCATACTTTTAATAAAATCGTTCTTATTTAGTTGAAGGTATCCTTCGCCTCTCTTTTTATGCTCTATTGAAATTAGAAAAAATAAGGTTTAAAAACTTACACTTGCACCCTGGATAATATCCAGTATCAGAGGACATTTCCTCAGGACAGACAACTGGGCCATTTCCTAGATATGTAGAATACAAGTATACATTTTCTTATAATAACATGTGTAAACGGATTACTTTCTGTAAACATCTTTTAATTACAGACATTCATTATTGATTATTTTTTCCTTTCTATGCATGTGTCAAATAATCAAAGTACTGAAGTACTGAACATCGGATGATCGCAAATTCTTGTGGATGGTCAAAAGCACTTGTCACAGAAAAAAATCACACCTCTATACCTGAAACTGAGGTTAATGTACAGGGATATATTTTTTTCTGAGACAAGTTCGTGCGTGGATAATGAATAAATGACAGGAAATTCAACCTCACCGTAATAACTATTATATTGTAGTGATACAAATCAGTATTAAAATATACCAGTTACATATATATATAATTTTCATCCATTTGTATTTCATTCTATTATACTATTCTAATAATAGTGCAGTGCAAGTGCATGGTGGACACTCTTCTGTAAAAGATTGGATATGAGTAGGCATTCATATTTTCCCGCAAAAACAATTACAGAGTTACCGGTCCTTGCGGGATTGTCGCAAAACGTTCTTGAGATATTCTTCCGCATGCTTTAACACAATTTTTCGGTACGTGTGCATAGATATTATCAATGATTTTTTACTTATATATATATATATATCTAACGACAAAACATTTTCATATTATTAATTTATGTTCTAAACAAAAATATTTTTATAAGTATTCATTGAAGAGATGTATTTATAACAAACGATAAGGAATGTTAGTTTGCACTCGTTAATATCCGCGTATTTATCATGTTTATAGATCGGTTACAAACCCAAAACGAAAGTTACGTAATGGAAATCTAGGCGATAGCAATACATCGGAATGCCCTCACGGTCATCGCGATGTAAAAAGAAATAGATTGTTATAAAAAAACGGAACGATAATTCAGAGCTATCATTACCAAATAAATTTCTTCGATACAGGTTTACTTCTAACAATTAATAAGTTTCTGAACTGAACCAAGGATTCTTAATGGCAAAGTTGATGTTTTCTCTTCGCAATGTCTTGCTCTCGGATGACTATTTCCGCATACTGTATAATGATACAATTTTTTTTCGTGAGCCATATGATCTGTGCCACCTGTGTAACGGAAACTGCTTGCACGTCCGGACTTCATTTGATCTGAATGTATTAGTGTTGATTTTGTGATAGTGAAGTCTTTTTAAAGAGTTTTTTTTCTATCGGTCAGTATCTTCTTGAACAAATCTTCGTATTTCAATTGCAAACTCTCACATTAGATTTTATGTTAGGGTTAGAGAATTTGTACATATTTGTTTATGATTTTTGTAGTATTTAAGGGTAAAAATAAACATCTAGCATTCATGGTATGAAACTTATTATAGAAGATAATAATGTAACGGGTGTCACTATTTTAGCAGGTAACGCTTTTCCTTCGAGCGCATGAGAGTTCATCCATAGTCAGGACCTGCTATCATTAGTGTAACTTAATTATTTCCCTGTTCACCTACACCATACCCGTTTTTTTACTAACATGACATAAACTGATATTTTTTCTCAATATCACATTTTGAACAAACAAAAAGACATACCATGAAAACAAAAACAACATGAAAAGCTTAACAATGTATAATATAAATAAAAGAAAATAAATAAATAAATGAATTGATAAATTAATCCTGCAACAACAAAAACGACAAAAGTCAGTAATAGAGATTTACGGAAAGTCTCCGTTCCGACTGTTGACCCCGACTCTGACAGCAAAAATTACAGGGGTCGTCACAAAAGTTAATTTAGCGGCGTACTTGATTCATTAGGAGTCCATAAACGGAGCTTACTATCGCTCCACCGACAATAAGAATCAAAAATTGAATCCAGAGTTTTCGTAACAGCACATTTCAATCGGATATGTCGTCAAGCTCATACCCATGTATATAAAGCCAGATACGTTATTTTGAATGATTTTTTTCCTGCATCTATAATGCCATAGTTATATATAAATGTATATATACATATGTTCGTGCTGTATTTAGACCCCTCTACCAAGAAATTTGTTTTGCATGCACACGTATAAAAATTGCGGTTTTTATCCAACGCAATCATAGGTTTGAACGTTGTTCTCAATTTAGACTTGTACATATGTACATAAATATATCCCGTTTTCTGATATAAACATTTTCCTGTTTTACAGATACGAAAATAAAAGGAAAATCAAGGTTAGGGAGTAATCTTTAGATAAAGGTGTGCGCGTATTTATCATGTTTATAGATCGGTTACAAACCCAAAACGAAAGTTACGTAATGGAAAAAATGATGTTAATAATTTGGAAGGAGGGTTCGTTGCGTACTTGTTAGAACCAGGATCTCAATACAGTGAAGGACGGTCCAGTTTTCCATATGTGGTTGAAATATTATAGGAAAATAGACCAGAACTATGATTGTTCAGGATTTCCTCTTTTGTACGTGTCGTGTATGTATATATTGAGCTTCCAAGTGAATTGTCAATACCTAATTTTGTTATCACGCAGTTTAGGCAATGTGATTTACACACATAAACGAAGTTGTTCTGGGCTTATTGTTATGGCATATAGATAAATTGTTCGAAAAGCAGAAATTGGTTCATAATCAAAATTAATTCCACAAAAACAAACGGAAAAAAAAACTTTTGAATGATTTTTGCAGTCATAACAATCAAATTAGAGATTATACAAACAAATAATCGTTGATATTTATACATGTTGTGACAGATATGATCAAGGTTGATGTAGGACGGCAATATATTAAAAAAAACAACGATGAACTGATTTTAAATAAATAGCATGCAGTATTTTTTTTTAAATTCCATTCTGTTTTGTGAAATCATTTTTTTTTACGTTTGAACATTTTTGAATCATTGAAATCATTGAGGTCAAATATTTTCAGAACATATTCTTAAGAGTTTCTCAGATTAATGACAGAAAATTGGGGAATTTATGAATTATAATAAAATATGCTACTGAATATTTGAAAGCCAAGAACTGGCTATGAGAACATGTATAAGAACTAAGTCAGTTAAAGAGCTATATGACCAAAAGGGACCTATAAAATAATAGCCAAATCCATCTAAGGTCAACATTTCCTGAGGGAATTCTTTGTGACTATATCTAGCGTTATCTAATGACGGTGTTTTGCCTTTTTCGCTTGTTAATTTGTTCTTCTTTTCAAATTTTCCACTTGTCTCATTTCAACATCATTAAACGAGATTTTCTGGAAATGCACGATCGATAATGTAGAAGCTTCCAAAGTCCAATGAAACTCATGCTCTAATTTGTTTAATAGCTTGCTAATTTGCATAAAATGGCTGACACTATACTGCTCAATTGTGTATTGTAACCCGAATTGATTCATGGAAGTAGCTCGTTATATATAATCATACAGCAATTACGTGGCGATTCATGTAATTAAATTTTGACAAAAAACGATAAGTAATCAATCATACTTTGTCATATATCTTCGCCACCAGCTGTGTTGAACTACACACATTAAATATTCAAGTTTTACGATATTTTTTGTATGAGATAATAAAGCAGTGTCGTAAGAAGTATTGAAGTAATTGTCTGTATCAGAGAGATCGGTAGCTAGTCTTACTCTTTATAAAAATAAGGAGATGAGGTGTGATTGCCAATTAAACAACTATCACCAAGGTTCAAATAAAGTGGATGTAAGCAATTATAGGCAACCGTACGGCCTTCAACAATGAGAAAAACCCATACCGTATAGTCGGCTATAAAGGCCCCGACGTGAAAAATATGAAACAATTCAGTTGAGAAATCTAACGGCCTAATTTGACCATCTCTTATTTAAAAGTCATACTGTTTTACTTATTTAGTCAACCATTACATGTTATTTATATACAAATAAAAGGGTATAAAATATCTTCGATAATTGTACGTTGCCACTGTTCACATATGAATTTTTATGACATTAAATTAGAGGGTTTTCATTTTTTTTCTTTTCTTTCTTTTTTTCTTTCTCTTTTTTTTTGTCTTTTTTTGTTTCTTGGTTAACATTAAATAACAGGGTTGTAAGTCAGGTTTGCTTTATTGAGAAGATACAAAAAGAGGAGAAACTGTTAACCGAAAACAGCATGTTTCAAAACAAATAACAAACATTATAAAAACCCTAGTAGTATTTCTCATGACATACAGTTAGATTGCTGTCTTATTAACGTATTTCCAACATAACTTATGTGCCATTCAACCCTAGATCAAATCCACGCTAACCAAAACAACGTCATTTGTTTTTATAGTCTTTTCTATCTAAATCTACCACATCATTTCAAATTTAAAGTTAGCAAAATGTTTACCAATATTGTCAACACCTTGACACCTTGAAGAATTGAGTGTCACTCAGAATAATGTAAAAAATAATTGTGTTCTTCCGTAAGAATGATTTTACATCTTAAATTCAAATTAAAAAGGTGCTTCAGTTTATCTCTTCGGTACGACATGATTCATAACAAACCTTTCTAAAATAGTCCTTTTACAACCTTTAGTCCTTTTACAACCTTTAAATTATAAAGAAACTAAGGTTTCAACTTCCTCAGGCAAAGTTGACCTTACATGGATTTGGTTTTTTAGGTCCTTTTTGGTTATATAGATCTTCAACTGTTTCGGTTCTTATACATTCTTTGCTTTCAAATATTCGGCTGTGAGCGTTCCTAATGAAGGTAAACCCAGAAAAGCGCTTCGGACGCATGAAATTAATAACGTGTTGTTTTAATATTTTAAGACTATCTACAACAGCTGGGAAGCTGGATGCCATTTAAACTGGTTCTGTTGATTCAATTGTCCAGTCAGAGGAGTTACTGTATATTATCTATATTTGTTCACACAATAAAATATCATTTAAAATTTAAAAATTAAGGTTGCCTAAAAAATCCCCAATATATTTAAAAAATACTGATTTGATATTAAGCAGCAATATAGATTGTTATATAATAGAATGAAATATAGAAATGTAAATGTGACTGATAAACATGATAGAGGTTACTCTTCTGAATAAAAAAAAAAACATTTATATATGCAAAGGGAATTAACTGCTATTGTTCTAAAAGGGCTTCTTTTGTGTGTGCTCATTTAATTGTCCCCATAACAAACCTTCATATTTGAGTTAGCTGATGTTTAACAATGCATTTTTTTGATATTTTTCTTCCTCTTAAATGCTATATATTCATCTTATATTCTAGTTTGGATTGTGACTTAAATTGCTCAAATTGAACAAGATCTATACTGATTTTCTTAAACTTTTTGCACATAAAATAGACTATAATATAATACATTGAATGTTTAATAGTATAGTTTATTGAATGGTTATGTGGTCCCCTTGCACATAGTGCCTTTATAAACGGTGCTTCTTCAATAACCTGGTACGCGACTTAACACAAATCAAATTAAGGTCAAGAATATGACGTTTATTATCTCCCGTTATTTTCCCCTAGCGGTAGGTGAAGACTTTTATTGATTGCAGTGTAGATCAACGAAACATATCATATTGTTATCACTATAGTATGACTTTATGCATGAACAGCCAGTTTAGGGAAACAACTTCTGCGTATTCGTTTATTATCGTTGGTATCAATTTTTGTTGTTGAGGAAAATTTATTTTCTTGGATACTTGATCTGTTGTCAAATTTGGCATACACGCCTCAGGAAACTTGCTTTTTGTTGAATACTTAAAATGATTTTTCACCAATACCCACAACATCCATAGAAATTAGCACCCGACGAATAATATAAAATGTACAGTAATATCCACGAGTCCAAACCTTCTGAAATGTTGATGCAGGGTACATTCCGTTGAAACGTAACTAGATCTTAGAAATATGAGATTAACCATGAAAAAACATTGAGTAAAAATGTGTTTTAACGCCTGGTTAGCTAACCGAGATATATATTTTTAATTACTATATATATATATAAATATTAATTTTCGCGAACCATTTAGGTCACGGAAATTCCATTTTTTGCCATCAGTAAGGAGATTTGTACAAATAATGTGAATACACAGAACCCCGATCCAATTTATCTTTTGCTAAAAATATTTATCATTTTCTGTTTTATATCTCCTAACATCATTCCATTTTTCTCTAATTTCGATTAAAATATGCCAAAACCTGCAGTAAAAATAGATGTATGCCCCAAATAAACATTCCCCGATTGGTTGAACTACTATGGCGTCGATGTAAAGCAACGCAAGCCTCGATGTAAAGCAACGCAAGCCTCTATGTAAAAGCACACGCTTCCCAAGAGTAAGGAGAGTTGTACAAATAATGTGAATTCACAGACCCCCGATCCAATTTATCTTTTGCTAAAAGTGTTCATCATTTTCTGTTTTGTATCTACCAACAACATTCCATTTTTCTATAATCCCGATTTAAACATGTCGAAACCTGCAGTAAAAATAGATGTATGCCCCAAGTAAACATTCTCCGATTGGTTGAAAACTGTGGCCTCGATCTAAAGCAACGCAAGCACACGCAAAAATTTCAGTTGATATGTTGAACTTCGACCCCGGGATTCAGCCCATTCACATAGAGATTTTCTTGCGCTCAAATGTAATTCTAAGTGAAGTATACTGGTAAAGTAAAATTATATTATTTTACAGAAATATTTACACATTTTATCATTAATGTATTGTCATGCTTCTGCATATTTACGCTGAGCTTAAGTTAAATATAATTCTATACAAATTTTGTTACGTCAAGCATTAAGAGTAAGAATATATTTCGCGCCTAAACAAGAAAATAATTTGTGTCACCAAATAAGTTTATCAGCATCTTTCTGAAATTTTCCAACAGAAAATAGCGTTAATTATAGAGAAATTTTGGTGAGTATTACTAATTAATGTTAAGGTTCTCCAGAGGTGGTTCTCTACACCTTCTTGGCGGTCAATTTAATCCCATTTATCAATTATCCCCGATGGCGATGACACCCAGTCGATTTGTGTCATCTTCTTCTTCTTAGATATAGCAGTTAAACTCAATAATGAGTACTCAATACTTGTGCGTTACGTGTCATGAGTGAAAATCTTATCTATTTGATGAAATAACTTCTTCATTAACTGTACATGCAATATTTTTGTAGTTTTTAATAACCGTGCACATTCCCATTGCATGTTCGCAAGATAAATGGGTTATGCATTTGTGAATTGTGTAAGTACAGTAATATTGTGTAATAAGAATAATGACGGAGGATAAAAATTTGTGACGGTCAGTGCGTGATCACGTGACATAATTATTTGTAAACAAACGGGCTCCCCATGTAACACGTGTCGGAACTATCCATACAAGGTGCAATCAATCTTATATTTCACTATTTTATGATATTTCTGTGTCTGTAGGTTTTGCAGATCAGATGTCATAGTGTAGTTTCATAGACAAAAAAGTACCATGATTGTTCCTGTTCAGTAGTTGTGAATTTTTTTTTATAGAATTAGAAAGTAAGTCTACATTAGTCATCATTTAAATTAAGTCTGAAAAAAATGACTCAACTCTCTGTGTAATTTTTCCCCAATTTTTGAAACATGCAAAATTTAAAGAGCATTTGCTTCCCTTGAACCCCCCCCTTACAAATTGCCCAAAACACATACTCATAGTCCGAGATTACTCTGATGTCCAACATCTGTTTTTGTGATTCCGGCATTTTAACTCTTTATTTTCAAATTGAACACACTCGGCCATTCAGCTTATTTGCATCATAAATGAACGAGGTGTTAGATTATGTTTTCCTATTGAATAAGGGTCATTTTCATAAATCAGCTCTCATACATGTATGCATTGTAAATTATTTTGTCTGTTGGTCATGTCACAATCTTTTAAAGTTAAAGTAAAAATGCCAGTATTGATGTGTCAATGTGAAAACTGTCCAAATATGAGAAAATAGCGGGTGGCAGGTCGATTAAACTTACTTAAATGAAGAGAAAAATTAACTAATTGAGGCTCGATTTATATAGATTATGTTTTCCTATGGAATATGGGTCATTTGCATAAATCAGTTCCCATAATGTTGGTCATGTGACATTCTTATAAAGTGAAAGTTAAAATGAGGGTGGTAATGGGGGTACCTTCATGACGAATAATGGTAGAAAATCTTGCCAAATGACGTTAACGGTAATTTTTGGTGCATGACGATAAAATGAAGACTTTCTTCAAGACGATAAAAAAATTGACAGATTTTGACGAATCACATTAATTTTTTCCCAAAAATAATGGTAACGATAATTATTTGAGACCTCTGACGAATCACGGTAAAATGTTAACCAATTTGTTGCTAACGGTAGCCGAAAATGACCGTTTGACGCCTGACGGTAAAGGGCATTCATACCCTCTAAAATGCCAGTATTGATGGGTCAATGTGAAAACTGGCCAAATATGAGAAGATAACGGGTGGCAGGTTGATCAAACTTACTTAAATGAAGAGAAAAATGAATAAATTGAGGCTTGATTTATATGAATCCAGTCGCCTCGACTTCGGACGGGCAAATATCATCTATCTGATATGGGACCAGCTGAAGTCCCACTGCCCTAGCTGGTGTCGCAAAACAGTCGTTGGAGGTTAGAGTAATCTCCGACTACAAAACTTAATTCCAATGACAAAAATGCCCTAATCTTAAATTGAAAGCATTGGAAAAGTAAACTGTAAACTATAATTTTGACAATGACCACAATTTGTTTTAGTTCAATGTACATGTAATAATATGCGGGATAATACATGAACTTAATACTGCTTCAAGGTTATACAGGTTTGTCAATGTAAAAATAAAATAATTTGTTTGCTAACTTAGGAAGCTACCATTTGATTTTTAGGGGGGGGGGGGTCTAGGATGAAATTTGAAAAAAAGGCAGGATGACAATTTATGTAAAAACAAGTCTGGATAAACTAATAGAAAAAAAGGCAGGACAAAAAAGAGTGAAAAATAAAAAGGCAGGACGGATTACATCTCGAACTAAACAAAAATGCAGGTCAAAATTTTTCATCCTAGTCCCCCCCTTTTTCCCCCCATAAAAATGGAAAGGAAGCTCCCTTATAGTGTTTCCTTCAGAGGGTGTTGGCCTGGAATGGTACCCTGCAGTTTTCATACGCCTGTTCATGAGAAATATTATGGTATGCCTTTGTCCGTCTGTCTGCCCTGATCTTGTCTGTTTCTAGCATGTTGTTCACTAACTCAGTAATATTTTCACCAATTTGCATGAAACTCTGGTGAATTGATTATATCTACTGATGTGAGCTCCCTTTTAGATTTTAAGAATTTTATAGTATACATTTTCAAAATGTGAGGTTTTATTCATTAAAAAAGGGGGATTTTCGTGTTAACGCTCATTAACTATAAAAATGCTTTGTTCACCAACTCTTCAACGCTTTCACCAATTTGCATGAAACTGTTGTGAATTGATTATTTTATAAATTTTAGGTTTCCCGTTTCAGAGTTATATGGGATTGTATTTATGTATTGATGTGAGCTCCCTTTAGATTGTTTTGGAATTTTAGAATTAACATTATCCAGTTACAATGTAAGGGTTTTTATTCATTCAAAAAGGGGGATTTCCATGTTTTCGGACATTAACTCGAAAATGCTTTAAGCAGTTGTTATTTGTCATGAAACTTTGGTTAATTGTTTATATATATCTATTGATGCAAGCTCCCTTTCAATTTAATAAATTGTGGGATTTTATTCGTAAAAAATGATGGCTTTCCCAGTTTGCAGATTAAATTCAAAAGTTTGTACATGCACTTCTCTGGCATGTTTCAGTAAATGTGTAAATTATAACTGACATAACTAACTTTGACAATGACCACATATTTTTAAGTTCAATGTACATGAAATATACAAGGTAATGCATGTAGACTCGATACTGCTGCAAGATAATACAGGGTTGTCAATGAAAAACAAAATAAATTTGTTTACCAACTTAGTGTTTCCTTCAGAAGGTTTTGGTGTGGTATGACACCCTGTCAGTAGTGTGAAAAGGCCGATTCTGCCGCACCCCCCCCCCCCCCCCCCCCCATTTTAAGGGGAAATCCTGCATAGGACCCCTAACCCCGAGGATAAGATGCAATCCGACAGCGTCCCTTCTTAGCGTATAATAAATCATGACTTTTGTACACAATGGTTTCGTCGACACAGATGACTTCATCAGCGAAGACACCTTTCAGGAAAAGGTGCAGGACCAGAATCAGGAAGCCATCAAATGGAAAGACTTGCCCACCGAGGTGATCTATAAGATCTTGGAGGTGGCTGAAGTGGATGGTAAGTTTGGAAAAAGCAAAATCCTCACCCTGAAGGACCGTCAAGGAGAGACCAGTAGAGTATGGGCTTGCCCCACGCTTAATAAGGAGAAATATTCTTTGCAAGGAGCCCTCGTACGAAGCACAGGGTTCAAGCTCAGCAAAAAGTCCAAGCAGGAGTATCTCTCATACGATCTGGTGAGGAAGTAAAAAAAAAAAAAAAAAAAAATAACCGAGGGCTAGGGGTAAGGACGCAAAATTTCCCAATCCAAATCGGATTGGGAAATTTGTTTTTTGTCACTTAAGTACAGCTCTTTATAAGAACCAGGCAGAGTGCCATATACATGTGATATATGAGGGTTTCAGATTTTATCTATAAATGGCCTAGTAGAAGCAGTAGCTGAATACTGCTCAAAAAATAAATTTGAGTGGGAAAATATGAGTGGTTGCCATAGTAACGGACACTCTTTTTTTTGGTAGTTAAGCGTGGTAAAATCTTTCCAAAATCAGCTAAATCACTACAATTCAGAGCCTGATTATGAATAGAATCAAACTTTTTTCATAAATTTTCATATTTAACATTGATACAACTTGGTTTAAGCTTCATTTTAGTTAAGATTGCATGTCAACCAAATTTGTAAATTTTTTGAAAAAAATTACCAAAAAATGCATATTTTCAACTTTTCTGAATTATAGATTTTTGTGAAATTATCAAATTTTCTCGTGTGTTTTTCAGAAAAGTGCAAATGTGTCCAGCATAGTTAGCACTGTAGTTATTAAGTTTGAATACTACTTTTGCAAATTAAATAGAAAAATGCGTGGGACTCTCTTTAATTTTATTACCATAGCAACCGATTTTTTCCTTGGAAACGGAGTTATTATATGCAGAATATTGCAGTTTAAGAACTTTAATGTCCTTAATTGTTTCATAACCAATAAGAAAATACATAAAAGCAAACACTGACTCTAAATTACCATCGTCAAGTGTTGCTGACTTCAATAGTTACCATGGAAACACATATAATGCATAGCAACATCCATTATAAAATGTATGAATGGAAATTTATGTAAAAAAATACATATATAGAGGGTGTTCATTTTCAAATTGGAATATGACTGCATGCTTTGCTTCACTCACAGTCTTGTCTGTTCTTTTCAGAAGGTTCAACAGATGTTATATATAATGTTACATTGGGGTGGGAGGGTTTTGGAAAACAAAAGGGGGGGGGGGGGTTAGGTTTATTTTTTAAAAATTTTCATACATGTAGATCCTTGAAACGATAATTGCTGCAACGTTTGGTTGGATTTTGTTCCGAGTTCATCATTTGATAATCAATTTATGAGTGGTTGCCATGGTAATGGACACTCTATTTTTTGGTAGTTAAGCGTAGTAAAACCTTTGAAAAATCAGCTAAATCACTACAATTCAGAGCCTGGGTATGAATAGAATCAAATTTTTTTCATAAATTTTCATATATAACATTACTATAACTTGATTTAAGCTTCACTTAAGTTAAGATTGCAGTTCAACCCAACTTTTAGATTTTTTGTTAGAATATACTAAAAAACACATATTTTCAATTTTTCTGAATCATGGAGTTTTGTGAAATTATCAAATTTTCTCGTGTGTTTTTCAGAAAAGTGCAAATATGTAAAGCTTAGCTAGCATTGTAGTAACTAAGTTTGAATACTACTTGACCGAAATAAATAGAATATTGCGTGGGACCCTCTTGAAATTTATCACCGTGGCAACTGGCAAACTGGAAACGAGAGTTATTATTTGTTGAATTCTGCAGTATAGGGACTTCAATGTTCTCAATTGTTTCCAAACCTTTAAGAAAATACATAGAAGCATATATATACTTTTACTTTAAACTACAATCATGAAGTATTGTTAACAACAGTTGCCATGGTAACAAATATCACCCATAACAACATCCAATCAAAAGATATATAATATAATTTTATGTAAAAATTACATATAATTATGTAAATAATGTTAAATTTTCTAATGGTAATATAACTGCATGCTATGCTTTGTTTCACTCACAGTCCTGTCTTCGCTCCTTGAGAAGGTTCAACAAATTGAATATATACACTGTGGCATTTTGGGGGAGGGGGTGGAGGGTGGGTAGTTTTTGTTTGAATCTTTCATAGATCCTTATAAGGAAAATTGAGAGGTTTAGTTACCTATAAAACCAAGTTTAATCTACCATTTTCTACATAAGAAAATGCCAGTACCAAGTCAGAATTAATATATGACAGTTTTTATCCATTCGTTTGATGTGTTTGAGCTTTTGATTTTGCCATTTGCTTAGGGACTGATATTTTGTGTACAGTGTAAATCTTAAATAAGTGCTTCAAAGTCAAACCAGATAATATTAACTATTTTACTTATTTCTGCCAAAAATGTAATGCATTTTTGAATATTCAAATAAATGAAATCTGATTTGGATTAGTGTTTGTGCTCAATGGAATTTATTACGACTTGTTGAATAGTTATTCCTATTAAGTGACTATTTTGGGATCGAATTTAAAGAAGATCATATTCAAGTGTGACTGTGTCAAAACAAGGGGAGGGAGAGTTTAAGATTTGAAAGTGAAACCTTTTTTTCTGATTATTTAACTTTCTAAATTTAGGTACATCTCTCCTCGGTTCATCTTTCTCTACGCATATTATTGAGGGAAAGAAAAGCAATTAATCTATACTCAATAACGCTTCCAGTTATGATTTTTCATACACCTATTTGAAAGTACACCAAAATGGAACTAAAACTGTAGGAGATGGAGGTTATACGTCAATAACACAGCAATCAAACGACAAAAACATTCATGACATCTAGCGGGCAACATACAGTTTTCAACAATACTAGTACTTATAGGTGTCTACACAATATGTCAAATTCTTAATCATTACTAATTTATATAAAGACTTAATTGAGAATAAATCTAACAGAAATGATAAAAAAAAATCTACCATTAAATTGCAATTCTTCAAGTAATGTAACAATTTAGGAAGAAGCCTAAACATAAAAAAGTTAATAATTTAACACTTATCAACCTTTTATTACTACACAAAGGCGTATTCCCCCCTTTTTTCCGTACAAGAAACTTTCCTTGTAGCCGTGGATTGCAGTATTTCCAAAACATACACGTAAATTGGTGGCGTTTATTATGTGTTAAAACAGTTATTGGCCAATTGAATCGGTATATATCATTTACTCCTATAAAGATACAGAGTGATTGACAGAATGGGGCAGTAATTGACTTGATAGGAGAAAAGGTGAAAAAATGTTCTTTTGCTGGGTTAGTTTAAAACATAATGTAGAATATAAAAAGTCGAACATATTATATGGTATGTATTAGTGGGAAAAAAGGGCTCCAGAAAGGTTCTCCTATGAACACATTGTCACTTTTAGAAATTTCTTCAGTTAACCAGGCCATTTTAGGAAAACTTTACAGTTCTAAACTGATCTGGTTCTCGGTTTTAATCGTTTTTAAAGTATCAAACAAAGCAAAGTAAAGCAAAACGGGCATAACTCGGGAACAGTTAAAGTGACGCCACCAAAATTCAAAATTGGATCTCTGTTTTGTTGTAATAAGCATTCTGTATATGTTTCATAACATTTGGTTGAGGCAAACTAAAGTTAGAAAATGGAAACCAATTTTGGGACGGACTAATTTTACATGTTTACTATCTAAAAGGAGAGGAGGGGGATTTCAGAAGGATTAAATTTGTGCTTCAACTAAACCCCATCCCCCCTGCAAAAAAGATCTAATGTTACCGGAATCATGAAATTATGAGATATATGTAGTACGGTGCATAGTAAGGAATGATTCATAATTAATACAATTATTTTGTACAATAATTTTGTTCTGATATAATTTTGTCGAAAATAGCATAACTATTTTACCGGGATTAGCACAATGCCAACTTAGCAGATGTAACTATTCGTCTATCTCAGAGATCCAGAATTTCAATTGCGGAAAAGTAGTCAACACAGGAGTTATTAGTGATATGTTTATAGCTATATATTAAGAGGATTCCATTATATTGGACTTCTGACAGCAACAATCTCCAATTGACTATTCATTTTTTTAAGTCCCCACCGACTTAAAATGTGTTCAATTGGTCTGTCCGTCTATCCGTCCGTCCATCACACTTCAGTTACAGTTTAGAAATGCTTTGACCAAATGATTCTATTTTTTGGTTTGTAAGCTTATTATTATGTTACAGGTCAAGTTTGTGATTTTTGCTGGTGGGATAACATCTCAGACTTGTGTGTGCCCTAAGAAATTAAGAATTTTCTTACAATCGGTAAGGGACAATATTTATCTTGCCTTACTATAAGCCAGGTTGGGCTATTGCAATCCCATGAAGTTCGTCATCTGTTAACTTTCATAAATTGATTATCAGATGATGAACTCTGAACAAAATCCGACCAAACGCAATTATCTTTTCAAGGATCTACATGTATGAAACATTTAAAAAATAAACCTACCCCCCTCCTTGTTTCCCGACCCTCCAACCCCAATGTTACATTATATATTACATTTGTTGAACCTTCTGAAAATAAAACAAACAAGACTGTGAGTGAAGCAAAGCATGCAGTCATATTCCAATTCGAAAATAAACACCCTCTATATATGTATTTTTTTACATAATTTTCAATTTATACGGCTTTTGAATGGATGTTGCTTTGGATAATATTTGTTTCCATGGTAACTATTGAAGTCGGCAACACTTGACGATGGTTATTTTAAGTAATGGTATGCTTTTATGTATTTTCTAAATCTCTTTTTCATAAGTATATAAGTTAGGAGGCCAATGAAATTTTGCACAGTTGTCATAAATGTTGTGACTTTTATTTTGAACCATACATTAGGGCAAAAAACTTAGTTATCTAAAAAAACATTCAGGAGTTTAATATCTTAATGAAATAACAAATTGTATCATTGTAGAGCAATTTATTATTATGGATGATCTTCTTTGCTTCTTATTAAAGAAAGTAATGCACAGTTATAAATGGTTAATGTATATATGTTACAACAATAAAATTTGACCATCATCCAGTTTGTTTGTCCATGACACTTTCTAAAAGTATGAATATAAAAATTCATTAAAGATGGCTTCTTATAACTTGAATAAGCAGAACTTTGTAAAAAAATGAATTATAAATTTTCTTTTAAGATGGCTTCTTATAACTTGAATAAGCAGAACTTTGTAAAAAAATTAATTATAAATTTTCTATTAAGGTTAAGGTTAATTTGTAATTAACCCATATTCATGGAAAATGATAGTATGAGGAGTGGGGCATCTGTGTGCTATGGACATATTTTCTTGCTGTATAAATAGTTACACCCTACCCCCAGCTGGGTCGAGGGGCCTATCTGAATAATTATTTACAATTTAAAACACTTATTAAACACTTTCAGTGAAAAATTGTTTAATTCAAATAAACTTTTAAAGTACTTTTGAAAGTAGTAACTTTAGGAAATAAGAATATTAAAAATTGACTTTTTTCTGAAAATGATGGAATTATTTTTGCATAACAACCCCCCAAAAAAGGTTTTTGACACATAAACATTTGTATTTTGATATTTTATTTTTGTTCCAATAATAAATACCAATTTCAAATTAAGTCTATATAATAGGATAACTTGAGTTTCAACATACTGAAATTTTAAGTTTAGGCTTTTTTTAAAAAAAGCCTAAAATGTAGTATTTTTGTTGCCATGGCAACCAAAAATGCTTATAGATCCCAAAAATTTGAATCATTTTTTAAAATTATTATGTTTTGATAAATAATGTACAGTACATGATTTGAAATATTAAACTTGGTAACTAAAGAAATTAAATCATTTATACATGGTAAACTTCACAATTTGTAAAAAGTAGAAATTTGAGGATTTTGTTCAAAGTTCAACCTAAATTTACCCTTCAATTGGGTCGCACTTAACTCTAGGACCATGCCACCAGTACCCTTCTGTAGAAGCTTGGCGATCTTTTGAACCTGGCGGGTGGTGAGCCACATCTTGTGTTCGCCTTGCCGGTTTGCGTGGGACAAACGAATGGAGACCGGACAACCTTTCTTGGCAGCCCGTTGTAGTTTATCAGCTTGACCTTTTGTCAAGTTTAAACCATGTTCGTGATAAGTCATTTATTTATACCTCTCGAAGATGAAAGCGGATGGTGAGATGTTCACCCCTGAAATCGATGGGCCTACCGTCTTGATCGGTGAGATACGTTTGCATGCGATTGATGGTTCGCAAGGTCACTGGCAAGTATACTAGATTCTTGGGGGTTTGAATGATCTTCATACCAGGATCGACTGCGGGAAAGAAGCTGTAGATGGTGGACTGCTGGGTACCGTTCACATAACTCCCATGAATGATATCACTATTCACCAGAATGCTGTTAATTCTGATGATATTCACAATGTGTTCACCTCAGTGTAACCATTTGTAACCCTAACCCCAACACGGTGCTAAGGCTGTTTTCAACATCAAAGTCCACTTGAAAGCGTCTGGCTAGGGTCAGGGTTGCTCTCAGCGTCGAGCGGTTGGCATCGATGATGATCTTAGTTTTGTGCTGGTTGAGACGAATCTGTCGCTGGACCTCATTGTTAATTTCATCTATACCGTACGAGCCAGTGCTCAACACAATGGGAAACCAGTTGGCACCTTCGTCTTGAGAATAGCGGAAGGAATTATTACCTGCGCGAATGTTTGGGATGGAGTAGTAGGTTTCCAGGTTCACCAATGCCATCTCGTAGGCCTTGGATTCCTTGAGTTGCAGTGGGGGGTTGAACCGGGTAAGGATTTGGCTATCGTTTCCAGAGACGATGAAGGAAAACCCATGCTTGGGGTCGGTGTTATCGACAATTTGTTGCAACAATGTGTTGTCCATTTATTTATGGTAGACCATTGTCACATATTTTTGCTTCCACTCTTCGATACCGTCATACTGCTTCTTGAGTTGTTTACCAGCCTTCACTATGATCGCATAGACTTCGGCGGGGCGACTGGCAAAGAGGAGTTGTAGGTGAATTTTATCCATTTACTTTTTAGTACACGACGTTCATCTTCTGACCATCGGATTCAAACTGTAGGACTCTGTCGGAAATGACAAGTGCAAACGCTTCGGTGTTGGCTGGAACATTGCGGGCGAATTCGGCTCGGATCTGAATATCCACCGTGGATTCTTTGAGACGCTCAGAATGATGACTCACATCAATCACAAAAACAAGGGGTACAAGTCGATGTAATCGGAGGGATTAATACCACCATTACTGAGGAGACTGTCCATGTTGTGGAATTTCTTTCGGAAGTCAGAGGCCTCTTTGAACACTCTGGCGATCCTATTTTCGTTGAAAACTGCATTATAGTCGACTGCCGGATAACGTTCAGCGTTGAGGGTGACATGGATATTTCGCAATCGACAGTGATCGAACACGGAAGCATTATGGGTATGGTCACCACTTTTGTCGGTTTGGAAGGCAACAATGATATATCTAGGCTTTTCGCGACCACTCTTGGCAGCTAGGCGCCAGTTAAACTGTGAGGCTTGGGGAACGGCTAGGGAATCACACTGTCTCATGCGAAATCCACAGTGGATCTTGGATTTACTTTTGATGGTTTTGTACAGTTGCATCTTATTTTCGTTTGAGGGGGTGACGTGAGGGACGAACCACGATAGTTAACTCAGGACAATCTTTGCCGGATCGTTGACGGCAGCTGCTCTCAGAATGGCATTAGCATTTGAATCGCGAACGAGTATGCTTTAGGGGGATGGCAAACGAAAACGATTCTTTGTTGGTGGGCTTGGTGATAATGTATCCATGGCGGGCTGCAAATCCAGTGTTCTCAGCCTCAGCATCGGTGGAAGAATCCTTATACCACAGTTGGTTGAGACCCTGCGATTTGGAGAAATCGTCGGGGTAGGTTAACATTCCCAGCATAGTGGTGGTGATGCCGGGGTCGTTAATATGCTCGATCTGCTGACCGGAAAGCCTGTAACTGATGCTCTTGAAGAGATACATGATACCATTATGGGTGAGCGACACAAGATCGCCATCGGCATATGCTGTGTCATCATTCTTGAGAAGTCGACCTTCCACCACGAGATAACTCTCAGCGGGGTGTAGGAACAAATCCTGGGTTTCGATGTTGATTCGGATTTCAGCACCGGCATTGTTCAGCTGGGCACCGGCTTGTGGTTCGTATTCTCGAAACTGATATTCCTGGTGACTTTCGTCGAAGGTCAATCCTTCGGTGATTGTAAGAATGTTAGACATAATGTATTTATTTATAGCGTTGGACGGAGTCGTGAATGGTTTTGATACCAGAGCCGGAGATGAGATTGTTCAACCGAACTTGCTCTGGCTTCTTGCGTTGAACACTAGGCTGTTGAGGGGTTTTACTGCGTTTTCTGGGGCGGGTCACTTTATTAACCACATGGTCGACGGCTTTGGAGGCTCCTTTTTCAACACCTTTCAAGGCCGCATTGGTGGCAGCACTCACGGCCTTACTTCCTAGGGTTTTGGCGGTAGAGGAAGTAAACATGCGTCCAGCCAAACTGGCGATTGTGTCAAACAGTCCTTTACCACCGTAGGCGTACTTTCGAGCGTAACCTTTCTTGATTTGCAACATTTATTTATAGGATGCTACGATGCAGTGCCTTATATTCCTCGATGCTGATATGTCTACCCTTCTTCATAGCATCGATAATCGACACAATTTCGTTGCGCACACCATTATTTCCTGCTCGGTATGCTGCAGCACACAGTTCCAAGCGACCAAGAAGCTGCTTGAAGTTGGAAGGAAGAAATATGTTTTGCAGCCCACTACCAAACTTATCCTTCTTGTAGATGTGGGATACGATTTCCTTCCACTTGTAACCCTTATTCGCCTTCGGGGTTCTCGAGAGGGTGGAATTGCCTTGATACATGGCACCGGAACTTTTCAGGATCTGTGCATAGTCCTCTAGGTCTTCGGGCTCGAACGATTCTGGATTCTTTTTGACCATGAGTTCCCATAGGCCGGGGGTACCTTCGTAGCGCACTCTATCCACGAAAATATCATCACCACTGAACTCCACCGGTGAATTCCCGATCATGTAGGTGTTGTCTTCCACCCTCAATCCGAATGTATGGTCAGCCTCCGGAGTCGTACCGAGTTTGAGGTATTGCTGAGCTAAGGGTCCAAGTACGGTGTCTGTGGCAAATGCAATGGGTAGCGGATCAGCAAACTCGGCTGGTGGGGGAGGAAGGGATGGCACCGCTGCAGAAAGATCTTCAATCGTCTTGGTAATCTTTGAAGCCGCTTCCTGCTGAGCCTCAACCACAGGCTTCAACACCTTGGAAAGGTCTCGGCTGAGTCCAATCTTGTCGAGACGATGCTGCATATTACTGGCTTGAATCTTCAGCTTGGTGTCTTGCAACTCCCTGGCAAGTGCCTCACGCTGCTTAGGGTCGGTAATCTTGATAAACGTCATTTATTTATAGGATCGAACGCTGTTGAACGCCCCTAAGCGTTGGATTGAACGCCCCTAAGCGTTGAATCGAACGCCCCTAAGCGTTGGTGTGAACGCCCCTAAGCGTTGGTGTGAACGTCCCATAGCGTTGGTTCGATCGCTCCTAAGCGTTGGGTCGATCGTCCTTAAGCGTTAGGAGAAACGCTCCCAATCGCCTGGGGGAAGGTTCAGACGCCTTTCCCAATCGCTAGGGGTATCGACCGTATCCACTACGGCCCCCTTTTTCTTTGCAAGTTTAAAGTGTCTACCGCATAGGTCTTTACCAGGGCGGCATGGGTATGTGCACTGATGGCCTCGAATCGTCTTGGTAGGACATTGGGGTTGAGGAAAGCGCTCCACCTTACCATACAGATGGCCAGAGTTCCATGCGTCGAAATCACCTCCACTGCTATCGATCGGGCGGATGATCGTGCGACCGCATTTCCAACACATACTTGTCATATCGGCTGAGTCCCACTCGTGCTTACATTCAGGAGGTGGTCGTGAGGGCTTGGGAGCATTCTCAAACTCCCTATCCAAGTCCCGTTGATTCTCCAGGAAAAATTCCTGCAAGTGATCCATTTTTTTTATTTTATACCTCATAGAACTCATCTAATTTGCATCGGTATTTCCCTGCTGACTTGGGGCTTGTTAGATCGATGGTTACAAATCCATAGGGTTGTGACCAGCAATGCTTACACAGAGCGTCAAATTGTTCCTTGGTAAGATCGTTGCAGTGATCACGACGAATATGGTCGAGATTCTTTGCGTCCTGCTGGAAGAGGCAGAGGAAGTTTGCATTTTCTCGGATCGATTGTCGGGGTAGTTTGAAGTAGTTCTGACACAGGTAGAAACAATCGACGTTGTTGTGGCGATCGCGCACGTAGTAGACTTCACACGTGTTCTGTTTGCTCAGCATCAAGTCGTCGAACACCATGAGGTTTTTTCGGCTGGGATCAAGTTCCCGGGGGTCTGGTACATCGCTCCCTTGCTCGAAGAAAAAAGTGTCGATACCACTCGGGTGTCGTGGTGGTGGTAAGGTGTCGACCACATCGATCAACGAGTAGGGTGAATTGCTCTTACACTGTATGAGGTCTCGAATATCTTCCTTAGGGAAGCCTTTTCCCAGCGCTTGCTGCAACAGCTGGTAGATGGGCTGGTGAAGCGATTTTCCGAAGACGTACAATCGATCGTAGTCGAGCCATCCATCGCGCAGGGGTAGGTTGTTCAACAGCGTTGTCTTACCACAGTCCGACTTTCCAATGATCAACCCTCTGATCGACCGCTGCGGAAGGAGATAGTGATTGCTCCTCTTGGGGGCGTTGGCACTGTAGGAAATGTCTTCGACGTTCATTTATTTAAATAAAATAACAATGATCTTCTGCGTGAAATGTCGTAAGAAGACGGACACAGTTAACCCTGGCGAAACAATTACCAGCAACGGGCGACGGAGGAAGTTTGGCAACTGCAAGGTGTGCGGTGTCAAGAAGTCTCAGTTTGCTGCTACAACCGGTGCAGGGTTCATGAACAAACTAATCAACCGATTACCCATGGAAATGCATCTGCCCGGACACAACTTCACCGGGCCAGGGACTTAATTTAGCAAGCGACTACTCCCCGATGGCACCCAGAAGGCTTGGTCAAAACCCATTAATCGAGTGGACCAGGATGCATATCACCACGATCTTTGTTATGCCCAGCACAAGGATACAACCGCACGCAACTCCATCTGTGACAAAGCTATGCTAGCCTCGCTTAACACCATTCCCAACCCTACCACACGCGAACGCATGGACCGCAGCATCGTCGGACCCATCATCGGTACCAAAGCTCGATTCGGTCTGGGTGTTAAAAAAAAGTTCGCTGGACCGATGATTTAGCTGAGAAGTTGCACAAACCAGTTCGACGTAAGTTTAAAAAACGCCGTGTAGTAGTGGGTGGTGTGGATGAGACCTGGGCTGCCGAGCTTGTTGATATGAGTGCCTTTTCTAGGGACAACAAGGGAAATACCGGTAAGTTCATCCTGAGCATCATCGATGTCTTCTCCAAATATGGCTGGTAGATACCGCTCAAAAACAAGAAGGGGGGTGACGGTGCGGGATGCCTTTCAAGCGGTGTTCAAGGAGCGTATGCCCAAGAAGCTTTGGACAGACAAAGGCACTGAGTTTTACAACAAGGATGTAAAGCAGCTGCTTCAAAAGCATGATATTGAGCTCTACTCCACCGAGAATAAGAAGAAGTCGAGTGTGGTTGAGCGCTGGAATCGCACCATGAAAGAGAAGATGTTCAAATACTTTTCAGCCAACTCCACGCACACCTATATCGATGTCCTGGACGATCTTGTTCGCCAGTACAATACCACCAAGCATCGCTCCATCAAGATGACCCCTGTCGCCGCAAGTCACAAGGAGCATGAAAACAAGGTGTATTGGAACCTTTACGGCAGCAGACCTCCCATGAAACCACCGCGATTTCATGCTGGTGACAAAGTCCGAATTACCAAGAAGAAAGTTACATTCGAGAAGGGATACACACCCCGCTGGACTGAGGAAGTATTCACCATTTCCCTAGTGTTGAACACTCAGCCGCCCACCTATCGCCTCAAGAATTTCAGCGGCGAAGAAATTCAGGGTTCCTTCTATGAGCCCGAACTTCAAAAGACTGATCAGGACGTCTACCGCATAGAGAAGATCCTCCGCAGGCGAACCAAGAACGGGATTAATGAGGTGTTTGTGAAGTGGAAGGGTTATCCTAAGAATTTTAACTCGTGGGTCCTGCAATCAGATCTACAATAATCCTCAACAACTTTTCCGGTCTCAACCTTCAGACTGGAAAGATTTGGAAAACTAAGCATGCTTCAATTCGACAAAAACCCTCAATGCACCCAAATCCGACTGTAGACGATCGTAAAGGGCTTTGGTGACGGGTTCATTGTCAGTTTCTGGGAGTGCGAGATTCAGCACGTGAAACTTTTGCATATCCAGCTCAGCGTTTATCTTACCACCGTTGGTTAAGTCACATTTTGACTTATCGACTTTACTATCTTTTAGAGTCATCACCTTTTTTGTGAGTTCTCCAAATGATGAGTCATACTCCTTTTGCATTCGCTTGATGGTCCTCTGCATCTGTTTACATTCAGAATCTAATTTATCAATATATTTCATACCATCTTTCAACTCTTGGGTTACCCACCGTTTTGTCACAGCATCCGAGCTGTCCTAGGGATGTCCTAGGCTAGAAATGCGATTGTCGTTCAAATCCAAATCCTGTAGCATTCGCCGAAGGGATGCACGCTTTCTTGCATGGGATCCAAACTTATCCATTTATTTATAGAGTGAGAAGATTGTAAATTCCAGTGATTTTCCAGTTGCCAACATTTTCAACACGAATAGGCAAAAGTGACCACACACCACCGAGCCTCGCTGCTGTAATTCATCGGTGCTATATCGAATTTCAGGCTGTAAGTAGTTTACCATCTCGTCAGGCGGTGGCAATCCATAGGAGTCAAAGTAATACTTTACCGACCCACGTTTATACCAGCAAGTCAAATGCGTTCCAGGACCCTCCCAGCTATCGTGATTCAAGATTCCACATTCGATGCGGTGCGGGCTGGGTGGTAGGGTATCTCGCATGAACACCCCTCTGAAACATGGGATTCCTAGGGCTGTGACGGCTCTCTCCAATTCCTTATTTGACAGGGCTTGTGGGGGAGGAGGATGCTCATTTATTTAGGTATGGGCATTCACACCCGTCCGAGACTGTCAAGTGCATAAGAGGAGAGATGGGCATCCGCACCCGTGAGAGCCTGCCATGTGCAGAAGAGGAGAGATGGGCATCCGCACCCGTCAGAGCCTGCTAATTGCAAAGGGTCTCACCTCAGTTGCGGGCGTCAGCGATTCGATAGTGTCCGTGGGCGAGGGTGCTGATGCCGTCAGGTAGGATGTGGCGCTCGGTATCCTTGGCAGAGAGGGCGACCTTGTTGATCTCCTGGGTGTAGATCTGGTGGAGGTGGCTGCGGATAATATTCATGGACTTGTAGACCTCCTGCTGCGTGTCGAGGCATCTCTTGTAGTCGTCGAAGGTGATGTTGCGCTTGATGGTGGTCTTCGCGACTCCTTTGACTCTCTTGGTGGCGGCGCCGTCATCCATCTTGTAGGCGTACAGCTTCGGCCGGAGTCCCACAAAGTCGGTCATGCTCTTACCACCGCACTCGTCCTTGAACATGCCGATGATCTTCTCTTATTTGCACCTACCGGAATTCCGGAGGGGTGGTCGGCCGGATAGTTCGACGAGTCGAATTTCTCCTGGACGTGGGGAGCGATATCCTTGTAGAAATCCTCGGTTCGAATCTCGTAGGCCAAGCTGTCGGTGTCGGTGAAACGCAGCCGGGCGTCGTCGCCATACATCTTCCGCACGAATCCGTAGTGGAAGTCATACATCAGAATCTTCGAAATATCCATGATGCATGCTCCCAGGTAGACGGCCTTATCAAACTTGAGCTTCGTCTTCTTCATATGGACGGCTTCCAGGTTCTCGGTAAAGACGACCCGACGATCAAAGTTGGGCTTGGCCACGAGCTTCAGCGTCTGCTTCTCGTTAGTGACCAGCCGGACATCGACCCTCTTGCGAATATTTTCCATGGTCTTACCGAAGACCGAATTATTCATGAGCTTAAAGAAATCTTTCTTGGCGTCGGACTTGGCCACGGCTCTGAGCTCGGTGTTTTTGTCGATGTACGGCTTGAGCCATGGGGATTGGTTAAACCCAATGATGCGGTAGACCTTCTTCAACACCGCCCCCTGGGAAATATAGTACTTAAGGTTACGAATGTGAAGGGTATATTTTTCACGTTTGCCTAGATGAGGCACCAGTTTACGCACCCCATCGATCTCCATGGTCTCCGGCGCCAAAGGGTAGTCGTTATGATCATCGTGGAGGTGATGGGGGTACTCTAGGTCACATTCCACCATAGCTTCATGATCGTCAGGAAAGTTTAAGACGGCCTCAATCTTTTCCGATTCCAACCATTCGAAACATTCTGTAGGTAGGGGTTGCGCCTTGAGGGATACTGGAAAGTCAATATCATCGAATTTTAGCTCATCCCCCCACTGCTTGTACTGGCTTACGCGGTGTGTCGACTTCTGATCGACTTCCCCATGATGTAGGGCTGAGAGAATGGCCCAGCGGAAGCACTCCTGGTCTTGGTTTTGGATGTTGATGACGGCCTTCTTCTGAGCGAGTGGCTTTGGGAGTGGTATGTGGGAGCTGCCCCTAAGTGGCTTAAATTCGTTCAGGTGGATCTCTAGCTGCTCGATATGGGCGATGGTCCTTCCCTTACCCTCGCGCATATACCTTGACATGCTTTCCTTGATCTTCCCTACCATAACCGCAATCTCGAAGTCGAGGTCTTCTGATTCGGTGATGACTGTCTGGGCTGATCTGAAGTTAGGAATGACGTAGGTGTCCCCCCAGTCGCGGGATTCGTTTTAACCAGCTCCACTTTCAGCACTAGCTGTACCTTCAACCCCTTCTTTCGGGTGAGGGCATCTTCGATGGTGCTGCGACTTACCTGGAAAAACGTTTCCAAATCATGCTGCTGGAGCGGGTTAATTCTGACTGTGCCAAAAACTCCTTTCAATGCATCGCGTGGTCAACTACCTTGATCTCGTCTTCCAATGGGGCATTTTCGATATCCTTCTTCACCAGGTCGGTTAGGGCGGCTCTTCCTAGTCGGGAATATTTGGTGATTCCGCGTCTTTTGGCGATGGCCTTCAGCTCCTTCTTTGTGAAGACCTCTTCGCGGTCAAATTTTCGGTTGGTTTTCTCCTCGATTAGTTTGACCAACTTCTCCTTCAACATCCTGCTGACCCCCCTCAGACCTTCATCCTTAGCTATTTGACGGAGTGCCTTCATGGTCTCTTTTACCACAATTTTGCCTACGATTGGGATGTTCTCGTCATCGTCCTGTTGGCGCGATTGCTTCCTATGTCTTTAGCAGAGACCGTCCATTCCCGATTTGCTTTTGCAGAACTGCCCCTTCTTCCTCTTCAGTGGGACACCGCAGGTGTGTCTCACCCATTCTTCTGGCTGGTTTTTAAATTTCAGCTTTGTCGACTGAGCGCCGCAGTTTTGACACATCTTGGTGGTCGGATCCATCTGTGCCATATTTGGGTTGTCGCAGCACTGCTGAGGGGTTGGGTTGGGGCTGGAACTGGGGTTGGGGCGCTATGCTCCAAATCGTTCTCATTCTCCAAGAAGAAATCTGCGTACTGATCCATAATATTCATACCCGATGTCATCCTTTTATTTATTTTAATTTGGGGCACCCTTCCCTCTAAGGTGTCTTCGCTGATGAAGTCATCTGTGTCGACGAAACCATTGTGTACAAAAGTCATGATTTATTATACGCTATATATCTGAGTTACAGGGTTTTATTCATGAAAAAAGGGGGGATTTTCCAGTTTCGGACAAAAATCAAAAATGATTTCAGCAGTTCGTATGAAACTTTGGTGAATTGTTTATATCTATATTGATGTAAGCTCCGTTTAGAATTTTATAAATTTTACATTTTACATTTCTGAGTTATGGGGTTTTATTCATTAAAAAGGGGGTTATTTTCCAGTTTTCGGACAATAGCTCAAAAATGCTGTCAGCAATTCTCATGAAACTTAAGTGAATTGTTTATATCTATTGATGCAAGCTCCCTTTACATTTTCATAAATTTCTAATATGACTGGGAATTAATTGAACTGTATTTGTTTATAGTCTGACGACAGATTTACTAAGTATTGCGCAACAGCACAGTGTATTGCTCAACAGCAAGAAATCTTTTAATTTCATCACGTTCTAATGAAGTAACAAGCCTATTTTGCCGAAAGTTAGAATTATTTGATCTACGATTGAGTAACAAGTACCAGAAGTGATAAAAAAATTGTCTTTATGAAAATAACATACAACCAACTTTAAAATAAATGCTTTAACCTCCTAAAGAAAATAAATCGTTTACGTCTTTGAATTTCTTTACTTTCAAATGAAAAATTGCTGTTTCATCGACTTGGTAAATGTTGAATATTGCCGATGACGAAAGCGACTGAAAGCGAGTATCGTAAACAACAGGGCGACTAGATTTCGCTTTTGAAGGTCGGTCAAAGCGAAGTGGCGACCGAGAAAGCGACTTTGTCGCCCCAGTAGCATGGTAACGTGAGTCCTGATTATATTTATATGTATATGTAGTAAAGTGAACGCAACCCCCTTTTTGAAGGTAAGTAACAGTTAACAAACTTTATCACTTATCAGTAGTTTAGAATGGTTTAAAAAAAGATCTAATAGATGTTACATGCATTATGCCTTCCTCTCAAAAAGTTTGCATGTGTTTTAAAGTGGTTATTTAGCAATGTAATTTTTTCCCTCAGTACTAACATTAATTTGGAAGTAAGTTAAAGGATTTCAGTTAACCAAATAATTTGGAAGTAAGTTAAAGGATTTCAGTTAACCAAAATTATTTCACGCCTAATTTATTTAAACAAATCCCACGTCGATATATAACATGTACAACAATCAAACATCAACCCACGCCAAACTGGATGTAATTGAAAGACATCTAGAGGTCAATATACAGTCTCGAACAAAAGACAAAATAAGGAAAAATATAGCGAATTTTTTAGAAGAATTATTATTGCATGTATATTTGCAATATTTAAAATGCATAGTTTAAAATCTTTTGAGTTTTAGGTTCCACCTACCATTTAGAAAACTGGGATTTCATTGCAGCTAGTTTATTAGATAACATTATATAGTTTTGAATGTTTCTTCATCAGTTAAATAAAATTAGGTGGAGGTATGTTCTTATTTCTGACAGAGGGGTACTCAACCTATATCAATTTGTGCATGAAGCAATTGATAGTTGCTAGATACTGAATAATTTTACCACAAATTTGTGAAAGTTTTAACCGGTGTATATACTCAAAATATGTTAATAAAGTTCATGTCTTTTTTCAGGACTTCTGATCCAACCATGTAGTATGGCATGTTTGTGAGATATGGTTTTGGCCAGTAGGATGTTCATGAAGGACCTGTAGTACAAAGTATATCACTGGATTGAGCTCATTGTCTAAGTGTATTATTAAAGTGCTTTGCTTTGAGCTCAGTTCATTGTTATGCAATTCATTCTTTGTGAAATAAAGATTTGACTGACAACTCTCATGTACAAGGAATTATCAAAGTAGTATCCATTCTATGAACAATGTAAGTAATAGGGAGATAAAAGCATTTTATTTAGATTTGAACCAAACATTTTTTGTCCATTAGCCAAGCTAAAAAAAGAAGCACAAATTCACCAAACAATGTACTGGCGCTACTAGCAATATGATGCTAGGTTCTTTTGTTACACTTTATTTTTTTTACATCTGTACTGCCTACTGGCAACTCAGTCCTGAGTGTAAATGGTCATTCAGTATGTTAAGAAAAAGACCAAACTTTATAAGGCCTATCTGGCCTAATTGATTTCTAAAATATATTTCATTGTACATGTTCAACATTTATCATTCATTTGTTTATTTCTTAATTTGTGTGAATTAACAGTAAATGTTAATTACTACACTTTCATACCATAACAAAACTGCCTTACTGTATTGGTATCACTTATATTTGTATCCATATAACCAAAAAAACTGAAAAGAGAATACTTTTGCAATAGCTTTTTCATAGTGAATACTAAAACTTTTTAGATATTTAGACATATTAAGTAGATGTTCATAATATCCACTTGACATTTTATCATATGACTTCTGTAGTTAGTTATGAGTCTTTGAAGCATGCTCACAAAGGTTCTTTTGTTGATATCATTTCCATACTGGTCAAAACTTTTTTTGCTTTGACCAGCTTTGGAGGAGATATTTTCAAAGAATTAATAAAAAATAACACAGAAATTCACTTTCTAGCTCATCTAGTCCCAATCATCATGTCAGGCATTGTCATTACTAAAAAACATTAAATGTCTTCTAAACTGAGAAACAATTTCCACATTTAACCGAAATCTTTTACTTATGATACTGAAAATCCCCTCACAAAGTAATATAAATAGAACCATACAAATAGTAAGCAAATACATCTTCTCAGATACCATCTCCCATATAAAAAAATCACATTAAGAAAAAAATGAACCTATTATGTGTTCCTCTCCTAGCTACAAAATGTATCCAAAATCAAAGATGTGGAACATATATATTCTATCATAATCATTTGGTAATTAATGCAATTAGTATCTCTTCCATGCCCGTGTTGAACATAAAAAACTAAATATTACATAAACAACACCCCTAATGCTCATGTTGGTTGTCATTGTGCAACACAGTTAATACATAGAAACATAAAACATAGAACTCCTTTTGTCATATAAAACACTGTCAAACATCCAATCATACTATCCACACTGATCTGTGTCCACACTTGTTTATTTATTCATAAGTTTTCGCTAAGGTGGGTTTTATCGATATGTTATATCTTTCATTTATGTTGTTTTTGTTAATATACGAATTGAAATTTGAAAAGAGGATGGTTTCAGATATCATAAAACTAATTAAAGAATTTTCAAAACAACACTTATTATATAAGTTTCACGAAATATCTTAAAGAATTTACTTTAAACAGCTTGTTATGAATCAATGTATTCATAATAGTTTTAATTACATGGAGAGTTGCCATCTAATATGTCGAAACATTATTAATGTTACAGGATATGAGTTGTATTGTTTGTCAATATTTTGTATCTTTAATTGCGTGCACTGCAATTAGCCTCCCACATAAATAATATATATAATTATATCTAAAATGTCATACTGAAATTTACTTCGACTGCAACGATATCTTGTTTTTTCGTTCAACCTAATCTTATATCTACCTCATAGAGACATACCAGAGAAGAGAATGTCTGCATTAGTATCAATAAATATTAAAATGTCTACAAATCTAGCAATACCAAATTATATATTTGTTATCATTTTAACCATCAATAGGACGAGTGCTTGTGAGTTACTTGTACGTTAATCATTAATGGTGTTTTCTCCATGTTTTCAGTGTTGGGAATAATCATAGTAAATCTGGCTTTGAAGGTTTTTTTTATTAATATTTACTATGTACATAGTTTAGGGTAAGCATAATTTGTAGTAAATCGTTGACTATACTTTTGGGTCGTCAACGCTCTTCAACTTTGTACTTTGTTTGGCTTTTTTTTTTAACATTTTTGAATCCAGCTTCACTGATGAGTCTTTTGTAGACGAAACCCGCGTCTGGCGTACAAAATTTTAATCCTGATATCTATGGTCAGTTTATTTACGGTGAAAGTTCACCAGTTTTACTAAATGCATACGTTTGTCTGTTATACACGAATAGTGTATAGTCCACTATTAGTATATTTATACAATGTTTGTCTGTTTATACCAGGACTACAGTCTAATGTTGGTTTAAACCTGGACTTGTATAGCCAGGGCTATTATGTTATGTAACAGACGATAATGTTATTCAATTGACCAAATTCACCAATCATCTAAAGGTTGCAACATCTAATTATTTATTTCTCTCCTCAGGAAGAATTTTGGACAAGTAACTTCACAAAAAAAACATTACCTTAAAGTGACAATACAATATGTAGCACATAGTTTTTTTTTTTTACCGCGTAGCGATGGTCGAATTGCTTCCTGATGTCTGTAATATGCTTAATAAAAAAACTTACGTGAAAGTTAATATAAAAATGTAGCTTTTATCAACAGTTTTGATTACTTAACTTGTGTTTTTTATGTCTAGTATCATGCCTTTTTGTATGCTAGGTTCCTTTTATTTGCAAAATTCTAATGTGTCTATCTGTAAAATGAATCAACTATATTTCTAGAATTGTAATGCACAGCTGTCGTAGTCAAATCGAACCCTTTCTCTTAACTCTGATAGCTAATTATTCTTCGTAAAATGGCTAAGTCTATTCTTCTCTGTTGTATATTCCATCCTTTAACTGAGATCATAATCATCTGAATTGAATCAAAGCAGAAGATAGCTATTATTTGTAATCATGCATAAGATGAGTCATGAATCAAGTAATTGCTTTTTAACTTAAAAAAAACAATAAGCAATCAATCATTGCTTGACATAAAATCTATTTTTCTTGAAACCACCAACCGTTCAGCATATTAACCATATGTGGATTCTAAAAAACTCTAAAGAGTTTCAGGATAATTTTAAATCTCGAGCTTTCTCTGAAATTAATTCTATCAAATTATACATCGAATTTGACAAAAGCGGTCATCTCAGAACCAAAATCTATGACAAACAAGATGATTTTAATTTCGAAATTATAAATTTTTCCGACTTAGCAGCAATATACCAACTTGACCTGCATATGGAATATACATTTCCCAACTCATTCGGTATTCAAGAGAGCTTACAGCTGCTACTCAGACTTTATAAAACAGTGTCTGAGCAGAAGTTGGTGAACCAGGGTTATGTCAAAGAACATCTCGTCTTTTTTCTAAAAGAAAGGTTCATCGGGAGATACCAAGACCGTGTTGATAAATATTTCCTATCAACTTCACGAATAGTACATTGATTTTAGGCACTGACGTTGTTTATCATCTTAATTACGTGTTATAGTGTTCTTTTTATTGGCTTTGTATATTTTTAACCTTTACTGTTCAGTCCATTTTTGGTAATATCCTTTTGGCGTGGCTCAGTATTTATACATCCCGCCATTATGTTATTGTGCTATAAAAAAAAGAAGATGTGGTATGATTGCCAATGAGACAACTCTCCACAAGAGACCAAATGACACAGAAATTAACAACTATAGGTCACCGTACGGCCTTCAACAATGAGCAAAGCCCATACCGCACAGTCAGCTATAAAAGGCCCCGAAATGACAATGTAAAACAATTCAAACGAGAAAACTAACGGCCTAATTTATGTACAAAAAATGAACGAATAACAAATATGTAACACATAAACAAACGACAACCACTGAATAACAGGCTCCTGACTTGGGACAGGCACATACATACAGAATGTGGCGGGGTTAAACATGTTAGCGGGATCCCAACCCTCCCCTTAACCTGGGACAGTGGTGTAACAGTACAACATAAGAACGAACTATAAAAATCAGTTGAAAGGGGCTTAACTCATCAGATGGATAAAAATACAAATACTACAAATACATTTGTACAAGTGGACGTGGCCGGGTTTTTTTTTTTTTTTTTTTTTTTTTTAGTAAATCGTACTTTATTGATAGTTTTGACATTTGTTAGTGGATACATCAAATACCGGTACCTTATCCCGGCCTCGTTAACCGTTAGTGGTATATAATCAGTTTGGTTAGTACTTGTTAGTTTATTTTATCTGTAAAATATACATTGATAAATTATAATATATCCAACAAATACATTATCAATATAGAATGATCCATATATTTGAATAATTTAATTTTGGATGTAACGCGTCTTCTGATTGGCTGACGTTGTTTTGTTTATCAGCTCATAGACATAATTTCGTCAAGTGACCGTGACGTCATCAACGTTTTTTCATGGTTTACTCCGGTTTAAAATGGAATTTAGAATTAAATTATAAGAAATGACTGTAATATTTTTTCTGTCTATTCGAAATAACATAAAAAATGTGGTGCACACTTTAAAATAACCCGCTACGCGGGTTATTCAGTGTGCACCACATTTTTGATGTTATTTCTTCATAGACAGAAAAAATATTACAGTCATTCCTTAAATTGAATAGAAAAATAAAAGAATAAATAAATAAAAATCACAGAAATTTGGAATTTTGGAAAAAGCAAAAACAAAACAAAAAATAAAAAACAAAAAGATATATCTTACTTACAGCATTCATAATACAGCTTGCAAAGGATTTTTTTTTTCAGTTATTTTCGTACAGGCAATAACTAAGAGGAACATAAATGTAGTTATAAACATAGACATAACATCACGCATACATATAAACCAACATATAATAGTATTAAATCATAACATGGATGGTGATGTGGATAAGGTAAAGAAATGTAAGTGAAAGTAGTTCCGGTACATAATGTACCTATTTTTTGTATAATAAAACATTATTCTTCTAATATTGGAAGCCAGGGGTCCCAGCAGATATTGGCCATATGAAAAGGGTTTCTTTTAAAAAATATATTCTTTTCTAGTGCCAAAGATTCTTTGAGGTAATTTTTAAGTCCTGTAAAATTTACCTTATTTTCACAGAGTTTTGTTCTATAAATACAGAATTTTGTAAGGAGTATTATTAAGTTTTTTATCATATTATTTCCTTTGTTACCGGTACTAAAATTTCCAAATAAAATAATATCTATATTAAATGGAATTAATATTTGTGTTTGGTTATAAATCCAATCACCAAGTTCAATCGAAAAATCTGAAATTTTATAGCATGTCCAAAATATGTGCTCAATATCTTTAATAGCTTCATTACAGAAAGTACATTTATCTGTTTGCTTTATCTTAATTTTGAATAAAAATTCATTTGTGCCTATGATTCTGTGTATTATTCTGTATTGGAACCAATGAAGTTTAGAGCTTTTTGTGGTGTAAAAAGACATATTATGCACTTTTTTCCAATCAAATTTTTTGTTTAATCTTAGAGACCATTTATCTTCACAGTTAAGCCTTGTACTATTTTTTTCTAATAAAACATTATACATATCTTTTGGACCTTTATTTGATAAAAAAAATGTTCTTATGTTATTTGGAAGAATTGGTCCATGAATTTTATAAAGATTGTCTATAGAGATATTATGTTTAAGAGAATTTTGATATGATTTTATTGCTGATATAACCCCATTATAAACTAGAAAGTTAGATTTAATTTCATAAATATTTTTTCATTGCTCAAAAGACATTAATTTACCCTCATTATCTACCAGATCATTAATCAACAAAATACCATTATCAGCCCAGTCTTTATAGAAAACAGATGCGTTACTTATTTTAATACTTCCATTATTCCAAAGTGAGTCTGTTAAAAATTCTTCTTCATTTTTTGGTATAAGTTTATCTTGCATTTCTGTTCATGCTTGAAAAACCTCTTTCCATGTTTGGTGGACCTAGAAATACTAGTTTTTCAATATTAATATTTTCTGTGCTTTCTATTAGCTTTTTGAGTTTTGTATTGTTTTTTAGCAACCGTCGGACCCACGTTAGTTTTAACCCTTTAATATATTCTTCAATATCTAGCATTTTCAGCCCCCCAAATTTATATTCCAGACATAATATTTCTCTTTTAATCTTGTCAAGCTTGTTTCCCAAATAATTGAATATATTGTATGAATAAGTTGTTTAAGAGTAGTATAGCATGGTGCTTGTAATGTTAAAAACAGATGATTTAATTTTGAAATAATTAGTGTCTTGATAATTGCTATCTTTCCCACTGGAGTAAGTGTTTGTTTAGACCAAATATTAATTATATTTTCAATTTCTTTTATTTTAGGATAATAGTTCAAAGATTCAATTTCTTGCAAATTGACCGAAAAGTTTATTCCAAGTAGTTTAAACCTTCTGGAACCCCATTCCAATCCCCACTTTACACACATGGTGTCTTGACTATATTTTTTCTTCCCTATCCACACCACCTTTGTCTTGTCTAAGTTCATATGGAGACCAGACATTTCAGCATATTTATGTAATAGGCGGAGAGATGCATCAAGAGATTCTGGTGTACCGTCAAGAATAATTGAAGTGTCATCAGCATATTGAGAGATCAAATATTCGGTATCATCTATTTTAATTCCCTTTATTTCTTTATTTTTTCTAATTAATATTCCAAGTATTTCTGCACATAAAAGAAATATATAAGGTGATAAAGGATCCCCTTGTCGACAACCTCTTTGAATTTCAAAGAATTCAGATAAAAAAATTTTTTGAGAAACTGCAGAACTTATATTTTTGTAAAAGGTTCTTACCCAGTGTTTTATAGAGGGGCCAAAATTGAAAAAGTCTAAAACATTTTCAATGAAATTCCATGATACAGAATCAAAAGCTTTTTCAAAATCTATGAGAAGGAGCAGTCCTGGTAAATCATTAAGTCCTGTATGAAATAAAATATCATAAATAAGACGAGTATTTCCCCCTATAAATCTACCATGAATGAAACCGGTCTGATCACTGTTTATAATTTGAGGTAGAACTAATTTTATACGCTCAGCTATGCAGCTTGATGCTAATTTATATGTGGTATTTAGTAAACTTATTGGTCGCCAGTTTTTCATGAACTGTCTTGGTTTATCTCCCTTTGATTTACAGGTTATAATACCTTGTCTTTGAATAATAGATAATTCCCCCTTTTTGTAACCATTAATTATAGAGCGAAATACAAATTTTCCTATATCCAAAAAAACTTGAAAAATTCATTTGTGAAACCATCTGACCCAGGGCGTTTTTCATTTTCCATTTTTCGCAAAGCTGATGTTAATTCATTATGAGTAATTTCACCCTCTAAAGATTCTTTTATGGTATTATTTAGTTTTTTAATATCAGTATAAGGAATTTCACAATTAAGGTTAACATTATTCAAGCTTTCTGTTTTGGTATGTAGCCTTTTGTAATAATTGTTTGCCTCCTTTAATATTTTATCTTGCTCACTGATAGTGTTCCCTTTTTCATTGACTAATTTTGGAATAGTTTTATTTATAAATGTTTGGTTTCTAAATTAGAAAAAAGTGGCCGGGTACTTGTACATCCAAACAACAAAAATCCAAAAGTACAGATCTGAAAGTACTCGCAGTTACCTTGTCTTTGAGTAATAGATAATTCCCCCTTTTTGTAACCATTAATTTTAGAGCGAAATACAAATTTTCCTATATCTATTCAAAAAAACTTGAAAAATTCATTTGTGAAAACATCTGACCCAGGGCTTTTTTCATTTTTCGTTTTTCGCAAAGCTGATGTTAATTCATTATAAGTTATTTCACCCTCTAAAGATTCTTTTATGGTATTATTAAGTTTTTTAATATCAGTATACTGAATTTCACAGCTAGTTCAAAGCCACTAACAACTAATAAAAAAAATCATGCATCTAAGACTAAATTATCAATCCGTACACATCCAACATCCAATGGATTTAGTGTAAAGACGTCATAAACAGTAGAGAAAAACATGACCTTGTGCAATGCCAAGATACAGGTATCGACAGATTGTAGATCCATGAATGTGTATATGTATATAACAATAATATTTAGTTTGCTTTTAATTTACTGATAACAAAATCAATATTAGTACCAATAAAAACAATATTTAATGATCTAATTACAGTGTTGAATTGGTAACCTTTTAGAATAAGTTTATTTAAAGGATCGATAAGTTTACCAGGATCGTTTCTAAATTTCCGGGCACGATAAACAATATTGCCGTAAAAATGAGTATGTGCAATCCCGTTTGAAATAAGTTTTCTACAGGTACAACCAAACTTCAAAACCAAATCTTTATATCTGTTGAAGAATTTAGTAAAGGTTTTAAGTAATATGTGTTTACGAAAGCCCTGGCTTAATAATTTACCAGTAATACATAGATTACGTTCGTTAAAATAAAAAAACGTCACAACAGACACGGGCATAGCGAACGAGTTGTGAAATATAAACACCGTAAGATGGTGCCAAAGGAACATCTCCATCCAAAAAGGGAAAATTAACAATAGGGAATGAAAAGTCGTCCCTTTTGTCGTAAATTTTAGTGTGGAGTTTCCCGTGTAAAACCGAAATATCTAAATCTAGGAAAGGACAGTTGTTACCGTTTATATTTGATTTATTTAAAGTAAGTTTCTTTGGGTAAATTTCGGGAAAAAATTTTTGAGAAAATTCTTGATTATTTAACGAAAAAATATCATCAAGATAACGGTAAGTGTTGAATTTATCAATTAAATGCACTTTAGACGGGTCTTTACTGAGTTTGGTCATAAACTGTGATTCATAACAGTACAAAAACAAGTCTGCTATTATAGGGGCGCAATAAGTGCCCATAGGAATACCTACAACCTGTCGATAAACTTTGCTACCGACACGTACATAAATATTATCAAGGAGAAAATTAACAGCTTCAATCATTTCATCACACCTCCAGCAAGTATATCTAGCATATTTACCTTTCTCATTAGAGAAAAAGGCTTTAAATGAGTTGCAGCAAATATATTTGCATTCAGATTTACAAAACGACCATTTAATTAAATAGGCAAATTTTTGATTGTGTGGAAGTGTAGTGTTAAGAGTAGAAAAGTCAAAACTGTCAACAGAATCAAGATGACCATCAAAAGCACGTAATTTATCTAAAACATCCAAAGATTTTTTTACACTCCAAAAATAGTTAATTCTACTATTTTCATATATTTTATTACAATAGTTTATGATAAGCTCTTTGATAGTAGTTAAGGAACTTGTTAAAAGCACTGAAAGATTAGTTGTAGAACACTTACTAGAGGCCGAGATGAAACGATATTTTACTGTTTTTTTGTGTAGTTTAGGTAACCAATACATAGTAGGGACCTTCAAATGTTCAGAAGAAGCCTTAAGCTGTGATGTGGTTATGATATGTTTGTTAACTATATGACTCTCTGTGGGGCGCATGGACTTGAATGTAGATGAATTTAAAATTTCATTCTTAAGAACGTCCATGTAGTATTTACGGCATACCACCACCTCATTGTTGGCTGCTTTGTCGGCCGGTACAAACACAAACCGCTTTGAAAGTTCTTGAAGTTTATTTCTTATTCTGGAAATAGGCGTATTATGTACTCTATTATTTACTTCTAAATTATTTTCAAAATGTGATATTCTATTATTTACAACATTCATACGTTTATTTAAATAAGAATCAAGAGATTTTTTATCAGATTTTTCTCGTTTACACCAATTTTTACAAAACGAGGAAAGAGCTATGGTAATTTTTTGTATTCTTGTCATTCTTTTTTGCTTAAGTGCTTTGTCTGTAGAGTGTCTATATATCATTTTGTTTTTCTTTTTTGACATAGTTGTTTGTTTTTATAGTGATTTAGATTATACCACAATGTGGACTACTGTACCCCAATTTTTATCTGAAAATGGTGGTCGTCCAGTAACAAAAGATAAACTCCCAACCGATATGTTGTCAGTATAACATAATTCTATGCCACTGTCATACAGGAGAAAGGTGTAGCTATCTATAAAAAACAGGTTTAATCCACCATTTTCTACATAAGTAAATGCCTGTACCAAGTCCGAGATATGACAGTTGTTTTCAATTCCTTTGATATGTTTTAGCTTTTGATTGTGCCTTTGAAAAGGGACTTTCTGTTTTGCATTTCCTTGGGAGTTCGGTATTTTTATTATTTTACTTTGTTTTCAGAAGCACTTTACAAAAATTTCAAAATGTAAGGTTTACTATTTATTTTTCTATGAAACAATTAAATAAGGCCGGAAGAAATATTTAATAATAGTAACAGTGAAACTAGATACCCTAAGGTTGATGTGAAAATTCCAAAAGTCTGCTAGGTAGGTTGCATACAGTATAAGTCTCTTTCCTCGTGCAATAGTATAAAACATAGTTAATATCACTACTCTTTTCACAAGTATTCATCGAACTTGACTTACATATAATTTAAAGAGTAAGTTAAACTTTTTTCTTAAACAGGAATAGCTAGCGTGCAGTTGCGACCATTTTTAGTCTCTCTTTAGAACTGTAAGAATAATCTGTCATATAATTGTTCTAGAAAAGTTCTAACCTACAACTGTTCTATAGTAGAGCTGTCAGCATCTGTTCTACAACTGTCAGGATCTGTTCTTGGATAGAACTGCCAGGATATGTTCTTGGGTTGAACTGTCATGATCTGTTCTTGGGTAGAACTGTCAGGATTTGTTCTGGGGTAGAACTGTCAGGATCTGTTCTGGGGTAGAACTGTCCAAAACAGTTCTAAGCTAGAACGATATTTTCGAGATTTCTCCCATTAAAGGTTTAACAGCTACATCATGGTTTGGTTAACTTTTATGGAATACCTGTCTCACATATGACTACGGATATGCTCCACTTATCGTAACCACAATCTCCTCCTCATCTTTTCGAATAAAATAGTACCGAAAATGACTCATTACCGGATTTTTACTTGTTTGAGAGACACGACAGTTTTTGGTAGTGTTCGTGTTGCTCAATCTACAGTTTTCTATCTGATGTTTTGTAATGGTTATTGTTGTTTCTCCTTTCGTCTTTTTTATTTTTGAACATGGTATTATTGTCTGCTTTTATTGGACTAATGAATTTGGAATGCCTCTATGCGTATTCTCTTCCTTTTAACCATGTTTTAGAAAGTCTCTTAAAGAGTTAACTGTAAACAGATTATAATGTATTAACGAATCGTTATTAATAGTTATTAATTGCCTGGCAAATTGACAAATTGACAACTACGTGTAATATGTCAAAATATTATTAATACTTCAGGATATAAGTTGTTTTGTTTATCTTTATTTTGTATCTTTAAATGAGTGCATTGCAATTAACCTCACAAATAAATAATATATGGTTTATTCAAAATTTCATACTGAAATCACTTCGACTGCAAGGATATCTTGTTCTTGGGTTCAAACGTATTTCTTTTATCTCATACACACGTAATAGAGAAGATATGTTATGTGTTAGTATCACTAAACATATTCCTGTCTACAGATACTCTTAAGCTTGCCACTACCAAATCAGAAATATGACACATTGACAATTGGTTTCCATTTATTCCATCTATCCATAAGATACGTACATGTTTTAGTCTACGGAAATCTGTAATGGTTTTTTGCTGCTGTTGTCAATGATTTAAATTTAACTTTAACTTTCAAATTTATGGTTTTTCAAATCCCTCATGGGATAAAAAACATTCCCAACTCATTCGGTATTCAAGAGCTTGCAGCTGCTACTCAGACTTCATAAAACGTCACCAGTGTCTGAGCAGAAAGTTGATGAACCAGGGTTATGTCAAAGAACGTCCTTTTCCTAAAAGGTTCATCGGACCTTGTTGATAAATATTCTGTATCAACTTCACAAATAATACATCATGTTCTTGAAGTATAGATTCTAGGTACTGACGTTGTTTATCATCATAATTACGTGTTATATAAGTGTTCTATTTATTTTTCTTTGTATATTTTTAAACTTTACTGTTTGGTTCATTTTTGGTAATATACTTTTGACGTGGCTCGGTACTTATCCATCCCGCCATTGTGTTATTGTGTTATGGACTTTTTTGTGTTCTTGTCTTTCATTTTTGCGTATGTACTTTGTCTATACAGTGTCTATATGCCATTTTGTTTTTTTTATTCGTTGACATATTTGTTTGTTTTTATAGTGATTAAGATTATAACACAATGTTGACTGCTGTACCCCTTTTTTGACATTTTAACCTTTTATGTCTGTTTGTTTTGTTCACACATTGTTATAAATATAATGGAATTTTATGCAACTGTCATACAAGTGAGAGGTTTAGCTAGCTTTAAAACCAGGTTTACTCCACTATTTTCTACATAAAGAAATGCCTGTACCAAGTCAGGAATATGACAGTTGTTTTCTATTCGTTTGATGTGTTTGAGTTTTTAATTTTGCCATTTGATAAGGGACTTTCCGTTTTAAATTTTCCTTTGAGGTCGGTGTTTTTGTTGTTTTACCTTTTCCTGTTTTTCGTAGTTCTTTCCTTGATTTACCTTCACTAGGAACGCTCACACATAAACTTTGAAAGGCATGGCTGTATAAATATCTGAATACGAGTAGAGCTACAAAAGGGACCTAAAAATGTAGCCAACTTCATCTATTATGAGTTAACAGTAATTCTAAAATTACTGTTTACCGCACATGTCATTTCGGGGTACTCTTGGTGATTTGTGTTCATTCCTGATAAAATAGGAAAACACAGTTGAACATTAAACTGCTAAACTTCAAGTGTTTAAGGTTAAACTTCATGATAGACAGCACGAAAGTATTAAGTCTATTTGAACTCGCTACGAAACGGGCGGGCCTTTTCACACACCCACCCCTCCCCATTTCATTGGAATAAAACTGAGACATTTTTTATCCAAAGGTTATTGACTGTCGCCTGCTTTTGTAAATATATGATTTGTCATTAAAAATAATAAAAGAACTTTAAAAATATTCACATTATTCTCGTCCAGCTGCGCCTACCCTAACCTGTGTGCAGAATAACCGCTGAACGAAACAGATATATTACATATAAAACCAATTTAAAAGTCAAAGTTAAAATTTGCCTTAGGGAGTCGGAATCTTATTTTTTTTAAAATAATTTCTTAATTAATCAACGGAAAATTCACTCACAACAACCATTATTATAAATCATATCAGTACAAAAAACTGACTAACGAGCTGATGGTACATCGGGGACTAACAGTTCAACATCGTGTCATATTCATCGAAACATGTTCCAAAGTCACTAAAATGAACGAACTACTAACTTACACACGCGTGTATAACCCTTTTAAGAAGCCCGAGGTTGTGGATGCGTCATGTTCTCTTCACGACAAACAGTTTGTTGGTTCAGCAGACAAAGCCTCTAACAATATTGCTTTATATGCAAAATCATTATTTGGATTTTCTAACTAAAGAACTTTGAATACATAGTAAATCTTGGAATTCCACATATACCCCTACATCATTCACTAAAGAAGAGATCTTCACAAATTCGCCCTCTCCTCTGGTTTGAACATGAAGGCCAATAAAATGTAGAGGCTAAATTTAAAGATTGACTACATCTTCTGACTGGCCAGTACTTTTTCTTAAGTTTATGGCAATGTTTATCCTTATTGCGTTTGCGCTTTTTTCTTTTATACCAATATCATAACGGTTGTTTTTTTATTGTCTTATTTTTATTGTAGGTCTGTGTGTACCTTTTGTAATTCCATTGATAGGGACTAGAAAGAGGAGGGTTTGTATTTAAAAAATAAAGCTACATGTTGTTCACCATGTCACATATATGAAACATCATGTGCCTGTTTAAGTCAGGAACCTTATTAGTGGTTGACAATCTTAATAGACATTAAGTTTTGTAAGTTTGACATGATAATGATAAGAGATTAAAAGAGAGGCGAAAGGTACTTAAGGGACATTCAAACTCATAATTGAAAATAAACGGACAAAACCATGCTAAAAACAGAAAAGGACCAAAAGACAAACAACAGTATGCAAAACACAACATAGAAAAACTAAAGACTGAGCAACACGAACCCCACCAAAAACCGGAGGTATCTCATGTGCTCCGGAAGGGTAAGCAAATCCTGCTCCACATATGACACCCGTCGTGTTGGTCATGTAAAAACTTATCCGGTAATAAGTTAAATTCGGTAGGTGAAATTCGGGGAAAAGGGGACAGGATTGTGGTTACGACAAATAGAACATATCCGTCATCATCTGTGAAACAGACATTTTATAACGGTCAACCAACTCGTGATGGCGTCCGTATAATTATCTAAGGGATGAATTCAACTTCACCACTTGGAACTCCTTGTGAGCAACAACCCTTTATCAAGAAATCGTGATAGCAAATGCAAACCCTGGAATATCGTATCAACTGGGAGATATATACTCCATAAGCAGGTGCTGCTGGAATGTTGCTACTTAGAAATTCTAGTATTGAAAAAAACAATTTAAGAAACATCAAACCAATTAGCTACTTCAGATTTCATAAGATTCATGAAAGGGCTGGGTTGCATAGTAAATATTGTTTTGTTATTTCTACAATTAGTACATCCAAATGACAAAGTGTGTGTAAATAAATTTTGATTCATATACTATCTGATGACGTCATTATAAACAAAAATCTTAAGTATCATACGCTTACTGACATCAAAGAATTGCTGGGTTTTTTTGGTTTTTTTTCTTTAAAAAACAAGGTTATACATCATGTAAGAAACCATTTGGCGCAATGATAACACAATTAAAATAACATATTTCAAAATGAAGTAAATGAAAACTGACAGCTAGAATGATCAATGTACCATCATCTGTATATTCAAAGTCATAAGGAATAAAATCATATCAAAGATTTTCAAAACTGCGGTTTGAAATATTACTTTAAAGTCAAAATGTATAGTTATTAGTTATAAAATCTCTTTGAAGGCATACAAATAATACTTCTAAATGCTCACGTTATTACTACAAGGTTTTTGCCAATGTTTGGTCCTCTCAAGAAAGATAATGTATTGCTCTTTTTGAAATTCAAATTAGAAACTCTGCCTTTAATATTTAATTATTAGATATTTGAGACGTTTTGTTTTCGATGATGCTTTTTATTTGAATTTTACGACGAAATTTCCAGAAATCGATAGATATGAAGCAAATATTTTCCTGAGTCAAAATTATGACAAACTTCAGAGAAGTATTTTATGAAAGTCAAGAATATAGCGTGTAATATGTGTAATAATCGAGACAACCTAAATTTTTATCCTTCAAGAAATGTGTTTAAATGTTAAATCGATTTTTTTCCTTTGAAGGGTAAAAATTAATTTTAAATTCTTTCGGCCTTTTGGCTTTTCAAAACTGTTGGTTTTTGATCGCATCTCTTAAAGGTCAATTCAGAAACACTGGGTGTGAGCTCGGATAAATCAAACGCGGTTTTTTTTTCAACAGATATGATATTCATATTTACAATAAGATAAAGTGAAAAAATACAAGTTCCCGTAATTAGTTGAAGTCGACGTTATGTATACTCCAACGAATAATTATTGGAGATTGTTAGATTCTTAAAAGATGTGTCGTGCTTGGAACTATAACGAACTCTCTAAAAATAATGAATGGGCATAGCTAAAACTTCAACACCAAAATGTAGTCTTGACCTTAAATATCTGAAGAAAAGCTTAATTTGATTGAAATTTGTTTGCTTAGTTAACAGAAAGTCCAGAAATATTTCTTTATGTAAACCAAATGCGTGTAATTTAATCTTATAACGCATTAGGACTGCGAAAAAAGATGTTTGAATCGAAGCGTGTCTTGTCGCTTCAAATGTCATAACAAAGTCATGTAACTTCAAATGAGATAACAAAGTCTTGTTGTTTCAAATGGCACAACAAAGACAAGTCATAAAAAAGCCATGTCACTTCAAATGTCATAACAAAGTCATGTCACTTCAAATGTTATAACACAGACATGTCAATTCAAATGTAATAACAAAGTCATATCGCTTTAAATGTCATAACAAAAGAGCAGCCATTGAAAATGATAATATCATACTTCAACGTTTAAGAATATTTATCACTTTCTAAATGTGTCGTGCGAACGGTAAAAGTTATTTATGTTGATTTTAACTACCATTTGTTTGGTACTGCTACAGCTGTGTTATAATTCTGAGAGGATATCATCCGCCAAGCATCCAGCTCGTCCAGTATGATTAAAAAGATTTATTTTGTTGGAAACGAAGGTTGAAACTCCATCTGGGAAACTTTATCTTCAAATGTTATAACAAAATCATGTCGCTTCAATGTCATAACAAAAGTCATGTCACTTCAAATGTTATAACAAAGACATGTCACTTCAAATGCAATAAAAAAGTCATGTCGCTTTAAATGTTATAACAAAGTCATATCGATTTAAATGTCATAACAAAGTCATATCGATTTAAATATCATAACAAAGTCATGTCGATTTAAATATCATAACAAAGTCATATCGATTTAAATGTCATAATAAAGTCATATCGCTTTAATTGTCATAACAAAGTCATGTCACTTCAAATGTCATAACAAAGTCATGTCGCTTCAAATGCCATTACAAAGTCATGTCACTTCAAATGTTACGACTATCACTTCAATTGTCTATTAAAACTTCATGAATTTGCACACATGAGACTTTAAAATACATTTAGTGGGAATCGAAAGAATACCGAACGAATTGAGATAATGTTATGACATCTTCTATGCGTACATCACCCTTGATCCAGTTCCAATATGCACTGTTTTAACGTTTGACACTTGACCCAGACTATTTGTGTGCAATCAGAGAAAAATGTTTAGAGTGCGAACAAATATGTAAGCCGAAGATAAGTGATATTCTAACAATCATAACTATAATATTTCTGACAAAACAAATAAACAATTACTTATGTTTTGACAAAATATTTGGCGGGTTCACAAGCAAATAATTTCTTTGCCGCTACAGTCAATTTTTATGACTTAGGGATGAAAAATGATTTTCATCATAACTAAGGGTTAATATTCATAGACTCCTTCATTTGTAAAAAAAAATCCTAGATATTCAGCATGAGTTATTTCAAAGTGTACTGATATTGTTAGAGAAACACGTCACATCATCTATTTTCATACTTTGAACAGGTATTCCTACAATAATCAAGGCCAAGACTATTGATATTTTGTTTGTTTATCAAAACCAATATTGATTTTGTTTGTAAATGCCCCTGAGGAGCATTAAAATATGAATTATCAACTAATATATAGATATTCAAAATTAGTTTTGTATTAAAAAAACATGGTGCTTCAGTTAGCGTGTTAATATTGGTAGGTGATTTGTAGCGTACATGTATTTCACAGCTTTGTTTAACTTAAAACTAACAAAATATAAAACAAGAATGTGTCCATAGTACACGGATGCCCCACTCGTGCTATCATTTTCTATGTTCAGTGAACAATGAAATTGGGATAAAAACTGTAAAAACTGTAATTTAGCATTAAAATGAGAAAGATCATATCATAGGAATCATGTGTACTAAGTTTCAAGTTGGTTGGACTTCCACTTCATCAAAAACTACTTGACCAAAAACTTTAACCTGAAACGGGACAGACGGACGAACGAACATACGGACGAACGAAGGGACGGACGGACGGACAAACGAACGGACGCACAGACCAAAAAACTGAATGCCCCTAAGTGGCGCCTAAAAAAGGGGGTTATTTATAAATACAAGAAACATTTAATAATCTAATTATCTGATATAAATCAGCTAATCTGATTCAAGATCGGTCTCTGTTTTAATGCCAAGAAGCCAAAAAAATATCGGACGCATTTAACTGGGATGTTGTTTTCCTCAATCTGGATGTATCTATATCTATACACTATTCCAGCTTTTAAGTTTTACCGCCTATATGAACCGGACAACAGCTTACACCAGTTGGTACTAGAACGGCTTGCGTAACAAACACATGTAATCTGGTCTTTTCTGCATGGCATTGTACCAAATGGATCGACCCTATGTTGTGATACAGATTCAACACTTTCTTGATGTTTTACCTACAGTCACGATTGGTAGTGTAATTGATTTTTTCTGTGGTGTTGTTTCATTTTCTGATGACTTAGGTTCCGGTGTAAGGACGGTGGTACAATGTAACAATGCCAGTACTAGTATCTACACAGTTGGTGGATTGGCGATAAAATTACTGTCTGCATTTGTTACATATCATACCATTTTCTAAAACGTTCTTGTTCAAGATTTAGAAAAAATATTTTTGTTTTGAAATTTTTCTGCTATGGCCTTTTTTCGTTATGTGTATAACACACACAACATTTGGGCTTCATTGGTATATAATCAATTCTCGTGTTATTGGTTATGTACAAGCACCTACTTCAGTGTGACTCTGAATTAAACAAACATCCGAAAAAATGTGATAGAAACATAACATTTTAATATTTCAACATGAAAAATGAGAAAAATTAGCGTGAGATTTGAACCCCATCTTAAAAACAATCCATTATTTACAGTTTTAAGCGCTTTTTTTTTTTTTTTTTTTCTTTTTTTTATCTTTATTAAAATAAATCATCGGATATAGTACATGTTAAAACTGATAAAACTAATCAAATATAAACAACATTAATCAATATGCATACAGTAACAGAAACAATGAGGTTTGTCATCTATATATCATACATTTACAAATCAAATACTAAGACATCATCTGTTTCTTGTACAATTGGATTGTCTTTTAGAAAGTTCTTTTCAAAAACATTTCTCTTGTTGTTTTGCTGACATAGGTATACATAAAAATATGTTACATAATGTTTCAATGTATATTGGAACAGTTTGATCAAATTTACATTTGTGTCCATTTTTCAGTAAATTTCTTCTCCGAAAGATACAGAACCTAGCTACTGACAATACAAAATTTAAGAAAAGGTCATTCACGCCTTTCATTTTCCATCTGAGTCCATTTAATAATAACATTTCACTCTGTACTAAACTTATTTTATCAGAGTCACAATGTTCAAATATTTTACATAATAAAGTAGACAAATAATCATGAAAGTCTTCTAGTTCATCACAGTTTATAAATATATGCATAATATCTTCATTTTCTTTGTTACATACATCACACAATTCAGAATCAGACAGCCCAATTTTCTTTAATTTCACATTAGTAAAGACACAGTTATGTATTACTTTATAATCCAACTCTATCATTTTTGAAGGCTTCCAAAACACATAGACATGTTTCCAAATTTTACACAATTCTGCTTCATCTAAAGCATATAATTTTTTCCATATAGTTGGCCCAATAGGCTCTTCAATTATGTCTTCTAACAAACATTGATATAACTTTTTAACATTACAAGATTTCAAGTCACAAGGTACATTTTTTATCAATACAGATATATCTATTGTTCTATCCATATTTCTATGGTGTACCTTAGTGTCAATAGTATTCTTCCATTCCTCTGGTATAATAGATAATAAATACAGTTTTAAGCGCTACCAATGGAGCCACGGCGACTCTTGAAAACATAGTCGATATTAAGCAGCTATATAGGTAGAATTTAGTGATGTTCCACTTTTATTAAAAAAGTTGTTTTTTAGGTATTAAGGACACACTAAACCAATTTCATTTTTGAGGGGAAAAGTTGTATAAATTACAACAACAACAAAAAACACAACTTTGTTTTGGTTTGAAGTGTCATTCTAGGGGGATTCCCTTTTTTTACAACCTAAAACACGGTAAATTCCGCATATTTGACTTTCATCCTTTTTTGGAGATTAAATTAACTATTTTCCAGACATAACATAATACATAAAAATCGAGATATTGACCAAAAAAACATTAATTTTGTATTTCATGTTTTTATCGTAAATTTTATTCTTTCAGCACTTTTTGAAATTGGTCCTTCTGTGAAAAAATTTCAGGGGAAATTGGCCCTACCTCTTTACAAATTTATTGAGAATCCCTTTTCCAAGAAAAGTAATGTTTCGTAAATATGGTTACATATGATGATGCACTTTGGTCTAAACCTTCTATGAAACAATTTTTAAGAGAACGTTTCTTTTCTACTCGTAATAACTCAATAGGTATTTTTTCCCTATTTTAAATATAAATATCAAAAAAGAGGGACGAAAGACACCAGAGGGACGCTGAAATCATCTTTTTGTCGTAAAGTTTTGTTTTCAACCCTCATTGTCAATTTCTAGATGTAAGTCAAGATATGAGGCAGACTTAACTGTTTCTGTAGTATCCTTTATCTCTAGTTCGATGGGATAGATTCGTTCAACATAGTCACCAAATTTTGTATTATTTAGTGAGAAAACATCATCTATATAGCGTAACGTAAAGTTCAAGGATATTGCTAACTTCTTATCTTTCTTCCTAAGTAGTTCCTGTATGAAATCAGCCTCATAATAATAAAGAAACAAGTCGGCAAGAAGAGGGCACAATTGGTTCCCATAGGAATTCCGACAGTCTGTTGAAAAACTCGTCCTCCAAACGTAACAAATATGTTGTCAATTAAGAAATCAAGCATCTTGATAATGTCAGTTTCAGAGAATTAATGCATGCTAAATGCATTGGTATTTATAGTATAAGTTGTAACATGAACTTTTGTAGTCTTTCGCAACTCTTATCGTAGCTCTTGCATTAATTTATTTTGTTATTTTATTGTACTTTGTATCATGTTTTAAAATAGTTAAAACTTTGATGTTGTTGTTGTTGTTGTTGTTGTTTTTGTTCAAAAATTGTAAAATGTTTTATAATCACAGCAAAATATTGTCTCTTTCTTTTTAAGGTTGACATCATCTAGTACTGTTTCTGCATATTTTCATGAGACACAGTTGATACAATGTTTACGCAAATTTTCCACAACTAGAACAAATATCAACAAGTATGTTTAATAATAAGTGATGCTACCTGTTTTTGTGAGTTGATTCTCCGACTGATATATTGATTTATGCGTATAACCCTGTGTCCTGAAACTAGCATTAACAGTGTAGTTTATTGTCCTATCTTTCAGTTTGGATTATATGGGGAATAACTTGGAGTAGAAAGTTATTCCCGAATGACCTACCCATCACCTGATTCTGATGAATGTCAACTATACCGACAGTAGATATATGACTAAAAGACGATTACATTACCAAATAACAACGCACTACAACGTTCTTCAATGAAACAAGATTTTGATCAAACTCCAATCAAAAAGTTCAAACAACAACGGATTTGAACGTTCTTAGATAAAAATTAGATTAGTTACGACTTATTAAATCCCGTCTTTAACTAATGGAATGAATCATTCGAACTTGACGAAAAGTGCAGTATTGGTTCAAAATTGGTCATAATGATTACTACATGTTTGTTATTAACTGATCGAGATTAATGAGAATCAACATAACGATTGTTTTAGTGTCTTCTTAATATAAAGATCCAAGTTCACATACGCTATATAAAAAATAAAAGTAAGTAGAAGAAATTTGATTTAAAATAAGACCATTATCTACCTAATACCAAAGGGCAAGGATATAAACAACTACAAGTCACTGTACGACCTTCAACAATGATAAAACCCCATACGGTAAAACAAGTATTAAAGTCCTTTGATTAAAAATTTGAAACAATTAAAAATAGTATACCAGCTGCCAATTCTAGGTTAATGACATTAAACAAGAATCTATTATGACAAACAGAAATAAATGACAAACAGTAAATAAACAAATTATGTTTCCCTGCCAAATAAACAATTGTTATGTCAAGACATTATATCTAGCAGGAAATAGGTTGTTTGCTTGCTGTATTTACGTTTGTTCTTTAAAGGTTCAAGTTCATGTTCCATATTTAATTGTAAATTAACGAAGTCCATTACATGCGGAATAATCAAGTTAAATTTGGTACATATGATTACAACGATTACAATGGTTGTGTTACACTTATATTAATGAACTTAAATTGAAAGGAGCGCAATGTCACTTACCAAAAAAAGAAAACAACAAGAAACTTAATAGTAATATTCCCGTTATTAATGTATTTGCATATTTTAACATTTTATTCTCTGGTATAATAAGTTAAATATTTCTTGTTAAGATAACACATCCAAGGATTATTGGTTTAATTAACACACAAATGACATAAAACAAAACAAAAGCAAAACTATGTAGACCTTTCAAAAGGTATTAACTTCTAGGACAACAAAAAAACAGTCTAAAAATGAGACAAATACTTCTTCTGGGTATATTTATTTGATGCATATAAACTGGTCACGCATACATTTTATCTATTAGAGTTAGCGTCATTGGAACTGGGCTCTTGTAATTAAATATCTGTAACGGAATTGAGATCGGTTTTCTTTCTTCTGTTAAATTCAAACGTTACCTGTACCTTTTCATTCTTATTGGTCTTGTTTATCGGTAGGCCTCTTCCATAAAAAAAACTCATCATAGATACAAGGATTGACGCGCGTTTCGTCTACAAAAGACTCATCAGTGACACTCGAAGAAAAAAAAACCTCTTTCGTAAGGAGACGTTTAAAGGACAAAAGAGCAGTCATTGAAAATGATAATATCATATTTCAACGTTTTAGAATATTTATTATTTTCTAAATGTGTCGTGCGAACGGTAAAATTTATTCATGTTGATTTTAACTACCATTTGTTTGGTACTGATACTGCTGTGTTATAATTCTGAGAGGATATCATCCGCCAAGCATTCAGATTGTCCAGTATGATTAAAAAGATTTATTTTGTTGGGGTTGAAACTCCATCTGCAAAAGTTTATCTTTAATTTTTATGCCCCACTTAGGGGCATTATGTTTTTCGGTCTGTGCGTCCGTCCGTCCGTCCGTCCGTCCCGCTACAGGTTAAAGTTTTTGGTCAAGCTAGATTTTGATGAAGTTGAAGTCCAATCAACTTGAAACTTAGTACACATGTTCCCTATGATATGATCTTTCTAATTTTAATGCCAAATTAGAGTTTTGACCCCAATTTCACGGTCCACTGAGCATAGAAAACGATAGTGCGAGTGGGGCATCCATGTACTATGGACACATTCTTATTTTTATTCTTTTGTTGTTATTTGTGTTGTGTTTTTTTGTTTGTTATTTGTTTGTTTTGGGGTTGTTTTTTTTCGTTTGTTTTTTTTGTTAGCTTTTTGTTTGTTTTGTTTGTTTTTGTTTGTTCGTTTGTTTGTTTTTGTTGTTTTCTTTTGGGGATTGGAGTTCTTATTGTTTGTGATCTCATACGTTTTGTATATTTTTCTGTCATAACTTCAAGACTTTACCCAGTCTGCCAAATGTTATTCGAGAATCGTGTCTGCCAAAGGAAATCTATGTTTTACCACTGGGTGGTCGGTACCTGCTTAAGGGTTTCATCAATCTAGTTACAAGTGCATTGGTAGTGGCTTTATGTAAATGATAAATTTTGACAAGGTACGATAAGGCCCGTTTTTGGCCCCCCTATTTTCTCATTTTTAAAATTTTGGTTCGGAAAGCTACTTATCACTTTAAAATATTCCCTTAGGTTTGAAGTTTGTTTGGATGAACTTCAAAACCATTAATGTCAGAAAATGGGTGAGGTGAGGGGGTAAAAGGGCATCAAAAACGCCAAAAGAAGGAAAAAGTACGATTTTTGGCCATTGTTTCTTAAGATTTAATAGCGTGCGCCTACGTGACCCGGAGAAAATTATGGCGATTTAGACAGCAAAAACAGTTCTCATGACATTGGAATAAAAAAATTCCTGGGTCACGTTGGCGCAGGCACTAAAAAACTAAAAATTAGTTGTACGGAACACCTGCAAAGTGAATAATAATTACAATACTTGAATAATAACATAAAGTTTACCCCTCACCTCACCCAGTTGCTAAAATTAGTGGTTTTGAAGTTCATCCAAACAAAATTCAAACCTCAGGGAATATTTTAACATAATAAGTAGCTTTCCAAAACAGAATTTGAAAAATGAGAAAATAGGGGGCCAAAAAAAGGCCTTATCGTACCTTGTCCTTTCATGTTTATAAATAATGAAAATGTACAAAATCTAATATTGCAACATCTTCAGTAAATATAATTTGTATTTAATAAATGATTAAGACAACTGCAGTAAGTGGCTTTCACTAGAAAAGTAAAACGTTTCTCTCTAACCCCAAAGCACAATAAAATCCAAAATGACATTTATAGGTTAAATTTTGGTCCTGAATGATCGACAAACACAACCATACGTCTAGATGTAAATCGCCCTCAATTTAGACATCGAGGTTGTGTTAATGCTTTCATGGTATAGATAAATTGTAAGTTAATTCGTGAGAAACGACGATCAAAGATCTAAACCAAGTTTTTCAAGCGAATTCCCTCTCGTGAAACTAGGTTAGAATAAAGCTAAGCTAACAAAAACAGGTTATATTGGTACTAATCAAGTTGTTTTATTTCTACTGTTCTTATTGAAGGCCAATCTTAAGCTAACATTCAGTCTTATTCTGTCATACTGGCGTATTTTAAATTAAGAGTCATTTGGAATACATAAATTGATATATATGGTATGATCAATACATGGTAACATTTGTGTTACAAATCAGCCTTCGAACCATATCAGATTGTGATACTGACATTTCATTCTCTATTCTCTATAGTATATAAACTGTGTATTACAGTACATCGAATAATGTTGTTTGATGACAAGCAAAACAATGGCTCTCCCTTCCAACAAAAAGATTACATAACATAGACACAGGAGCAATTTACAGTACAGTCAACTTGACTCATATCACAAAATTGCAATGCATCTGTGAACAATGCAATGAATGTCAGTTAAGAGCAATGTCATGTGCATGTGAATATACAGTGGTATATCTCTAAAAGAACAATCTTAACATTCACTGATTTTTGCTGCTTTTTTTTGAATCTAAGGGTCCCTGTACTTTAGAGTTAGGGTTCAGTTTACTGTAAGGGGAATGTTACAATTTTTTTAAGGTAAGGATAAGGTATAGGGTTAGGGCTACTATAATGGTTAGATATTGGTTTGGATTAGGATGAACATTAAAGTAAAATGCCGATTTTAACTGCTGAAATATACAATATAATTCCCTTTCGAATAAGAACTTTTTGTCTTTGAAATTTGATTCAAATTTTTTTTAAATTCTTTGTCATCAAGAATAAACGATCTATGAAAGAAAAATACAATTTAAATTAATCATGCAGTGATGCATTAATTTTTTTTTTTTTTTTGGCAGAAGAAATTTGCTCTGATAATTAGAAAAAAACTATGATAATAGATAATGATTTATAAATGTCAGCTCCTCTGGACCAAAGAAGACAATAGCATGTCTTTTGATAGTTATATGAATCGAACTTCCTTCAATTCCATCAATTAAAACCTTCTTGTGGTTTACATCGAACTGATAACGGAAATTAAGGAACAATGCGATGGGAAATTTGTATTCTCTTTATGAGAGCTTGACATTAACTTAAGTTGCTTCCATCGTGCATCGTTCAATAATTTATAAAAATCAATATCATGTCTGCTTATCTAATTTCAAACTGTGCATAAATATAAATCTGGTTTGTTCATCGAGTAAAAAGAAAGTAAAATTATGAATGCATATGCTCATTAATTATATTTCTAACAACTGAATTTCCGAAGTTGATGACAAGAAATCACAGTGCCGAGGCTTCAAAGTGATTTGTATAAGGTTCCAGAAAATGAACATGAGCACTTTTTCTCATTTTCTGAACATTTACTTTTCTTGGTAAGCAATTAACAGCTACATAAAAAATATCCAAACTCTTTAACAGTAACCGTTTGCATAATATATATAAACATATTCATCATTATAAGTGATAATTTGAATATAACAGATGCAATGTATTGTTCGAGGTTCGTGAAGGTTCTCTAGAAATTGAATAATCGATTGCGATTTTTTCCATTAAACTAAATTTTCTTGAGTAGTAACATATTATTTTTTTTCGGAGCTTGCAGTCTTTTATAGATGTCAGCTGATACGGATGACAGTTATTAAAAGATGTTAATGTTGACTAAAAAGATTTTTCCAACGGGGCTATCACAAATTAATTAATCACCACATGTGAACGTCTCGGCACGCTGGAGACAGGGTTAAGCTGTATCCATGTTTCTTATCGTCTTCATGTATTTGAATTACCATGTAGTAATTTGTACGTCATGATACGGTTTAGTTTAGCATTGAATATTGTAGTACACTTTGATATCGTATTCCTGTGCTTAACACTTGAAGAACATTATATCAATTAAGGATATGCTATGATAGTTGGTTGCTTAACGTCCAGTGGCAAATATGTCATGCATGTTCACAACGGATTAAGGCACATTCAGTTATTCTATTTAGTTCTTGTGCTTCTAAGACCAATTTCGAGTTGTTCGTAATGAGTGAGTTACCGTAACCGCTTGACCCGAGGTCGATCGGCGTAAATGACGTCATCGAACAATAGGTTCGTGTGGCGAAATGTGCAGGAAAATGCTCAAATTTGAAAATTATCTATGTTTGATCTGTGTTCGATTTCACGTTACCTCGAACTAATAACTTCACGATTCTCCATCAGTGTGTAAACAATTAATTTCAAACTGATTAAAAAAAAGACGGATTATTTATCGAACCCTATAAAGACCATGGAAAATTAAGAAGGTATTAGAAATTTTATTTTCAGTCATAATTGCAAGTACTTGGGGAACTTGTTGTTTACAAAAGTAGGACGAAAGATACCAGAGGGACAGTCAAACTCATTAATCGAAAACAAACTGACAACGCCATGGCCAAAAAAAAAGACAAACAGACAAACAATAGTACAGATGACACAACATAGAAAACTAAAGACTAAGCAACAAGAACCCCACCAAAAACTTGGGGTGATCTAAGGTGCTCCGGAAGGGTAAGCAGATCTGGCTTTCCACAATTTGGGCCAAGAGCGAATTCAAGAACAATGTATTGTGTGCATGTAAATTCTGTCATGTGTTTTTCTACAGTAGTTCATACGTACCCAATATTTGTATTTTACTCAATACTAGCATAAGCAATCAACCTCACAATTCATTCCCCGGTTGTAAATAAATAAATAATTGTATTGATATTAAAGGATTTCATAAAATGTATTCTAATTTCATGGTATTCAATCTTAACTCGTTAAATATTTAAAGATATATTATTAAACTCTAATTTAATGATGTAATTCACGACAAACTCCATTCAATTTCATATGATGTAAATAGCAGAGTTTACTGTGAATGATTTGATACATGTGTTACGTAAATAAGCTATCAAATTTTAAATGTATTTGGTATTTTCAGTTCGCCAAACAAAATAAAAGATAAGCAATAATCTGATTAACACTGATTTTATCTAATCCATAACTATGTAAAAGAACATATATGGCATATTAATCGATTTATTGATTGATGTTTGCTTAAGCGTCCAGTGGCGATTATTTCATACATTCAGGACGGGAAACTATTAACAATTAATACATGTACATAGGTAGGCTTTGCAAGGTGGGACGACAACCACTGGAAAATAATGGGATGTTGGATAGGAACAGACAATTTGCATTGCAACAGAACACAGACGACCCCTAAAAGATGTGTTGCAAGCATAAATTCCGCCGAAAAAAATCTAAAGAAAGATAACAGATTGATCTTTTTAAACCATTAATTTGCATCTCTGTCCCCGGCGACAGTGTTTTGGGAAAAAATTCCAAAAATGGGGAATAATTTCACCAAAAAGAGAAAGTCGAGTGCACCTTTTTATGTTTATGCGTGTTTGAGTTGACTATTCTGTCTTGAAAACGTATAAAAGAAAAATATTTCATACATCATCTCGCTTCAGATTCTATTATGTTTATATATTTAGACTCTAGGTTGATATAATATCATAAAAAAATTTACAGTACTAAAAAATAAAATATATGGGTCAAGTGAAATACCTTTCTAATGAGTCATAACAGCAGAATAGGTGTGTTCGAATAACAAATTTTTACTAAAAGTCCTTGACGATAGACTTTTCAAGTGGATCTTAAAAATGCATATCTTCAAAAAAACTTCATATTTTGTGTGTTTTATCTAGGATAATTAGTCTTCAACCTCTGAAAATTAATAGTCTGCCCTTCCACGAAATATTTAATTAGAATTTTTTTTAAATATTTTGAACTTTCGAAAATTCCCCCTGACAACCGATTAGATAATAGTTTTAAATTGACCAAATGCATAAAAGGACATTAAATGATGCTAAATAGCTAGTAGATACATTTGTCTTTTAAAATACAACTTGCATATAAGGATCGTAATGATGCTATGTGGATGAATTTATCGGTTTTCAAGAGTTAAATTGACAGCGCGTCATCACTACAATGGCTTCCATTTTTACGATTATCAAAATTAGGTGGCGTAATGGGGAGATAATTTTGACGGAGTAGAATCCTTACTGGTAGAGAGCGTGACATCCTCTTTACTCGAGGTATCGGATTTGATGTCCCCTTCTGACTAAACGTGGTTGCGAATGTATACATCCCGCACAGCCAAACGGACACTCCACGTTGCCAGGGGTTTTACTGTCGGTCGAAAAAAGACTAAGATTACCATATTTCTATAACTTAGTCACCCTTGAGGTAGTGTATTAATTCATGACAAACCTGAAAAAAAATTAAACCAATGGAACAGCGCATTTAATGTTGTTCTTAATTTCAAAGTAACTGAGAGACCTTCATCATGCAACAAAAAAGTTAAACAAAAATACCGAACTTCAAGATAAATTCAAAAAGGGGACGTCGATAAAAAAAATAACAAAATCAAACGTTTTCAACCAACGGAACAAGTGAAAAGTGTGACACAAACGTGTACAACTCACTATAAGTTCAAGATGGCACCGCTATGAGTTAAATTATTTGTAAAATGTAGATCACGTGACAACTGAGTAGTAAAGAATCCAGCTGCGTTGTAATATCAACAAGTTATAAACTACTATGATATCGGACAAAGCAATTTAACAAATACTGTCATTCAATGTCGATTAAAAGGATAATCGAAACGATAAATGACATGACAATAACACATTAAAAATGTATCTGTCAGAGGAAAAGCAATATCTGTTGGAGATTACAGGAAATATGTCAGTGAAGCCAATTAAGAGTACAACGCCTTGATACTAAAATTATAAGCGTTGGCTGAATTAGACATAAAGAAGAAAGGGCGGCAAATAGCAATTTTTGTGTGACGTGTTTGTTTGTGCAATCTTTATTGTTATCATTATTTTTCCAAGTGTTTTCGACCTTGAAATTACTCATCTGCCGTATTGTCTTCGGATACGAAGAGTTTCAGTTAACATTCAAGCTTTAGAATATTTCATGTTCGTCAATAAATCCATTTTCAACGACACTTCTTGTCAACGGTCACTTACCAGTTTACAAGAAACTTAATGTTTTCTACGTAATGAATTGTTTGATTATATTGGTGTTTAACTAATTGAACGCAATAGTAAATCGAAACCTAATTACTGTCTTTGATATCTAAATAAACAGTGTTCCACTTTGATCGTGTTGTGGTCGAGCAGTTGGGACACTAAATACCCTAATCATATGAAACAAAAAAACTTCTTGACCTACGTGTTGTTTCTGATGATTGTGGATTCATTTTACATTTGACATCCCAATGTGTACCAACTGTCACGTTTCTCCTCTGATTAGTTATATTTTTGCAATAACTGCTTTTTTATTTTCAAACGAAGTACATTTTATATAGAAACTTTTCAAAAAAAATAGAAGTTAGTTAAATCTTTTTTACTTCACCATGTGATTTCTTACTGTAGAAAAGTTTCAGATGGCGACTTTTTCGTCCCTTATTTCTATAATCTCAAACCATAATAAATCTATCAAATAAAATAATTGATATACTCACCGAGACATAATTGTGTCAAATATCAACAAAGGAGAAAGTCATTTTTGGTTCCTTGAATTCGAAAATAAAAGAGTACAAAAGTAAACTAATTATACAACAATTTATTTAGTAACCGAATATTAAGAAGCTGTAATTTATTATTTCAGACACGGTTTCCCCTTTCAAATTCGTGCATGATGAAAACGTTTCAAGACTTTTGAGAATTGTTAAATACTTATTATTCCATTTCAATCAAATACTTTTTTCTGAGGAGAATATCAAAAATTGTTAACCTATGATAAATGATAAATAGCGAGACAATTCCCACATGAAAAACAAACAGATAAATAGCATCAGTGATCTCTATTAATTACAATAAACAATTAAGAAAAAAAAATTGCACAAATTTTACTTTGGTGAATAATTAGAAATAAGAAGATGTGGTATGAGTGCCAATGAGACAACTATCCATCCAAGTCACAATGTTTAAAAAGTAAACAATTACAGGTCAAAGTACGGCATTCAACACGGAGCCTTGGCTCACACCGAACAGCAAGCTATAAAGGGCCCCAAAATGACTAGTGTAAAACAATTCAAACAGGAAAACCAACGGTCTTATCTATATAAAAAACGAGAAACGAGAAACACTTAAGAACCACATCAACAAACGACAACCACTGAACAACAGGTTCCTGACTTAGGAAAGGTGCAAACAAATACAGCGGATTTAAAAGTTTTAACCGGCGCCAACCTTTACCCTAACCTGAAATAGTTGTGTAACATTACAACATAGAAAGACACACTATAAAATATCAATTGAAATGGCTTAACTCAATCAAAAAGACATATTAACAAAAACAAGTAAACATACACTGAACGAATAAATTTGATCTATGGCACAATATAAATACAATATTAAATAAAAAAGGGGGATGTAAAACAATGTCAAAAATACGACTATAACCTTGGACAAAATGGCGTTAAATAAAATAACGTACACAGGTAAATTTGAATATAAGAATTTTGTTGTTAGGAGTACTGAAATATTTTTTACAAAATAAATAAATTTGTTGTTCATAATACAAGAACAAAAGCGAAAATTTATCGTCATACTAAATACTTATCAAAGGTGGTACATATTAAAAATAGTGAGACAAGATATAACACACAAAATATGTAAACATTGAATAGCAAAAATGCATTACAAATTGTGTCAACAGGTCAAATTAACACGCGCTTTTAGTACAATATTACCGTAAAATTTAGGATGTGAAATACCGTTTTTAATAAGTTTTCTACAGGTACAGCCAAATTTACTAATCAAATCTTTGTATCTATGAAAGAATTTAGTAAAAGTTTTAAGTAATTTATGGTAACGAAATCCCTGACTTAATAGTTTACCAGTGATGCATTGATTACGTTCGTTAAAATCTATGACATCACTATGCACACGGGTATAGGGTATAACGAACGAGTTGGGATATATAAACACCGTATGATGGAGCCAAAGGAATAAGTTTTGTCTTAATTTGATCAAGCACACTTACCTTGATAATAAAAAAAAAATTAATGTGTTGAAACATTACAGAAACAGGAAGGGCAAAGCGAAATGATAAACTAACAAAACAATTGACCAAAACTTAACGATTGTTAAATAAATTTGTTCATGCTTGTGTTACAGAAATAACTTACAGAATAGGTTGCGTGCTTGTCAAAATACAAAGTTATGGCTTTTTGGCATTCTGGGACTGACATTACATGCACATGGTATGGATCAAGCAGCATGAAATAAAAAGCAACAGTACTTTACAGATGTTAAAATCTCATTAACTCATTTAGTAGATACGAATCAAGGTAAAATAAAATAATCGAAGGAACCCCAAAAGGAGCGAGTCCGGGTGCGTTGATTGGGAAAGTGTCTGCTGCTATACACGTATCACCCGCCATGCGAATCCACACTCAGCAAAAATATCACAATCATACACAATCGATAAATTTACATTTCAGACGACTATTCTGGTATCATTAATCGTATATACTTTGCTTTATTTTGACTCAAATAGACTTCAGACATGTACGTCCATTTATAGTAGATTCCTAAAACAAAAAGACTGGTGTCGAATTACGCTTGATTCTATCATTAGCTTTCAGTCAAAGTGTTTGGATTTAGATGACGTCATTTGTGCGTTTGATGGGCATAACATCTACGTCAGTACGTTGAGCATTAGATAAATTTGTTAAATGATAATATTGATATATTTCTTTAGACAGGGTTGGATAATGTTCAAAAGAATAAAGACGGATGTTCGAAAAATATCAAGCAGGCACAATGACGTTGTCAGTCGTCAGTTCAAAGATACAGGGATCCAGTTAGCCCATAAAACATTTTAATTGACGTTATAAATCAACGTAAAGTAAAAAAAAATCTGGTAATTGAAATGATATGAATCCTCAGTCTGAATCAAACGTATTATACAGTACCGATGATAATTGTTAAACATGAACAATTTGTTTTATATCAAATGATGAACGTATTATATTGACAATATGATGATTCCATGATCAAATTAAACACAATCATACTTATCCATTTACAATCTAAACAAACACTGTATTCTTCAGTACGAAAACATAAATAATTAACTTATGAGAACGCAATGTATGTACATATACTCTTCTGTATTCTTTATATGATAGATCGCTTTAAATAGCATATAGCATAAGAACTGTAATCCGGGGCCTGTTTATTGAAGATTTCTTATAACAAGGACATGTCATAAACCCATTTAAGGGCACATTATGGTAGGTTTATCAAACATGCTTAAACTAAGATAAGACTCAGATTTTGTCGTAAGTATAGTACACTAATTTAGTTCTATAATGGTCTTTATATGGTACATAATTTAAGACGTATTTTATGATGTTTTTGGTCCTGCTTTCCAAATTGTCCCTCTTTTATTTCCTGGTTTGAGTAAGTGGTCCATTTGTTGTAGTTTAACTGTGCATATTGTTTATGCCCCCCGCGACAAAATGTCGAGGGGCATATTAATTTACCCCTGTCCGTCCGTCTGTTTGTCCGTCCGTCCGTTCGTCTGTCCGGATATATATACATGATATGTCCGGCTATCTCCTCGTACAGTTTTTGAGCTACAGCTTTAATATTTTGTAGGATGTTTCTACAAGTAATAGAGGTGTACATGTCCACAGGATTTTGACTTGTTTTCAAATATTCTCAAAATGCCAGATATTTCGACTTAGTCATTTTTTGGTACTTGCTGCATAAAGGGATCATGGTTTGTCCGGCTATCTTCTCCTACAGTTTTTGAGCTACATTATGTTGGATAATTCTACACATAAAAAAGATGTGCATCTCCACAGGATTTAGATTTTTTTTCAATGCCAACTATTTGGACTTAGTCATTTTTTGTACCAAAAGTCAGAAAGGGGGGTGTTAGATATTCACAAAAACCGGTAGCTGGACTTCATTTCCTTTTCACTTGCTATATAATTGAAAACATGGTTTGTACTACTACTGTTTAATGTCCCTAATGCAATAAATAAGTTTTTTTAGTATTGTCAAATAATTAATCAATACCGGGAAGTTGAACTTTGTGACCACTGGAAAAAGAAAACTGATCTTAGTGACTACTAAAACTAGAAAGTTCTGGAAGTTGAACTTTGAAGACTGGAAGATGCCTACTCTGCTTTCAGCTTTCGATAAAAGACACTTTTACAAGGTCAGTAAGATTTTTAAATCTTAGTATGCTGTACATTTAGCTTTAGCTTTTTGTACACTGTAACAACTCCATGTCTAATTTGACTCAAATGCTTCTAATGGTATCTGCAATAGTAATCATTTTGTTTGTCAAGGATCCCAGTCGATGTTTGACGGTATGCATTTTAATGTTCATTCATTTGTGGCACCCAGGAAAATTTTTTCCATCCAGTTTTCTTTAGTGATTTCTAGCAATACTAAAGTTTTTCTTTTTTTTTTCAATTCCAAAAATGATTTTTTTTTACTCAAAGAATTATACGGTTGCCTATAATTGGATACATCCACTTCATTTTAACTTTGGTGGATAGTTGTCTCATTGGCAATCGAGGTAGGTCCAGTGCACGATGTAGTGACGATATCGCCGATATTGTCAACACCGTTCATGATTTTATACCTGCTCGCAACATTGTCTACATCGACCCCTTTCATGTCTACATCGTTGTCATCGCCAACATCGTGACGACATCGTCTACATCGTCCCCCTTTCCTGTCTACATCGTTGACATCGCCGACATCGTGATGTTGACAATATCGTGACGACATCGTCTACATCGTCTCCCTTTCCTGTCTACATCGTTGACATCGACGACATCGTGATGTTGACAATATCGTGACGACATCGTCAACATCGTCCCCTTTTCCTGTCTACATCGTTGACATTGCCGACATCGTGATGTTGACAACATCGTTACGACATCGTCTACTTCGTCCCCCTTTCCTGTCTACATCGTTGACATCGCCGACATCGTGATGTTGACAACATCATGACGACATCGTTTACATCGTTTTTCTTGCTGTCTACATCGTTGAAATCGCCATCATCGCGATGTTGACAACATCGTGACGACATCGTCTACATCGTCCCCCTTCTCTGTCAACATCGTTGACATTGCCGACATCGCGAAGTTGACAACATTGTTACAACATCGTCTTCATCGTCCTACTTGCTGTCTACATTTTTGACAAGGCCGATATTACTGTGTTAGTTATACGATACACTCAGTATATGTTTTATAATTGGCATTGTACGACTTCGTATTTTGTCTATTTAGTTTATGAAACTATAACTCTAGACCCATCTTTTTCGCAATGTCGGCAATGCCAACCATGCAGAGACAAGATGATGAAAGGATATCGACAAAGTAGTACAACACCATGTCGACATCGTTGTATTCAAAATTAACAATGTAAACACGAGTAATGTGTTAGCGATATCGGCAATGTCAACGATGTAGACAAGAGTATGAAACAATATCGACAACGTTGTACGCTATCGTGTTGACATTGTCTACTTCGCGATATCGTCAACGTCAACGATGTAGACAAGAGTATGAAACGATATCGACAACGTTGTACAATATCGTGTCAACATTGTCTACCTCGTAATATCGTTAATGTCAACGATGTAGACAGGAGTATGAAACGATATCGACAACGTTGTACAACATCGTGTCGAGATTGTCTACTTTGCGATTTCGTCAATGTCAACGATGTAGACAAAAGTATGAAACGATATCGACAACGTTGTACAATATCGTGTCGACATTGTCTACTTTACGATATCGTCAATGTCAACGATGTAGACAAGAGTATGAAACGATATCGACAACGTTGTACAAGTCTACTTTGCGATGTCGACAATATCGGTACTACTTTGTACACTGGACATACCACATCTCCTTATTTTCATACACACAGTGTGTTTACAATTTTTACAAACGCTTATAGATATAAGAAGATGTGGTATGAGTGCCAATGAGACAACTCTCCATCCAAGTCAAAATTTATAAAAGTAAACCATCATAGGTCAAAGTACGGTCTTCAACACGGAGCCTTGGCTCACACCGAACAGTAAGCTATAAAGGGCCCCAAAAATTACTAGTGTAAAACCATTCAAACGGGAAAACCAACGGTCTAGTCTATATAAAAAACGAGTAACGAGAAACACATTAACATGTATATTTTTTGTATTTATTGCTACCTTTCAGTAAACCCATATAGCTAGCCAGAAATGACAAACAGCTTGATCACCTATACATGTAGTCATTTAGCATGCTTTCTCATTAATCTGTTAACACATGCACATCTACCTTATAGACTTCCTCGGGGTGGGGTGCTGGGCAACACCCAGAGGTAAGCTCATTTAGCATAGATAACTTAACCCTGTCTTTTGCTTGTGTAGTGCACTTAAAATTGTGTAACCCATGAATGTTTTCTTTTTACCAAATTATCACTTACTTCTGGGAGCTGAAGATCACGCTATTTTATATTCCAGATCAGTTTCATTTTTGAACTTTAGTGATATACTGTGTGTACTTAAATGTATATACACAGAGCTCTGAACATATACTTTATATTTTCTACAAAAACCTTAATTATTTGATGTAGTCAGCATACAGAATATCACGAGAACTCCACCCAGTGGTGGATGGTTTTTCTGTACATTGTAATAGTTTGATAACTGTAAACTCAGAGCTAGGCTTCTGACCCTAGAATGGGAGAAACAACAAAACAGTGACACAATAGCATAGATCAGTTAACACATGTTTCAGCTCACCTGGCTGTAGATTTGGTTTACTTTAGTTTGTTTGAGATTTAATGCTGTTAAATATATTTAAGCATATTTGGTTATACCACAGTGCCAAATTTTTATCGGGTTAGGAAGCCAGAGTACCAGCAGTGACCTCTACAAATAATCAACTCTTGGTCCACTCTTTGGCAACTCAGCACATGTTATGACTATGACTGATGAAATTCGTAATTCCGCAACTTTTATTTTTGAATCTGTCAGGAAAACAGAACAGCAACTGAAAGCTGCCAAATGCCAAGTTGAAAACCTCAGATGCGAGGTGGAAAATAAAAAAAGAAATACCAACATTAAAAGACAAATGTAAAAAACTTAAAGGTGATCTAAATACCTCACAGGATCTCCTTTTTGGAGAAGTATATGATGCAGAAAATTTTACAAATGTCAAGGATGAAAATGTCAGCACTGGCGAAAATGCTGATCTGACAAATGCTGAGACTAATGACGGAGCTGACAGGAAGATAGAGTCACAAAAGAAATAGCTTTTCTGACTTTTTAATACAAATATGTAACAAATATGTATTGTAGTATTGTAGGAATACCTATCCTCTGACCATTTTTTTTCATTTACATGTGTGAACAATGACCAAGAATTGTACTTATTGTTACTTTTATTTTCATTTACACATTTGAACAATGTCATGTGAAAATGTATATTTTTGTTGATGATAATAATTTTGTTTAAGGCTTTATGAAATTTGAAAATGCCGAGAAAAGGAAAAAGAAAATCATAAAGAAGTACAAGAGATAAAGAAATACCCTATATTTATATTTGGCAACTAAGAGGAGTTAGTTATGAGTCATGCACGGAAAATGCTAATCTGGCTTTAGATATTGACAAAGTGTTGAATTTAGCTTCAGGTCAGGGAAAGATCCCTTAATATATTCAAGGATGACAACTTTGAGGAGTTGGCATTTCCTCATCTTTTACCAAATTGACAGTTTGTTGAACGAAAAGTGAGACTTTCTGCCAAAAAATATTTCCAGCAAAAAGCATCCACAATTTGCTCAGGACATTGAATATTTATATGTTGCCCACTTCATAACAGAAATGCAGCAAATAAAAGACAGCATTTGGTCCTACGTAAATGTCATAGTGCCCTGAATGAGCCGCTAATAGCTGGTTTGATAAGAAATCCGGACAGTTTAAACAGATTTATTTTTAAACATCAGGCTTATCGGTACCTTCATCCCATACGAGGAACACCGCCTTACCGACAGAAGGTACAGTACAAGTTGTTGCAATCAAACAGGTGGGAATATTCACATTTTTCTTCACACTCTCTGCTGTTGAGATACAAAATAGGCCGTAGCAAGGCAACAAAATGATGAAATAACAGATAAGCAAATAGATGAAATGTCATTGGAAGCGAAATGCACAAGACTTAAATCCAACCCGATTTCAGCAGCCAGACATTTTCAGTTTAGACTTGATACTCTTCTCAACCAACTTAAACTTGCTGACTGTAAACCACTTGGAACTATTGAACATTTCTTTTACCGAATTGAATTCCAACATAGGGATTCCCCTCATGCCCATGGTGTTCTATTGGGTGAAGGATGCACCCGATCCTTCATATGCTACAGATGATGAAATAATTAGTTTCCAGGATAAGTATATTCAGTGTTCTCTACCTTCTGAGGAGGATAATCCCGAGTTATTCATTCTAGTGACTAAGCTTCAAAGACATACACACTCAGCGGCTTGCAGGAAAAGTTCAAAGTTCTGTCGTTTCAATTATCCCAGACTAATATCGCATAGAACAATTGTTTTAATTATTTTAAAAGCATTCAAATGTGAGGATAAGAGTCCAGAACAGGAAAAAGCAGAAAGAAAAGCAGCATGTGAGACTTTGCTAATTGTTAAGGAATATTTAACACAGTCTGACAACTAAAGTGATCTCTCAAAAGAGCAAGTTTTAAGTGAGTGTCATTTAACAGCAGAAGAATACCATGATGCATTGCAAAAATCTTTCAAAGATACTACCATCTACTTCAAAAGACATCTATGTGAAGTGAATATCAACAACTACAATCCAGCAATACTGAAAGCCTGGTAGGCTGATATCGATATTCAATTAGTGTCAAATCATTATGCCAGATTTCAATATGTAGTATCATATATTACTAAAGAGGAGAGAGAAATTGCGCTTCTTTTGAAAGCAGTCTCAGATGAACACAAAGAAAGTGGTATTAGATACCAAATGAAAAAATGCGGACAAGTTTTTGTCAACACACGTTCACTAAGTGCACAAGAGGCAGCATACAGGACTAATGGTCTGCCTCTATAAAAGTCAGATTTCCAGACTGTTTTTATACCGTCAGGTCCTCTTGATCAGCGGGCTACTTTTCTAAATCTCTTAAATAAACAAGAAGATGATGATGAAGATGTTTGTTTTAGTGGCATTCTTGAGAAATGCAGCAACCGCCCGCAAGTGCTTAACCATTGGTGTTTAGCACATTTTGCTGCTTTGTATTCTCCATCAAATCAACAACCAGCACAAAGTACTGACCATGATTCACAGCCAGATATCTTACGGGAAACAGATGACAATTTACCTGCTCCCCCACTAGAAGTGTCATCAGCACCAGACAAAATCAGTATAGAATTACCTACATCATCCTGTACCATGAAAAAGAAGAAAAAACGGTTTGTCATAAGGTATCACTCATTTTCTATTGTCAAAGAACCCCACTTCAATTGTTGAAGCCATGGCAAAATGAAAGTTCAGATATCATTTGTGGACAGCAATCATATGAAGACAGTTACATTAATAATAAAAACACTACATGTGCTAATAAATCATTTATTGGACATCATGCACATTTGATTGATGAAGCCATAAGGAAAATTGAGGAAAATGGTCCTCCTGAGAATGCATTGAGTGCACGATCTCCTCACGAAATACAAGGTAATGAAGATGCTAGGATGGAAGAAGAGGACATTGATCCAGAACATATGATTCTTCAGCCAATAGATGAACATGCTGATAATCCTTCAGTGCCAACCCCACAACTTAAAGGACCAGCTTTAGCAATACTAGTAGCATCCACACCAACCATATGGTCAGATTATGAGTACCGCTCACACGGACAGACTTCAAACTTACAACAGTATGGGTTATTCCAGATAGTTCTTAATTGGTGTACAGAATACGTAGAGAGACGGCCATTGAAGAAAAAGAAAAATCCACTGTACATATTCACATCTGGTGGCGCAGGGACTGGAAAGTCACATTTGATAAGAGCATTGTATCAGATGGTTCAAATCACTTTGCGCTTGGACGGAGAAACCCCAGAAATACTGAAAATATTGTTGTTAGCACCAATAGGCACAGCAGCCTATACCATAGAAGGTCTAACTACTCAGTCAGCACTTCTCTCATTAGGACAAACAAATAGAAAGCAGCAAAAAGATAAAAGTTATCAACCACTATCTGATGACAAAAAAATCAATTGAGAAATAAGTTATCACACCTTAGATTCATAATTATTGATGAGATATCAATTGTAGAGAGTGATATGCTACTCCAAATCCACAGCCGTCTTAATTTATGAGGTATTTTGCACTGATTTCCCTTTTGGAGGTATTTCCATTTTAGCATTTAGTGACATCTACGAGTTGCTAACTGTTAGACAGAGATTTGTGTTTGACATCCATTAGACGAATATGTTATCTTGTCATCTTCAATATGGGAATCATTTAAGTACTTTCCGCTGACAGCTATTGTAAGACAGTATGGGGATACATCTTTTGCCTCTTTACTTAATAGACTTCCGGATGGTTCTCACATAGCATCAGATATAGAAATGCTTCAAAATCGTGCTCTCACAGACACTTGACAAAACCTGATATACTACATGTGTATTCCTGGAATGTAAAAGTTGACAAGCACAATTTGAGAATGTTGTCTGATATACAACAACCAACCATCCAACGTGAGGACATTGATAAAGTACCTGGATCATTAAAAAAGAAATACAAACCCTCAAAAGATGCTAAATACACTGGTGGTTTATCACATATGCTACTGCTAAAAAATCGCGTGTTATGCTTATTAAATATGTTGATGTAATGGATGGCCTTGCCAATGGTAGCAAAGGTACAGTGATAGAACAACAAACCTTCTTGTAAAATGTTATTCACCATCTGAAAAAATTCTACACAAAACTCCAAATTTGATTTGTCCAAATATGAAAGTTCAACGACACCTATTGAGCAGTTAGAAGTAAAATGTTCATTCGCTCGATCAAATGTAAAGGTTTCAAGGCTCGAATTCCCATTGAAATTAGCATGGGACTGCAGTATCCACAATGTACAAGGATTGACGCTTGATGAAATAGTTATTTCGTGATGGCCAAGCGTATGTAGCTCTTTCCAGAGTGAGAACCTTAAAATTTTAATGGTCTGTTTCTTTTAAAATTTGACCAAGCTAAAGTAAAAACCAGCAGTCATGGTAGAGATGAAATGTGCAGGTTACTACAAAATGAACACATTCAAAATCCATTCCATGCGTATCTAGAATCCAAAGAACTAAGGATAGTTCTGTTAAACGCACGCTCAGCATCGCTACATTTCCAAGACATTTCAAATCATCCACTGCTACAAGCAGCAGATGTAATCTGTTTAACAGAAACTCATTACCATGAAAGGTTTAGAAACAAATATCAGGTTCCAAACTTTCAATTATTTTTTCTACCAGATTCATATAGAGGAAGATATCATGGACTTGCCATCTACACCCAATCAGATACGTCTTTAATGGATTGTACCCTTACAGTTCCTGGTTCAAAAGCTTGACGTGTATCTTGCTGATCCATTTATCCACATTCTCTTGGTGTATCGCTCAGCTTCTGGGAAAACTTCAGACTTCATTTCAAATATCAATTCTGTTGTTAACTTTCAAAGTACACCGGATCTTATCCTAGGAGATTTCAATACGGACATCGAGAACTAATTCATATAAAGATCTAGAGAGGGTTATGCTGGAAAAGGATTATAAGCAGATAATAGATGTACCAACCTACTATACTGGTTTAACCTTAGACTTAGTGTTTGTTTGACAACATATATAATTACAAGGTTGATGTATTTCCTACTTATTTCTCAGACCATAAATAATTGCAACTGTTCGTCAGTAATTCAGCGAGTATATTTAAGAAAAAAATTTAGCTGACAGTATTCTGGAAAGTTGAAACCTTTTGGCCGTACATTCAGTCCTGCAAATGTAGACATTCAGAATAAAAATAAAAGATAGATCATCATACAAAGTGTTAAATTTATAATTTATTATGGTCAGGCGGGGGCATCGTTTGTGTCTTACAGACAGTGCAACAATTTCAAGTTGTACTTCAACATCACTGTTTGTCAAATCTAGAGTATGTGGAACTATACTCATGCATATGGCAGAGCAGAGGGGGGCATCGTTCATATCTATTTTATTGTGTACATTACTTTTATACACTGTTTAGATAAGCACATTGGGGGTTTGGATGCACGTAAATTGATATTTTGTTTCAAAAACCTCACAACATTTAGTGTCTGTTCCAAGTCAGACTATCTGTAATATGTGTTGTTTGTTGTTATTTATCTGTGTATAAATCCAATATTTTTTACAACATATCTTCTATTTGTTTTGTAAAATTGTTTCCGATAGCGCTTATGATGGTCTAATGTCATGTCTGAAATAGGCTCCTTAAAATAAACATTAGACTTGTTAAGAAATGAAATAAACACTTTATTAATTTCGTGCTTCAGTAAATCTTACTGGGTTTACCTTCATCAGGAACGCTCAAAGCAGAATATTTGAAAGCCAATGATGTATAAGTCCTATACACATGAAGAACTTATTGACAAAAAGGGACCTAAAATAATAGCCAAACTTATATAAGGTCAATTTTGCCGGAGAGTGTAAGAACCTTAGTAATAATTTCTTAATTCATTAGCGTTGAATTGAAGTTTGTTAAAAATAATGTTAGAATGAAGCACGGACTACTGAGTTGATGCTAACAGTCAATCAGCAGTGGTATCGACTGAGTGCTAGTAAATGAAAATAACAAATATTAATTTCGTGCTCGTCCGAAGCGTTTTTCTGGATTTTTTTCATCAGGAACGCGTCATGTATATGAAACTTCGCCGTGTTTTGCATGTCCCGCTGTGTGATACTGCCCGGCCGATAGCAATAGAATTGTGAAAGCGTTGATGATGCGAAAAATATGCGTATGAAGCGCTTCAAACAAAAGTGCTTCGGTTAACGTTTTTACACCTCGATAAAACTGCAAAAGAAGCATTACATTCCTGAATAAACATCGTTATAACATCAGAGATTAAATGAAAAATAGCAGGATATCTGTATTAAATATCACATGTGATAGTAGTAGAAAATCATAGCTCTGGCGGAACGTTAAAAATAGGTAGTTTCAACATCAAAGAATTGATTTAGTCCTATCATGACATACAATTGAAGTATTCTGTAGCTTTGAAACATAAATGGCACACTACGGTCGTTCGTGTCTTATAACGGCTGGACTATTTTAGGGCTTGTATAACTGTTATCGCTAGATCAAATGAAAATTCAATATTCTCAGTGCAATGATATATTTTCCGTTAAACAATTACATTTTATTCTGTATGTGGTAGTCATCATGAAAATTTGAGGCAACAGAAGTTTATCGATGTTCAAAATCTTATAAATCTATTACATGAAAGGAGAAACAAAGTAAACAACAAAATCTGAGGGAATCGCATTAACTCCAAAAGGATCGATACTGGATAGCGAGAGGATAAGCGTCTACTGTTATGCATGCGTTACCTATCATGCAAATCCACACTCTGTCAAAATATCACAATCGGTAATTTACAGATCAGGCGACTTTTTGGTATCTAAAGATCTAAGATCACGAAAACTTACCGCCAGTGGGTTAAGAAACAGTCGCATCGTATATGTCAAGCAAGTCGTGATTAAGACAATAAAACGTATTTAGCGTCGATTTCAGTCGTTTTTCCTCGTAACTCTGTCAGAGCAGATTTTGTATAGGACGCAAAAAGAATTTGGTGTATCATAATATCATTACACACAATTACTACACAAACATAAATAAAACCAAAAGTATTAGAAAAGAGCTTGTAGTGCGGATTGCAAAGATGGCGTATAACATATTATTAACATGATCAGCCAACTTCTACTAATAAAATAAAATACCCGTTCACCCTCTTAACCTTAATTATCCCTTACATTTGGCAGGACATACCCGTTCACCCTCTTAACCTTAATTATCACTTACATTTGGCAGGACATACCCGTTCACCCTCTTAACCTAAATTATCCCTTACATTTGGCAGGACATACCCGTTCACCCTCTTAACCTTAATCATCACTTACATTTGGCAGGACATACCCGTTCACCCTCATAACCTAAATTATCCCTTTCATTTGGCAGGACATACCCGTTCACCCTCTTAACCTTAATTATCACTTACATTTGGCAGGACATACCCGTTCACCCTCTTAACCTTAATTATCCCTTACATTTGGCAGGACATACCCGTTCACCCTCTTAACCTTAATCATCACTTACATTTGGCAGGACATACCCGTTCACCCTCATAACCTAAATTATCCCTTTCATTTGGCAGGACATACCCGTTCACCCTCTTAACCTTAATCATCCCTTACATTTGGCAGGACATACCCGTTCACCCTCTTAACCTAAATTATCCCTTACATTTGGCAGGACATACCCGTTCACCCTCTTAACCTAAATTATCCCTTACATTTGGCAGGACATACCCGTTCACCCTCTTAACCTTAATCATCACTTACATTTGGCAGGACATACCCGTTCACCCTCTTAACCTAAATTATCCCGTACATTTGGCAGAGCATACCCGTTCACCCTCTTAACCTTAATTATCCCTTACATTTGGCAGGACATACCCGTTCACCCTCTTAACCTAAATTATCCCTTACATTTGGCAGGACATACCCGTTCACCCTCTTAACCTAAATTATCCCTTACATTTGGCAGGACATACCCGTTCACCCTCTTAACCTAAATTATCCCTTACATTTGGCAGGACATACCCGTTCACCCTCTTAACCTTAATAATCCCTTACATTTGGCAGGACATACCCGTTCACCCTCTTAACCTAAATCATCACTTACATTTGGCAGGACATACCCGTTCACCCTCTTAACCTAAATTATCCCTTACAGTTGGCAGGACATACCCGTTCACCCTCTTAACCTTAATTATCCCTTACATTTGGCAGGACATACCCGTTCACCCTCTTAACCTTAATCATCACTTACATTTGGCAGGACATACCCGTTCACCCTCTTAACCTAAATTATCCCTTACATTTGGCAGGACATACCCGTTCACCCTCTTAACCTTAATTATCCCTTACATTTGGCAGGACATACCCGTTCACCCTCTTAACCTAAATTGTCCCTTACATTTGGCTGGACATACCCGTTCACCCTCTTAACCTTAATCATCACTTACATTTGGCAGGATATACCCGTTCACCCTCTTAACCTTAATCATCACTTACATTTGGCAGGACATACCCGTTCACCCTCATAACCTAAATTATCACTTACATTTGGCAGGACATACCCGTTCACCCTCTTAACCTTAATTATCCCTTACATTTGGCAGAGCATACCCGTTCACCCTCATAACCTAAATCATCACTTACATTTGGCAGGACATACCCGTTCACCCTCTTAACCTAAATTATCACTTACATTTGGCAGGACATACCCGTTCACCCTCTTAACCTAAATTATCCCTTACATTTGGCAGGACATACCCGTTCACCCTCTTAACCTTAATCATCACTTACATTTGGCAGGACATACCCGTTCACCCTCTTAACCTAAATTATCCCTTACATTTGACAGGACATACCCGTTCACCCTCTTAACCTAAATGATCCCTTACATTTGGCAGGACATACCCGTTCACCCTCTTAACCTTAATCATCACTTACATTTGGCAGGACATACCCGTTCACCCTCTTAACCTAAATTATCCCTTACATTTGGCAGGACATACCCGTTCACCCTCTTAACCTAAATTATCCCTTACATTTGGCAGGACATACCCGTTCACCCTCTTAACCTTAATTATCCCTTACATTTGGCAGGACATACCCGTTCACCCTCTTAACCTAAATTATCACTTACAGTTGGCAGGACATACCCGTTCACCCTCTTAACCTAAATTATCCCTTACATTTGGCAGGACATACCCGTTCACCCTCTTAACCTAAATTATCCCTTACATTTGGCAGGACATACCCGTTCACCCTCTTAACCTTAATCATCACTTACATTTGGCAGGACATACCCGTTCACCCTCTTAACCTAAATTATCCCTTACATTTGGCAGGACATACCCGTTCACCCTCTTAACCTAAATTATCCCTTACATTTGGCAGGACATACCCGTTCACCCTCTTAACCTTAATCATCACTTACATTTGGCAGGACATACCCGTTCACCCTCTTAACCTAAATTATCCCTTACATTTGGCAGAGCATACCCGTTCACCCTCATAACCTAAATCATCACTTACATTTGGCAGGACATACCCGTTCACCCTCTTAACCTTTATCATCACTTACATTTGGCAGGACATACCCGTTCACCCTCTTAACCTAAATTATCCCTTACATTTGGCAGGACATACACGTTCACCCTCTTAACCTAAATTATCACTTACATTTGGCAGGACATACCCGTTCACCCTCTTAACCTAAATTATCCCTTACATTTGGCAGGACATACCCGTTCACCCTCTTAACCTAAATTATCCCTTACATTTGGCAGGACATACACGTTCACCCTCTTAACCTAAATAATCACTTACATTTGGCAGGACATACCCGTTCACCCTCTTAACCTTAATCATCCCTTACATTTGGCATGACATACCCGTTCAACCTCATAACCTAAATTATCTCTTACATTTGGCAGGACATACCCGTTCACCCTCTTAACCTTAATCATCACTTACATTTGGCAGGACATACCCGTTCACCCTCTTAACCTAAATTATCACTCACATTTGGCTGGACATACCCGTTCACCCTCTTAACCTTAATTATCCCTTACATTTGGCAGGACATAGATATAAGAAGATGTGGTATGAGTGCCAATCATACCCGTTCACCCTCTTAACCTTAATCATCACTTACATTTGGCAGGGCAACAAATATTTCGAGATGATACTTCATTCTGTTTGTATAGTAATTGTCCCAGGATAAGTGGAAATAACCCATTTTTCACATATATATAGCTCTTGTCCGAGTTTTAAAATTAAGCTTTCTCACTTAATCTTGTTCAGATGTTGCTACTAAGATAGTTTAGGTTATTTATAAACTATGTAGTTCTATGTGTAGGATGTTACTGCTTCTACAGTCTAAAAAACTCCTTTAACATTGAGATACAACAAAGATTAAGACAATAAGTGACACTGACGATGCTCATGACTTCGGACAGGCACATGCACATTTAATTGATTCAAAGATTATTTTTAAGATATCAATGTCCACCTTTTTAACAAAAGTAAGCAAATGCGTTCAATAATAATTAGCAGTACAAGAAAAGCACTCAACAGTATAATACCGTTTTTTTTAATAAGCAAAAAAAAAAATTATTTCAGCGATTGTGTGTATCTATAAAAATGCTGTCTTTCATTACTAAATCGCTTAACTTTATATCTACATTTGAACATACAAATCAATTTGAATTGATTTACTTAAAAACGTATTAAAGTTAGAACTTCCCAATTATAAGTAAAGTAAAGTTTTCTCTATTTTCATTTCTTGTAAGAGGAGTGTGATTTCTGCTATGTGTAATAGCAGAAATCACTCTCCTCTTACAAGAAATGAAAATAGAGAAAACTTTACTTTACTTATGTATCTTGTGTTCAATAGGTTTCACTTTTTCTCCGTTTGTCTTAGAAGTCTTTTATAACTAATAAAGTGTAACAAAAATACCGAACTCCAATGCAAATTCAGAAAGGAAGTCCATAAAAACTGACAAAATTAAACGCTATCAATCAACGCAACAAGTGAAAATCAACTACCATATTAAGAATTGTATAATCTTTGCAATCTTTCATCATTTGTTTATTGCAAACATGATAAATGTTTTTAATAATGAATGAAATTTCTCATTTTGATCAATGACCATTATACCGAACCCTCATTAGTTTAGTATTGGTGTAACGTTAAATCTAACAAAATTGTCGGCAATTTTGTCGAAATACTATTAATGAACCAATAAGTGATCATGTCCAAAAATAGTCCTAACTTGGCGCGACTGGAGAAGCCGTTCGTGTTACTCAATTTTGTCTGTTTATTGTTTTGTGCATTGTTGTTTGTCTTTTTTTAGACTATGGCGTGGCCAGTTTGTTTGTTTGTTTGTTTTTTTTTCTTCTTTAACTTGATAAATGTTCTGTGGTATATGTTCCATATTTTTATAAAGTTTTTGCTCATCTATGTACATTTATAGTGAACGTCAAAGTCTCCTAAGCACTTCTGTAAGACCTGACTTGCCGTCAGGTGTTTTTGCTTGATAAAGTTCTTATGTCTTTACAATTTTTTTTATTTGGAACTCTAATACCACTACCCTCAAGTCCGGTAATTTCATTTGTTCGTTCAGTCCATTCATTTAATGTGAACATTTTGTTCGTCTGGTAAGTCCATTCATTTCGATATAAACATAACGTTAAGCAAACAGAATATTTGTTTATCAGTAAAAACAATGATTTTGTTATCAATAAATTAAAACCTAACTAAATATCATTGTTATACACTGTGACTTATGTGCATTCACAGTCGTAAAATCTGTCGATACCTATATTTTGGCATTTCACAATATCTTAATTAATTACGTCTCTTATACTAAATCTATTGGAAGTTTGATGAGTACTGGTTGATATTTTAGTCGTACATACATGATTGTTATTAGTTGCTATTAGCTTTAGACAAGCTTTCAGTAAAGTCGGTGAGTACTCTCAGATCTTTACTTTGTGTCTTTTGTGTTTGTGTTAATTGTTTTTGTGACTTGTATCGATCTGATGAGTTAAGCCCTTGTCAACTGATTTTTATAGTTTTTTTTTATTATGTTGTGCTGTTACACCACCGTCTTAGGTGAAAAGGGGGAGGGGTGCGCCCGCAAACATTTTTAACACCCGCCACATTATGTATGTACCTGTCTCAAGTCACGAGCTTGTAATTCAGTAGTTGTCGTTTATTGCTGTATTTCATATTTGTTTTTCGTTTATTGTTTTATACATAAACCAGACCGTTACTTTTCTCGTATTACTTGTTTTATTGTCTTTTCCGTGCCTTTTAAGGCTAGCTAGGCGGTATGGGTTTTGCTCATTGTTGAAGGCCGTACGGTGACCAATAGTTGCTAACTTTCTACGTTATTTGGTCTGTGGTGGAGAGTTGTCTCATTGGCAATCAAACCATATCTTCTTATTTTTATATTACCGGAATAATAAAATTACCAGCCAGAATTGAACGTGTTTCTCCGTCATTACCATGAATACGATAAGGTCAAATGAAAGATAAGTGCAAATAAAACTGAATGTTATAGGATAAATTATCGATGATATTCTATACTAAGTTATTTTGATATATAACAAATTATCGACTACAAACTTGGTTCCAGTATTTAGAGAAAAGATAAATATTGTACCTGGGATTGACATATTATGTCCCAGATTGGATAGTTACATATAATGTGATAAAATCAGCTAAATGATGAAACAAACGTTAGGTAAAAAGAAACGATTGTGTCCTATCATATAAGTTAAAACTAAAATGAAACTTTAAGGTTGTATATTCTTTATGGACGATGCATTGAAATGACGAACGTTTTCAAAATAGGGACCGTTTTATATTTTTCCCAATGTTTGACAATGCATGATGAGAAGAAGCAAAGAAACATAATATAACATTAAATAGTATGGATAGTAGTTTAAGATATTGAACGGGATATTTAAGTTGGCATGATGAAAAGATGAAAACAGTGATTGCATTAAATGTTGTTGGTTTTCCTCTATCGGTTGGTGTATTTGAACAAAATGAAAATGTGATGTTGAATCAATGCCGACAGCCGAAGTAGTACCTAACTCTATAATAAATATGTTCTAGTTGTAATTATACGTTCTAACTTTTTTTTGCAACTCATAAAACACTTCTTGATAAACACACCAAAATGCTCATTTATCTGATTCAGCGGCTTATAGATTGAGCCTGCATTTAAAATCTGCTGGCAGTTTAAATCCCCATTGCTGAACACTGAAGAGGGCTTTATGTCTGTTGCTTGTGTGTTGGTGCGTCATTATGTTGCTGTCATATCGACGTTTAAACATATTCATTTTATTCATATCAAAGAAAAAAAACCATTACAATCAATTGTTTTTTCTTTTTTAAATTAGCATCTTAATGGATAGCTTCAAACTGTTCTACATAAATATAGTTCACATCTGGAAGTAATCAAAAATTTACTTAAAACGTTTTAACTACATATTATAAATAATGATTGATAGGATGTCTGATAACTTCATACTGATTTTAAAACAGTCCGATACACATTCTATATCCATTAAAAGTCTGAGAAGATAATGAATTTCCCGCTGCAACATTATTTACAGTGACATAGTGTTAAAGTGCAGCGGTCGATTTGTTAACTGCTTAAACTAAGAGCAGGTTTTCCGAGCCGTACTATGATCTTTTGAAAAAGAAACGATAGGCAATTGTTGTCAGGTACTAGCAAAAGGTTGTAATATTTCTAAATTTTACAGGTTAAATTGTACACATTATGTACATATTCATCAAGCAAACAAATATCGCATATCTGCTTTTACATTTTTAGTATGTTAATCTTATGTAAAATGAGAAAACGGATCATTTTTTTCAAACTTATCTGTATATTGATGAACACACGATTGATTGATTCTTGTGCTGCTTAACTCGATGACAAACATTGCATTTATATCAAAGCCGTAATTACAGTCAACTAAAACCCCCCAAAAATACAAAGATTTGATATAGGATATAGAGTAGATAATGATAAATATTTGACTTTCATTGAAAACAAAATAGAAAGAAGTGTTTGTATTGCAAATGTGGTCTTTTGCGCCATCCACAATTCTTCCTTGACTTTCATCTTCAAAAACATAACACATCAAAAATACAATGCACTATGCACTATTATAAGCAGTGTGGCTTTGATTTTTATGTTATCTAATTATGTTATTTATTCATTTATACTCCTAAGGCATAATATATACTTGGACTTAATGCAACAATAGTGAAATGTACAATATACTGGGAAGTAATACATTGCGGATTGAAACGTGATCACATGGACTTCCCTCGTCCGTCTGTAAGGCCCGTCCTGAGCATGCTTTGGTTTAAAAGAAAACTTAAACTTAAAAGGAGATTTTGTACTGCGATTTTTTCATACGAATGTAACTGGGGCATCATTTCGAATGTCATTACTGTGTTTATAAAGAGTTCTTTGCACTGAAAAACCTTTGCAACAATATAAATATTTTCGTGGGATCAATTGCCATACCAAACTTTCTAATCTTCATCCCGTTTGACACATTACTAAAAATTAGCAAACATAACGCAGTAATGCCTTACAACAACATTAAGATAAGCACAAAAACATAACTGCATTCTTTGTTTGATTTTATTATCCTTTTTATTCGTAAAACTTCCGGTTTAGCCATAAAACATAGAGACAGTCTCTTTCGTAAGCGTTTGTCCTTAAAGCTTAAGACCTTCGAGCTTATAATAACTATAATACTGCTTTTATGGTGAATTGGTCCGGTGGCAAATATAACATGCATATAAGGACGAGAACATCTTGATGTAATATGAATATGAACCCTGTTTTGTACTAGGCCGACCATGACGCTGAGCCGGATCATTAATAGTTGTGTTCACAAAGTAACACCCTGCACAACAGAGCCAACCAGTATTTGCTCTTACTCCTAAATAAACCATGCTTAAGGAGAAGCAGCAAAACATTTGTTACGTCTTTGGTTTTACCTGAATCGAATTCACGACTTTCCACACATGAGGCTAAAACGTTACCACGAGACCATTATAACTAAAGAAAACATTTATATTCGTCGACATGTGTTTTACCTGAATCGAATTCACGACCTTCCACACATGAGGCTAGAACGTTACCACGAGACCATCATATCTAAAGAAAACATTTATATTCATCGACAAGTGTTTGACCATAATATGTTATTCCATTTATTCCGCAGGAATGACTATTTAGTAAGACCAAATCATATTTGTTGTTCCGTATAATAAAATGAATTTATCGTTAAGTATATATGTTTGTAGACTATAGTTGTTAAATGCTGTTTATATCGACTCCGACAATAATATTGGCTAATTAATTATAACCTGATCATCACTGACAGATACAACTTCAGGAAGTCTTGATTCAACGTTATTGGTTGGTATAAAAGCTTCATCAACGTCAATTTGATTGTCAGTACTATTAGCCTGACTATTCTGATCTTGATGATTACTAATAATGTCAACGGTCAGCTGCTTTATATCCTCTTGCGAAGGCTTTGTCACATCTGCGTTTTGTTTTTCTTTATCAAAATTTCCCATTTTTTCTGGATCCGACACATTGCTCTTAAAACTGCTGGTAAAACTCGCCAATCTTACAAGAAATGAACCCTTTCTCCTTTTTCTGATAAATTTTGTTATTTTGACTAAGACTTCGCGCCTAAACAGTATATATACCCACGGATCTAGAATCTGGTTCAGAGTGGCTAATCTCAGTGTTATAAGATCTGTTCTTCTGTCGATTTTAATAACGCCTGTCGAGTTGATTATTATTCGAATCTGAAAAGAGAAACAGGCTGAAATTATATAATTAGCATATTTTATTAAGTTAAATAGACTTATAGCCGACTATATGGTATGGGTTTTTTCTCATTGTCGAAGGCCGTACGGTTACATATAATTGCTTACTTCCACTTCATTTGAACTTTGGTGGATAGTTGTCTCATTGGCAATCATACCACATCTCCTTATTTGTATATTTACAGAATTTGATTGATTTTCCTCATTTCTAGAAGGAATATTACGGATTAAGAATATTTGATATATCTTATTTAGGATATCGAATTGCTTAATTTGAAAATAACACAATTTTAATTATTATCAAGTAGTATGCCATGTTTGTTTTGATTGTAATACCTGAAAAATATAGAAAATACAGGAACGTGCCTGAAGATTTATTTATGAGGATTATTGTAGCACATATCAACAACTGTTAATTACATAAAAATTACCAAGTTTAAAAATCAAAAGAATTAGAATAATAGCAATAGAGGTATATAAAATTGTTAATAAACAATGTCCACTGTATTTACATGATCTTATTGAAATTTAAAGCTGTGGTTATTCTTTCAGAAATGACGATATAGCTGATGTTCCCGGGGTAAGGACACTACCAATGGGCTGCACTCATTCAGATGTGCAGGAGCCAAACTCTGGAACGAACAGCCGAATAAGATGATGGAAGAAATGCCTTTTGATCAGTTTAAAAGTTTGGTTGGTAATTGGGGGAGCAGTTCGTGTCAGTGTTCCCCCTTCAGATCTCAGTGAGCTGTAGAACATCTATTAATCTTATATACTCTGGCTTTTATATTTTTGTTGCATACTTTTTTATTTTTGTTCTACATGCTTGAAATTCTTCAAGTGCTTAATAGCTACTGCATGAGTACAGTTTGTCTGCATTTTCAGTTTGCTTTTAAATGCTTTGATTTGCTTATTAATTGCTATGATTTGCTGTGCTTTCTGTTTTAAATGTTTTATATCTTGTGTTTATCAAATATATGTATGTCAGTTAAAAGCTCCACAGAGCTTATGTTGTATTGTTATATGTATACCCGACTTTAAATAAATCTGTTTATGCTACGTAATGTATCCGCCTCTGAATAACATTCGACTTTCGTTATTAATAAGCTGAGAGGGAAAATATCAAGTGAAACAATTGACAATTCTTACAATCAAAATTTAATGGTAAGAACAAATAAAGTTTATAAAATTTTGTCTCCAAACGTAATCTTATATTAATACTTCAGGTGAATTCTGATGTACCATGAGTTTAAGCATCTTTTAATAGATTTGAAATTTACGTTAGCCATTGTTTGTAGCTAGAGATAAATCTACACTTGGAATCAAGCACAATAATTATTTTCAGCTGCGTGTCTTTTTCAAAATTTGCGTAGTTTGAATAGTATCTAGTTATAGCTATTCCATAAAAAGGGAAACATAAAAAGGACAGAAATAAAAAAAAAAATACCATAAATTGTGTCATCCGAAATTCAATTGTATCTTGTATAAAGTTACGTGTATGTGTAGGAAGTAAATAGAATTATGAAAAGCTTTAAAATCGTTATCACAAAGAATATAAAAATTGATAATTCACATGAGTCTGGTGTAATAAGAAAAAGTAATCGTGTAATTGTCTTTCAATTATGCCTTTAATTTAAACAACCCAGGATTCGAACGGATTATGCTTTGGGGAATAATGTGAAGCAATCTCGAAAATTAAAACCTCAAATTTTGATTTGCAATTATTAGAATGGCCATTGTTCTCAAACCAGAAATAGAAAAGACATTTTATCAGTTTATCTAGATAACAATGTACACTGTAGGACTATATAAGTCACGGAATCTTGCGTGTTCATGACAATTATTCTATTTTATGTTTATCTATCTAAAAAACCAGGAAATTATAAACCAGGAAAAACTTATAAGCATAAAATGTACATCGATACTGATAAATGATAATTATAGAAAAATAAGATAAAATAGATAATATCGGATGGACAAATATTTCGGCACAAATAGCCTTCGTAATTTTCAATCTTGGTTTTTTTTATTTCATAATGCAATTACGTAATCTAAAATTCTAAGTTCTCATATATACAGGTAATTTGTAATTTATCCGTAATCTTGAAAGATATACAATAAACAAAACTCAATACCTTACACGTGGGTGCGTACGTATACATCCCAAACTGTCAAACTGCAATAGCATATGCAAACCTATACTATTAATACAGCCAAAATATACCCCTGATGAATGCAATAAAAAAAAAGGATTTTTTTATGATGATGTCATTTGGATGAAGGACATTAATATAAAAAAGGAGATGTTGTATGATCGCCAATGAGACAACTGTCCTCCAGAGTCCAAATGACGTGGATGTAAGCAACTATTGGTTGCCGTACGGGTTTCAACAATGAACAAAACCAATACCGTACAGTCAGCTATAATATGCCACGACATGACAAAATGAGAAACTATTCAAACAAGAAAAACCAACAGCCTGATTTGTGACAAAAAAATTAACGATATACAAATATGACAGGCTGCAACTATCGATGACCACTGAATTACAGACTCTTTACTTGAGTAAGGTACATAAAGAATGTGGCGGGGTTAGACATGTTTTTTAGCGCTATAACCTAGGTCAGTGGTTTAACAGAACAACATAAGACAAGACTGTAAAAACCAGTTGGAACACAAAATATTCATTCACTGGACTCCCGCTGGGTTTCATTCTAGTAAATGTTCTGTTTAATTACTAAAACTTTCATGCGGGTGATGTCGTCGAGGTTGTGGTCCGACTGTGAAGTGTCTCGCTTGGAGATGTGACTTCTTCGTAATATCGTCTTATGTCGAGGTTGTGGTCCGACTGTGAAGTGTCTCGCTTGGAGATGTGGTTTCTACGTGATATCGTTCTTATGTCGAGGTTGTGGTCCGACTGTGAAGTGTCTCGCTTGGAGATGTGGCTTCTACGTGATATCGTTCTTATGTCGAGGTTGTGGTCCGACTGTGAAGTGTCTCGCTTGGAGATGTGGCTTCTACGTGATATCGTTCTTTGTCGAGGTTGTGGTCCGACTGTGAAGTGTCTCGCTTGGAGATGTGGCTTCTTCGTCATATCGTTCTTATGTCGAGGTTGTGGTCCGACTGTGAAGTGTCTCGCTTGGAGATGTGGCTTCTACGTGATATCGTTCTTATGTCGAGGTTGTGGTCCGACTGTGAAGTGTCTCGCTTGGAGATGTGGCCTCTTCGTCATATCGTTCTTATGTCGAGGTTGTGGTCCGACTGTGAAGTGTCTCGCTTGGAGATGTGGCTTCTTCGCCATATCGTTCTTATGTCGAGTTTGTGGTCCGACTGTGAAGTGTCTCGCTTGGAGATGTGGCTTCTTCGTCATATCGTTCTTATGTCGAGGTTGTGGTCCGACTGTGAAGTGTCTCGCTTGGAGATGTGGTTTCTTCGTCATATAGTTCTTATGTCGAGGTTGTGGTCCGACTGTGAAGTGTCTCGCTTGGAGATGTGGCTTCTTCGTCATATCGTTCTTATGTCCAATGAGGCGTGTGTGGAAAGGCCACAGGTGAAACTTTCAAACTTTGGTGAGTCATATTGTAAAATACTTTTCTTTCACTAATGGATGGTAGTTCTTTTGAGTGGTCTTACTAATGAATGTTGATGAAGGTTATGCAGAGTTTGTCACCACATGAGCGGCATTCTCCAAAAGCAATACTGGATTAAAACACTTCAGCCGGCACCAGCAGATTGCTAAGATTATTTGTTGTCCAAAACCTATCTTAGTGGGCTCGGGAAAGGTCTTAGGTAGTTCGAGATTTTTTTTTCTACTGGTTTCCAATGCTCCCGAACAACACCATGCTATTTTCACAAATAATTGGTAAGTTAGAACAAACGGAGTCCTTTTATCGAATTATTTTGATCTTATTATCCTTTGTCATTCGGTTCACAGTTAGGGTTAGTGTTGACGTTCATATCTGATTTTGTTTTTTTGAAGGGATGAAAATGAAAAAGATGGATAGAAATTACTAATTATACATTATTATATTTTGAATTATTATCATGTAACAAAATTTACTGTTGAATACTTGAACATGTACATTCGTTTTGTTAAATCTTTGTTTCTTGCCGTGGATACCCTTTGGAATAAAATTCGTCCGATCGAGAATCTAAAAACTATAGAAGATTTGAAATAACTATAAACAGCAAAAAATTTCAGACTAGATCTACAAATAGGTCAACAAAGATGAAAGTGTAAGCCAACTTAAAGATAGTGACATTAAATGACGATTTTTAGCTATTTTTGCAAAAACTATAATAGAAAGAGAGAAACTGAAAGCAGAAATATATGATCAGCAATATAAAATCAACAAACAAAAGAGATCTTAGTCATGAATTACATCCTAGTCTAAAATGTTGGAGAGGGACCATTGATGAAAATGCACATAGATCAAGCGACACAGGCTCTTAAGAGCCTCTAGTTGTGCTTAGTACAGATTAGATGAGCTAATATAATATATGGTATGCATTTTCTTTGATCATTGTTGAAGGTAGTTACCCGAAGTTTTTGGATCCCTGTCCTTTGACTTTGTACTGAATATTTGTCTTATAGCATTTATGAATTAAAGGAGATGTTCGGTATACGTCAATGAAAAAGCTACCTAATAACATAAGTAACCAAAAGACACATCGGAGTCAACATTAATGCCCGCTACTTGGGGTTAAAACTGCAATCATTTGCTAGACACTAGGGTCAGTGAAGCCACCAATTCAGATAAATACACATTTTGGTATGTAGATATAGACAAGCACTGACGAGGTTACTAAAGCATTTCCATGTGATGAATGACCATTCTGAATAGTGAAACATTGTAAGACATCTAAAGCTCAACACACAGCCTTCAGTAATTATCAGATGCCTATACAACATATCAAGCTATAAAACGGCCGAGTCCAAATATTTTTTCGTTTGTTAATTACTATAGTCATATCTTATATGCTTCCCATGAGTAAAGATCTGGAAACATCTACATAAATAAATATTCGATAATAATTAAATGAAAAGTTCGTTCCCATCAAAAATACTCCTGTGTGTAATTATCTAAACTAACTCGATATTACTATTAAAAGCATGTTCATATTTTAGCATACATGCAAATGTATATATTGTTGTGACGGATGGCACATTAACAATATTAAACCAAAAAACACATTTGCTCCTGAAATAATTCTCAAGAATTTCTGTTTTCAAACCTTAGTTGCATAATTTCATAAACCTAGTTGAACTGAAAACTGCCATTAGAAATAAGAAGTGGGTAGCTTGCATTGGATTAACATACATTACATGACATTACAAGAATGTTTATAATGTGGAATATTTAAATAATTATTCGCTATTAGCAGCCGTTTTTTTTTCAATTTTGTAAAACATAAATACGAAGACATCGCTGATAAACTAGTGTCTTGCAAGATAATAAGTCTATCTCATTTGTGGTACTTATGCATGCAACCTTTAATATGACCCTTAGTTGGAAAAGGGTTTCACTTGTGCTCAGTATGTTCAGTTATCAAAATTAAAAAATGTCCAAATAGATAAAAGAAAAAGGAAACCATCAGGAAGAACCATTTCGTTGACTGATTTGGTCCACAAAAATAATTCGTATACAGGTGAAAAGATGATTAATACATTTTTTAATCTATGACACGAAATCAAACAGACCTCCAAAATCGTCATTAAACTATTGCACGTGTTTTTTGTCTATTTATATTAATATCTATATGTATATCGGGTTACATGACCAGCCGCAGTCTTTGGAGGTCATCTCGATGGTTGATAAGATATGGCGTCTAGTACTTAACTATGCACGAATGCTGATACTTTATGATGATTTCGTGAACTGTTTACCGTTTCCTTTTTTCTAATTTTGGTAAATATTTTTGTATCTATTAAATCAAATTAAGCAGTCATGTTGAGTCAATTTGATGGTAATGAATTTGGAAGCCAATGTCGCCCATTTAGTCATTGACTTTATTAATGAGATTTAATCATTAACGTTAAATAAATGGAAGGTATTGTCTTCTTAACATCAGATAACTTTTTTTATAATTTTTAAATGATATGAGCGTCTTTCTATTACTTACATCATATCTTTTTATTTCGTAAGCGGCGTTCCCGCCATTATTTTACATAAAATTGCATGCTTTCGCAATTTAATCATTGTGTGATTTGAACTGAAGAAACACAAACCCCATCCTTGACTATACTTTTCGGGTGTTTGTTGTATATTTTCTGATATTGACAAAAGAAGTGTCATAGATATAAGAAGATGTGGTATGAGTGCCGATGAGACAACTCTCCATCCAAGTCAAAATTTATAAAAGTAAACCATTATAGGTCATAGAATGGATTAATTTGACATGTATGTATTTGTTTTTGCTGAATGGCTAAATATATCACAGTTGGCGTCCGGTAGCCAGTTGCCGTTGCTGGTTATCCTTTAATGTTTTTATCTTGGATTAATGAGACATTTTCATCGATTGCAAATACGATTCCCCGTGATAAAATTTGCCAAACATAAAACTTACTATTTGACATATGTTTTTATCACGGTTATTGAATGGTTTGTCTCACAGTTTTTCTATGATAAAGATTATCCGGAATCTTGGAAATATTATGAGTGATTTAAGCGACTTTGTGTAATCCTTTCATACATGTGTAACACTACCATTGTATTTCATTTGTTTTTCTTTCCAGTATTTAATAATAGGTTTACCGCTAACATTATTTAACATGCGTTCGTTTTAAAATTTCTAATAATTCAAAATACTGTTAGTTTCTTAACAGGCGACTGTGTTGAAATTGACAAAACAAACGGGTTTTTTTTTTTGTGTCATGAATAAAAGATGTGTGGTATACGTCAGTTAGACAGTAACCAAACAATAGAAATAACCAAACGACATGAATGTAAATCTTACCATAAATGGTGTCCAGCAAATAGCAAACGTAGCAAATATAGCCACTAAAAACACAGTTATATAAATATCTGTCCTTGCACGCGCAGATTTACTACTAATACTCCCACGTCGGGCGTGGCTTCTCTTCCCACGAGTCAAAGCTACTATTACAAGTATGTTCAGGATTGCCGTCATTGAAATAACACCTAAACCAATTGAAGCGTAAAAGTATGAAAATATCTGATCTTCAACAGTGTTTCCAAAAAAGTTGAAAAAGCACCATGTTCCTGGGAACTGTTTTATATTATGTCCAAGTCCCATAAGCGGCAAGCAGGCCACAAACGCTGACCCGATCCATATTCCAACGATGATTATATTAACGATGGTATCTTTATTCCACTGACTATATTTAAATGGAAATGTAATAGCCAGGTATCTATCTAGTGCCATGGCTCCCACAAATACTACCGTGGCAACTCCTGCAAAGGTTAGCATGAATGATAAATAATGACAAAGTGGTTGTCCGCCAACCCATACAAGATCATTGTCATAAACGGCAAACGCAACTGGTGATGTAGTCAAAATACCGAAAAGATCTGTCAATGCTAAAGCTGTTACGAACCTGTAAAACACGTTCCATTTATGACTTTTTGATGCTTTGAAAAGGAAAAATATTGCTATGATGTTTCCTGTGACACCAAGAGTAAAAGTTACTGCTGACGGGACCGGTGAAGGTTTGGCTAAAAATGACTTCACTGTTAAGTTGGTCTCTTTCACATCTGGAATACCGGTGAAAGAGAAATTTTCCATTTGAATATATTGTCATAAACTGATTTTTAAAACTCCTATCACATCCTAGTTAAGTTTGTATCCGTCAAATGTAAAATTACACTTCCCTCTTCATCTTTTTTTACCGGACAGGAAAAGAAACACAGCAATAAAACTATGACATCTATTCACGATTTCCTGGTTACAAATTGAGTTTACGCGTCTTTTTTTTTCAAAATATACCGTTCACAAGTTTTTCCATTAAGACTTTATCTCACCAGAAATCTGTAAATTATTAAAGTGATCGAATTTTCAGATAAAACCATAAGAAAAATAAGTTTTTACATCAACTGCAATTTTCTTTATACAGTACATTATAGTTTTAAAAGTGTTGTCTCTTTTTACTATCTCTACTAACTTTATAATAATTATGTTACATTTGCAATCCTAAGAGAGACATAATGACACAAAATTCTCGTATTTCTATGTCAGACTGTTGATGTTCGACTATTGGAACAATAACCAATATTCTAAGCCTATCCACATCACGGTGCTAAGCTATAACCGATAACTGGTTATTGATTTTGCAATTAATCTAGAGTTATGTATGATTATCAACGAATAATCCAGGTTTGAATAAATACGAACGGATCATTTTCTTTGCTTATGTAGTTCAATACAGCAATTAGTGTTGAAATGATCATGATAAACACATTTGTGTATTTTTAACGAGAAAACATTCGTTGTGTTAATTATTTCTCTGCGTAATTATAACTAATGACATAGCAGATATTTTTCAACTAACACTTATCATAACATTATAGAAAAATGTATTTGAAGCTCATAGATTTAGTCTTCATTTAAGATGAAAGCAAATTATAGGTTATATTTCAGATATTTGAAAGGGCTATTTCCAGCTAAATATAAAATAGCTGTCTCATATAAATTTAATGGTTTAAGCACTCGATGATACAAGCCAAAACTATTTTAATGAAAATGTTGAAAACAGCCTCTCATAGTCATGCTGTTTGTATTTATTTCATAAGTTTCAACTTGTCTTTTTGTTTCAAAACTTAAAGTATTTGGATATAGAGTAGGCGAACTATTATTTATTGCATGTATTACATATGTCATGATGAAGCTCTAATATAGCTTACAATTTAATAATTTATACATATTGTTGAGGAGAAAGAACAACTCAGAAACCGTGTTTTTTTTTACTTTGAATATCCGGCTTATTTTGTAATAGGAAATATAATTTCCGAGAATACATAGGAATTCGCTAGTTTTATTCAATAAAAACAGTGGTCATGGGAGATGTACTTTATTAGGTTTATTTTTCTGACTGATTTCCAAAGAATGATTGACTTGATTCTGTTATGAGATATGAACAATCTAATTGAAATATTTGATAGTATTTAGTATCAGTTTTCTTCTGGCTTGGACTAAGCTTGGTACAAAGAAAATGAGCTTACAGACTTATTTGGAAAGGATATAGTTACGATACTGTTGTCAAGTCATTAAGGATTGCATATTTTGGTATTAATATTGATTCACTCATAGAGTCTTTGCATCGGAAATAAACACATTTATTCTGAAACCAGTTGTTGGCATGATACGGGTTATGTTCTTCTCATATATTTTATGATGGTATGATACTAAACCCCTAACGGGAGGGATTGTACTTGATTTTCATATGATGAAGACATAATCTTTCAATCAGTTTAATTGAGGTCTGGAGCTGGCATGTCAGTAACTGCTAGTAGTCCTTTGTTCATTTATGTATCATTGTCATTTTGCTTAGTTTCTTTTGTTACCTATTCTGACATCGGACTCAGATTCTTTTAAACTGAGTTTTACTGTGCGTATTGCTATGTGTTTGTTTGTTCAACATTGGCTAGAGGTATAGGGGGTGGGTTGAGATCTCACAAAACATGTTTAACCCCGCCGCATTTTTGCGCCTGTCCCACGTCAAGAGCCTCTGACCTTTGTTAGTCTTGTATGTTTTTTAAATTTAGTTCATTTATATGTTTTGGAGTTTAGTGTGACGTCCATTTTCACTGAACTAGTACACAATTTTATTTAGGGGCCAGCTGAGGACCACCTCCGGGTGCGGGATTTTCTCGCTGCGTTGAAGACCCATTGGTGGCCTTCGGCTGTTGTCTGCTCATTGGTCGGGTTGTTGTCTCTTTGACATATTTCCCATTTCCATTCTCAATTTTATACTCCATATTTTCCTCTGTATACTCAACTAGAATGCAATTAACCTATATAAATGGCACAAATGTTCACAAAACAAAACTGTCAAAGGGTGACCGTCATTAAGAGCAATATTCTACAAACATTTATATGTTGTTTCTATTCCTGCACTTCCGAACAGCTAATACAGACTCCAATATTGATGCATTACAAAAACGCCATGAAATGAATAAGAAATAAATCTTTTCGTGAATTACTTTTTGACCTACTGACAAATGCACCGGCGTAGAACATTTTTTTCTTATTAACAGAAAACTAAAGTATATAAACAGCTTTCTGCACAGTAGGCATAATTCTTAAAAAGGACCAGATATTTTTATGTATAATAATATAATTATAACACCCCACCAGAGACAAAATGACGTAGATGTTCACAATCATAGGTTACCGTACGGCCTTCAACACTAAGTTTGTTTTTCGGTCATTTAAAAAGCAATCGAAAAAGCGTGGTGCTGAAACCTAAGAACTCTGTCAAATAAATGTAAAGATGAAAAACAAATTATATGACATATAAAATAAGCCGGATATATACAGACATTTTCTAAGAGTTTGACTTTCAAGAATTAATAATTTTACTGAATTTTTTTCAATTCTTACACGCACTTAACTCGACAATTTTTAATGTATTTCAAGTTTGGATGTAAGGGACTGTTAACCATAATTTTCAATAGCTAACACATGAATATCCTGATTAAATTCTGAGGACAAAGTTTTGTGTTATATCTGGCCTTTCGGTCATAAGACTTGACTTATTACTCGAAGTACAAAATTTGTGCTCGAAACACCAAATATAGTATTTCGATTGGTTGATTTATGAGTCTGAGTACTGTAATCGTACTTAAAATTTTACGACCACAAGGTCACTACAACTCCCTTTGGCGAAATCCTGAACATCAAACGTTCCCGGTTCAGGCAATACTTTTCTGATAAAACACTTAACATGAGGAAAATAGAGGTTTTCACAAACAGCACATACATGACTATCTACTGCTTTTTCTTGTGTTCGCAAAAGATTCATATTAACATTAGCATGATTAAGTGAACTTATATATCTTTTGGCTTATCAGAGCATTCTAGAGACTAAAACAGATCTTCATACGATTGTAGACCTAATAATATCCTGAGGCACCGCATTGAAGACGAAAGATAATCCTATCTTTGCATCACAACCAAACATGGCATAGTATGGCTATATGTTAATACATATTAATTATTATTTTTCAAAATGGTTTCCACCTTAATTGCTGACTGTGTGATATAGAAATATGGACTCCTCCAATCCGCCGGTAAAACCGATGCTACAGATAAGAATCCGTTTGCCTGTACGGAATGTATCAATTTGCATCCTTTCTGAACATTAAATATGATGCCTCATGTAGGGAGAGTGCCATGCTTATTGAACGTTAAGAACTTTTTGCCTATTTTTGGCCTATTGAAAGGCAGCATTTCTGTCCTTATCCAACATACCTTTATTTTAAAGTGACAACCGAAATTCCCGTCCTTCATTCAGGTCGATCAAAACTGACCTATTGGTTGTACACTAGTAAATGTGCCACGCATGAAAATCGTGCGAAAATCATGTCATATCGTGCGTATTTTTCGATTTACGCATACTTCATATTTCGCACGATAAACCTTCATAAGTACCAACTAAAAAGACTTTACAAATATATGGTGATTTATATGATTGATTTGGTAATGTAGTAATAGTTCAGCTGCCATTATCCTTGCACGTCGTCATTATATAGATATATAAGTCAAAAAGTAAGGATATCTGAAAAAAAAACATCACAGAATGTTTTGTGTTTTTCAATGAAGTCCTACTTAAAAGTGCTGTTTCCAGCTGTAGTTGACTTTATTGGAAATCAAGCTATATCATTAAATGAAAATTTTACGTAGTACTTGTCAAACCATTGTATTTAAGTTCCTTTTGGTGTTGCTTGTTCAAGTGAATTGTCGAAAACATTAAAAACTATTGGCTGTCAGTATTAATTGGATGTCAGGATTTTAAAGAAAATGCAAAATATTTATGGACTCTGAGAATGGTCTCAGTTGTATGCTTTATTGACACTTTAGTGAAATAAGCGACAATAGAATTGCAATAATAAGTATCCTCATCTACCAACCAAATTCAAATTCAAATATTTATTTTTCCAATCAAGTACGTCCCACCGGGAAATTTACGAACAACAATTATAATTAAAATGTCAATTGTTCTTGAACAATTGAGAGGTCTTTCCTTTTCATTATGTAAAATATATGTTTGAATAAGCGTATAATGCATTGAAAAGCTCTAAAACACACACAAAACCCTTAAAATATGGTCAAAACACATAATTCGGAATTTGGGACATGACCTTGACTTTTGACCTTATGACCTTTGTCAAGGTCAATGGTCCACGATGTCATAACAAAAACCCCATAAGTCTAGGACCTTTGGTTCATGAGTTAAAGCTTATTTTGTCTTTTCTAAAACAGTTAACAGGGGTTAAGCCCCTTACGGATAGGTCAAATCTCTTCGGTCAAATGTAAAAAAGTTGCGCCTTTATGTCCCAATTATTTTTCACTATTTACTATTTCTGTAAGTAATATCGTTTTGGAGATATCCAATAAATAAGTTTTAGGGTCAAAGGTCAAGGTCAACCACAAAAAGCTTTAAGACACACTAAAAATCCTTTAAATAAGGTCGAAAACACATAATTCGCTACCTGGGACATGACCTTGAGCTTTGACCTTTTGACCTTTGTCAAGGTCATTAGTCCCCAATGTCATTGCTGAAGACCCCATGGATCTAGGACCTTTGGTTATATAGTAAAAGCTGATTTTGTCTTTTCAGAAACCTAAAACAGGGGTTATGCCCCTTACAGAAAGGTCAAATCTCTTCAGTCAAAGTGTAAAAAAGTTGCGGCTTTATGACCCAAACATTTTTCACTATTTACTATTTCTGTAAGAGTTACCGTTTTTGAGATATCCAATAAAAAGTTGTAAGGTCAAAGGTCAAGGTCAACCTTAAAAAGCTTTAAAAGACACTAAAAATCCCTTAAATAAGGTCAAAAACACATAATTCGCTATCTGGGACATGACCTTGACCTTTGACCTTGTGACCTTTGTCAAGGTCATTGGTCCCAAATGTCATTGTTGAAGACCCCATGGATCTAGGACATTTGGTTATATAGTAAAAGCTGATTTTGTCTTTTCAGAAACCTAAAACAGGGGTTATGCCCCTTACAGAAAGGTCAAATCTTTTCGGTCAAAATGTAACAAAGTTGCGCCTTAATGACCCAAACATTTTCCACTATTCAAAAATTCTGTAAGTATAATGATTTCTGAGATTATCCCATAACAAGGTGTAAGGTCAAAGGTCAGGTCAACATACAAATTTGACCTTGAGGCATTTTCAAAGTCACATGAATTGATGATCATTGGTGAAGATCCTAGGTGGCTACGACTTAAGGTTTCTGAGTTTTGGTGGCCAACCGACACCGGTTAATTTTCAAAGGGGCATAACCCTACCAATGAGTCGTTGAATCTTTTCGATCCAAATGTAACGAAGAACCGGGGTCTGGTCCTGAACAAATTTCACCCTTTGCTTTTTTTCTACCTATTACGGTTACGGTGTTTGAATGATAACAAGGTTTTTAGGTTTCGGAGGGATAACTCCGGACCGACAAAATTTTACGACTCACAGGGTGAGTTCCGGATAGGTATTTGTGACACTGATACAAAGTATGAACCTGAAAGCGACATGGCTTACGGTTACGGAGGGAAATTTTGTCAAAGTTTGGCGGAACAAAAAGAATAATAATAATAATTAAAATGTCAATTGTTCTTGAACAATTGAGAGGTCTTTCCTTTTGTAATGTAAAATACATGTTCCAATAGACGTAGAATGTATTGAAAAGTTCTAAAACACACAAAAAACTGTTAAAATATGATAAAAATCAACAAATTCGCTTTTTATGAGATGACCTTGACTTTTGACCTTGTGACCTTTGTGAAGGTCATCGGTCCACAATGTCATTGTTAAAGACCCCATGGGTCTAGGAAATTTGGTTCTAGAGTTAAAACTAATTTTACCTTTTCAGAAACCGTTAATGGGGGTTATGCCCCTTAAAAATATGTCAAATCACTTCGGTCAAAATATAAAAAAGTTGTGCCTCAGTCACCTAAACATTTTTCACTGTTTACTATTTCTGTAAGATTAACCGTTTTTGAGATATCGACTAAAAAGTTGAAAGGTCAAAGGTCAAGGTCAACCTTAAATAGCTTTAAAAGGCACTAAAAATCCTTTAAATAAGGTCAGAAACACATAATTCGCTATCTGGGACATGACCTTGACCTTTGACCTTGTGACCTTTGTCAAGGTCATTAGTCACCAATGTCATTGCTGAAGACCCCATGGGTCTAGGACCTTTGGTTACATAGTAAAAGCTGATTTTGTCTTTTCAGAAACCTAAAACAGGGGTTATGCCCCTTACAGAAAGGTCAAATCTCTTCGGTCAAAATGTAACGAAGTTGCGCATTCATGACCCAAACATTTTCCACTATTCAAAACTTCTGTAAGTATAATGGTTTCTGAGATCATCCCATAACAAGGTGTAAGGTCAAAGGTCAAGGTCAACATAGAAATTTGACCTTGAGGTATTTTTTAAAGTTACATGAATTGATGATGATTGGTGAAGATCCTAGGTGTCTATGACTTACGGTTTTTTAGTTTTGGTGGCCAACCGACACCGGTTAATTTTCATAGGGGCATAACCCTACCAATGAGTCGTTGAATCTTTTCGATCCAATGTAATTAAGAACCGGGGTCTGATCCTGAACAAATTTCACCCTTCGGTTTTTTTCTACCTATTACAGTTACGGTGTTTGAATGATAACAAGCTTTTTTGGTTTCGGAGGGATTACTCCGAACCGACAAAATTTTTTGACTCACAGGGTGAGTTCCGGATAGGTATTTATGACACCGATACAAAGTGTGAACCTGAAAGCGACATGGCTTACGGTTACGGAGGGAAATTTTGTCAAAGTTTGGCGGAACAAAAAGAATAATAATAATAATAATCAGAAGAAATACAGTAAGGTCTTTCCCTTTTGGAAAAGGAAAGACCTTAATAATAATAATAATTAAAATGTCAATTGTTCTTGAACAATTGAGAGGTCTTTCCTTTTCATTATGTAAAATATATGTTTCAATAAGCGTATAATGCATTAAAAAGCTCTAAAACTCACACAAAACTCTTAAAATATGGTCAAAAACACATAATCCGGAATTTGGGACATGACCTTGACTTTTGACCTTATGACCTTTGTAAAGGTCATTGGTCCACAGTGTCATAACAAAAGACCCCATGGGTCTAGGACCTTAAGTTCATGAGTTAAAGCTTATTTTGTCTTTCCTAAAACAGTTAACAGGGGTTATTCCCCTTACGGATAGGTCAAATCTCTTCGGTCTAAATGTAAAAAAGTTGCGCCTTTATGTCCCAATTATTTTTCACTATTTACTATTTCTGCAAGTATTCTCATTTTTGAGATATCCAATAAATAAGTTTTAAGGTCAAAGGTCAAGGTCAACCTCAAAAAGCTTTAAAACACACTAAAAATCCTTTAAATAAGGTCAAAAACACATAATTCGACATCTGGGATATGACCTTGACCTTTGACCTTGTGACCTTTGTCAAGGTCATTGGTCCCAAATGTCATTGTTGAAGACCCCATGGATTTTGTCTTTTTAGAATCATAAATTAGGGGTTATGCCCCTTATAGAAAGGTCAAATCTTTTCGGTCAAAATGTAACGAAGTTGCGCCTTAATGACCCAAACATTTCCCACTATTCAAAACTTCTGTAAGTATAATGGTTTCTGAGATTATCCCATAACAAGGTGTTAGGTCAAAGGTCAAGGTCAACATACAAATTTGACCTTGAGATATTTTTCAGAGTCACATCAGTGGATGATGATTGTTGAAGATCCTAGGTGTCTACGACTTACGGTTTCTGAGTTTTGGGGGCCAACCGACACCGGTTAATTTTAATAGGGGCATAACCCTACCAATGAGTCGTTGAATCTTTTCGATCCAAATGTAATGAAGAACCGGGGTCTGGTCCTGAACAAATTTCACCATTTGTTTTTTTTTCTACCTATTATGGTTACGGTGTTGGAACGATAACAATGTTTTTTGGTTTCGGAGGGATTACTCCGAACCGACAAAATTTTTCGACTCAAAAGGTGAGTTCCGGATAGGTATTCATGACACCGATACAAAGTGTGAACATGAAAGCGACACGTCTTACGGTTAAGGCTGCTAACTTCGTCAAAGTTTGGCGGAAAAAGAATAATAATAATAATTAAAAACCAATTGTTCAAAGAACAATTGAAGGTCTTTCCACATCAATTTTCTAAATAATTGATGAGAAGATAATTCTGGTTTACTCAAAGCTACTATTGGCGTCCAGTCATAGGTTTCTTCATACTGATTCAATAAACATGGTTTCTATAGACTTTTGCCTGAAATAAGGGAGATAATTGTCAACATCCGATTTAGAAAATGTCACTTCCGGTCTCATATGATAGCTTTATTTACACCGATTCCAAAAATATATGGTTTATATATACTTTTGTCTGTAAAATGGAGATAATTGGCTACTTCCGGTTTAGAAAATGTCACTTTCGGTCTCATATGATAGCTTTATTTACACTGATTCCAAAAATATATGGTTTATATATACTTTTGCCTGTACAAAGGGAGATAATTGGCTACTTCCGGTTTAGAAAATGTCACTTTCGGTCTCATATGATAGCTTTATTTACACTGATTCCAAAAATATATGGTTTATATATACTTTTGCCTGTAAAAAGGGAGATAATTGTCTACTTCCGGTTTAGAAAATGTCACTTTCGGTCTCATATGATAGCTTTATTTACACTGATTCCAAAAATATATGGTTTATATATACTTTTGCCTGTAAAAAGGGAGATAATATGCTACTTCCGGTTTATAAAATATCACTTCCGGTCTCAAATGATAGATTAATGTATGACCATTCAAAAAATATATGGTTTCTATGTACTTCTACATGAAATAAGTGCAAAAATGACTACTTCCGGTTCACTCAAGGTCACTTCCGGTTGACATTTTCAAGGTCATATGTCACCTAACATTTTGCAAAAGATCATATGGCTTTATCATGTACCAATATGAAGTAATAAACAATTTTCCTTAAAATAAAACATTTCAGGGACAGTAACTCCAATAAGATGTAGCTGGATTGTCTCAGACTAAATGTATCATATCTTCATCACAATATAACAAACATTTTGCACTTGTTCTTTAATATATAACACTAAAAATATCGGAGAAAATGGAAAAACAAGCAAAAGACAAAATTCAGAACATGACCTTGACCTTTGACCTTGACCTCGTTTTCGAAGTTAGGATCCAAGGACCTTAAATAAAAAGACTATAGGTTTATACGGCTTACAGTTTATGAGTAACAAAAACATAACGACAAATTTATTTGATAAAGGTAGATAACTCCTATAAAATTTCATCGAATCGCTTCGATCAAAATTAGCCAAAATTTCCTGAGGATGTAACGAACAATTTGTAAAAAGAATTTTGTCGATATCTTTTTTTGTTACGAAGGAGATGCACACAGATGATAAACAGTGAATAGGGAGATAACTCTTACAAAGAAAATGGTTCGGCTTAGCAGGGTAAAATTTAAAAGCCCATAAAATATACGATACAATATGAGAAATATCTAAGCGACATATTGCGAAACAAACATTTATCGCAAGAACAAAATTTGGCGGGAAAAAAAAAAAAAAATAATAATAATAATAATCAGAACAAATACAATAGGTCTTTCCACAGAAAAGTGGAAAGCCTTAATAATAATAATAATAATAATAATAATAATAATAAACAGAAGAAATACAGTAAGGTCTTTCCCTTTTGAAAAAGGAAAGACCTTAATAATAATAATAATAATCAGAAGAAATACAGTAAGGTCTTTCCCTTTTGGAAAAGGAAAGACCTTAACTAGAAACATACACAGACAATACAGTATACAATACAGAATACGTATAATTAGATTGGTATGTCCTGCGATGGTGCGCGGGTTAACATCAGCATTATTATCAATGAATATTCATACGGTTGTTAATAACTTCGAATAAAAATGTTAGAGTCGGTTGCTCAACTGCAAAAGATACATAGAACAGTGCATTATAACCTGTATTATTGTTCTTCTCGTGTCTAAAATATATAGTTATGCATCTGCAGGATCTCGAACACCAATGGGCGATACTTCTGGATATACTGGGGAAATGTGCTGCAAAAACTCTCCTCGCGTCAGAAGCAAATGAACAAACAACCAGAATATTATAAAAACGAAATAATAAAGTACGGAGAATAATATTCAATTTGTATGCACATACGTGTATCTTTTAATCTTTCACAAGAATTGTTGGCAACTGGAATAATAGGCATTTTTTGGGTAGATGTTGAAGTCCAAAAAAATAGACAATAGTTTTATCTTTTTCTGATGTAAGTAATTTTGAAATATACAGAATTTAATTATGCTCCACCTAGACTAAACTTCATGAAAATCTATATCAGTATCTTATTAAGGTCTTAAGAAGAACTGGTTCTCATACTTTTTTAAACCATGTTAAATGTTAGACACGAACGGGTCTACACTGAATGGTGTTAAAAACAAGAATTCTAACATTTTTCAAGACAAATAAATACACTGAAAACTGGCTTTACTCCTCGTCTGTGTTCCAGATTAGGGATATCCTATCTCACTGTGTCCCAGGTTAGGGATACCATATCTCGCTGTGTTCCAGGTTATGGATACCCTATCTCACTGTGTTCCAGGTTAGGGATACCCCATCTCACTGTGTTCCAGGTTTAGGATACCCTATCTCACTGTGTTTCAGATTAGGGATATCCTATCTCACTGTGTCCCAGGTTAGGGATACCATATATCACTGTGTTCCAGGTTAGGGATACCCTATCTCACTGTGTTCCAGGTTAGGGATACCATATCTCACTGTATTTCCAGGTTAGGGATACCCTATCTCACTCTATTTCCAGGTTAGGGATACCCTATACCTCAACATGCAAGATTCTATAGTTACATTTCTAATAATTTTTAACCATGTTCCATTAGTACCTTTGGGTTATTTACATCGATTAATGTTATAATCCAGGGATATTACATGCATATCAGGATTATAACATATTAATTTGATATACTTATACACGGGCTAGTTGAGATTTTTAACGTGCTATGTGCTTGTTTAAAATCAGGTACAGGTTAAAGAAAAATGAGAATTGGTTTTATATGAAGTAAATTAACACAAGACATAGGCAAAATCTGTTTTTACTGTCCAATAACCTGGATAATACACAGCTACGGAGACTGCACAGTTCAAATGCGCTCTTACCTTTAGGGGCTGATACGGGATTTTTTAAAGGGGGGAGTTATTCCATAAAATAAAATTTTTGACGATTTTATGCTAAAAAAGTTATATATTTTCACCAATCAGCAACTTTGTACAAACTTAGTCGTTTCAAACTATGAAAAAGAAAGTGTTTCTCATTCCTTAAACTGGAAACATTTTATGACAAAACTTTATGTACAATGTAAAATATTAAATCAGTGTTTCAAAGTCGAACTAGATAATTATATTTTTTTTATAATTTCTGCCAAAAATAAATGTATTTTAGAATATCCAAATAATTGAAATCTGATTTGGATTAGTTTTGTGCGCAATAAAATTATGACGACTTTGTAAATATTTATTCCTTATTAGTGACTATTTTTTAAGTATGTGCCAAAACTCATAAAATACAAGTTGTAGATCAATCAGAGTTTAGATGCGGCATGTCTTCAAAATTATTCACTGCTTACAGTCGGAAAATTATGAGGGGAGGTTAAATAGTGAAGATTAAAACTTTTTTACCTGTTTAACTTTCACTATAAATTTTGGCACATGTCTCTTCGATTAATAATCTTCCTCTGAGCATATTCTTGAGAGAAATATTGTGAATTGATTTAACAGAAAAGATCTGCCTTTAAAACACAATTCTCCAAATGATTTAACAATTTAGGAGAAAGCCTGAATATATAAAAAAAAAAATAATAATTTAAAAGTTACTAACCTTTTACTACTTCCAGGAGTCTTTCCCATCGTTGAAAGCATAGGTAAAGAAAAAAAATGGTTCAGCTGATATTGAATATCAAGATTTTGTTTTTATTAATTCATTCTTTAAATGTAAGAAATATGTATTTTAATTCCCTTCAGTAACCAACAATACTAGTCCGAGATTTCATTCCAGTAAAGTCATAAGAAGATGCATTTTACAGCTAATATTAGCCTGATCAACATATTGATTAAGATTGTTAACATTTCATGCCTCTTAGTTTACAAAACATGCAGACCCGATGACGATCTCTCTGAACCGAAGCTCAATATTGAATCTCAATACGACTAAGTGTTCATTTTACAATCAGTTAAAACAATGTCCTTGAATATTTCCTTACAAAACTGATGTGCTCATAATATGACAAATATACAACTTAATCCATAAAAAGTTCTAAAGTCAACATTTCTTAGACATTCTAAGTTCAAAAAACCATAAAAAAAAATCTTGCTGTTATCATGTCCTGTGATAAGAAGAGCGGACCTTTATTTCTTAAGGTCTGCCTATTTTTTTCCAACAAAACATCTTAGAGATTAGACAAACACTATTAACGTACTTTTATAGCTTGCTGTTCGGTGTGATCCAAGGCTCCGTGTTGAAGGCCGTACTTTGACCTATAATGGTTTACTTTTACAAATTGTGACTTGGATGGAGAGTTGTCTCATTGGCACTCATACCACATCTTCTTATATCTATTTCCGAAGATCTAGGGTTCAATAGCCAATGCTCCCTACAAACGAAGACACGAAGTTGTGGGTAATTTTAAAGTCCTGGATTGCTGGAAATTTCATGTACGTTTCGTATCAAAACTTAACAATACCGATGTGATGCATTGGTTGTATAAGAATACAAAAAAGATGTGTGTATGTTTATCAATCTTTATTTGCTTGATTTTGATACCAAAGACCTAAAACTTTATGTCACATAGTTTACATAAAACTTTATGTCGCATAGTTTACATAAAACATTATGTCACATAGTTTACATAAATCTTTATGTCACATAGTTTACATAAAACTTTATGTCACATAGTTTACATAAAACTTTATGTCACATAGTTTACATAAAACATTATGTCACATAGTTTACATGTTCTTCTAAACGGCCATATAAATAATGGAATCAATCATTTCAAGATAACTTGCTAGGTTGACTGTATCATTGTATACCACATTTTCCTAAATCAAACTCACCATACCAACGATTTTTTTCAGGTCCTTGTCGACTGGTTTAAATTTGTCCCTAACCTCCCTGTTTTGTTCATTTTCTGATTATTTATGCCTTGACAAAAAGTAACCCGATTTTCCCTTGAATACGTTTGGTTGAAACATGTGTAGTTATTTGACATTTGTCATCGTCTAAAAACGTTTTAATAAGTAACGAGGGGAGATAACTTTCCTAACACACCACAAACCTTAATCATAATGGAAACACTGTCAACTAGTGCATCTACACTTAATCATGTATTTTTATTTGTAACTGTACATGTTTATTAGTTTAAACAATATTTATTCAAAGAAATTATCACTTACTAATAATATACATGAAATAAATATCTAGGATTCAGAAACAAGCAAAGTTGCTTTTACAAATCCGTCTCCTTTGTATACAAATAACGCACCACTTAGTGGTCAAAATATAATGCCATGCATGTTTATTGAAGCTGTTTGAATAAATAACATAACTTAGTATATTTCGAATGCAAATATACCGTACGGTGATCTATAGTTGTTAACTTCTACGTCTCTGGTGGAGAGTTGTCTCATTGGCAATCATACCACATTTTTTATTTGTATATTAATTAAATTTAAAAGACTTAAAAATTTTAAAATAAACAACATTTAGCGTAAGAAAATGTACCCTTTGTAGATTCCTCAACTTGTACAGCTTGTAAAAGCAACCTAATCGGTGACCCCAAAAACGCACGGAAACCCCAGATGAATGAACTAATGATTTACGAAAACTAAGCTTTTCGGTTTCTATTATACTATTATACTATAAGTGTATCCTAAATGTCTTTTGTCTTATTGTTAGCTTTTTTGTCTTATTCCTATCTGAAGACTTATGACCTTATCAACTGATTTTTACAGTCCTTTGTCTTTTTGCTATTTGCTTTTGTGCTTAGTACAGATCTGATGACTCAAGATCTTTCCAACAGATCTTTCACGTTCATTATCATATTGAATTGTAACGCCCCTTTCCAAGGTAGCCCCGCCGCATTCCTTATAAGCCTCTCCAAATCCAGGAACATGTAAGGCAATGATTGTCGTTGTTTGATGTCTGCCATTTGTATTTTTTTGTTGTAGTATAAAACAGGTTTTCTCTTTTCAATTGTTTTATTGAAATTTTGTTGAAGGACGTATGTTCACATTTCCGTCCTTTGGTCTTAATTATAACAATGGAAATGTCTCATTTGAAATCATACCACAACTCCTTGTTGTTATTGTGTTACATATCATACTATTTACAGTTCTTAATTTTCATAAAACAATTTATAATTAAGGATTAAATCACTATTAGATAATATTAAAATAATAAATAGCCATACTTCTTTGAATCCATCAGAAAATATGGAGACTTTATTTACATTTAGAAACCATCTTTATCAAATGCGGCGATTCGAAAATTTAAAATTATGGGCACAAAAAGTAAATAAGTAAACGATAAATATAAAACAGAGAATAAAGCATTGATTATGATTGACTGACCGTTCCCATTCCATCGATCATGTCTAGTCAACTAGAATATCATGAAATCTTCCGCAACTAAAATATGAATACTCTTGATAAAAATGATTATAGTTTCTTTAGACTTTTTTACTTTTAAATAAAAAAGATAATTTATAAAATGATGATACTATTTTGGACTTTGGAAGTCTCGAACAATTTGCATAATTTACTGACTTGCAAAAGGTTGTTGATATCACTAGTGTGCAATTACGAGTATAAATTGAATTACATATTATCTTGTGACATTAAAGTCTCGTCTATTGTCTCGTCTTGATTATTGTTTTCGCTGTCATCTTTATAACTTTCTTGGGGAAGTCGTGCCACAAATGAGATGACATGGCGTCTCTGTGGTACTGGCGTCCCATTTGTGCTGGTCTCAGTGGTTGGTGTATTACTTCTGAAGCTACCTGTAGTAAAGCTAACAAGTCTTCTGAAGAATGAATCTTGACCTTGCGTTTTGCAACAATATGCGAATTTACTTAACATCTCACGCCGGAACAAAATATACACCCATGGATCTAAAATTTGATTTAAGGTAGCAAGTCGTAAGGTTAAAAGGTCAGCTTTAATGTTTCGCGATACAGTACGACTCTGGTTGATAATAATTCTGACCTGGAAAAAAAGAAATGCATAAATGTTGGTATGTCATATTGAAACTGATTTAGTTTTTGCTGAATTGCTTGGTTTTGTTGTTCTTATTTTGGTTGATTTTGTTTTTCTTTTAGGTTTGGTTTGGTTTGGTTTGTTTTTGTTTGTTTGGTCGGTTCTTGCTGCTCTTATTTTTGTTGATTTTGTTTTTGTTTTTGTTTTTGTTTTTGTTTTTGTTTTTGTTTTGTTTTGTTTTGTTTTGTTTTGTTTTGTTTTGTTTTGTTTTGTTATCATTTGATTTTTGTTGTGTGTTTTCTTAAGGGGAAGGTTTTTGGTTTCGTTTATGTATTTTTGAATTCGGATTTTGTAAACATTTTCATTAATAATGCGTCCGATAAGATCAGTCAAATGCAGTTATCATTGAATATTCTTATTTTACATCTATCAAAAATATGATGACAGTTGTTTTCGTCCATAAAGTTACACGAAACAATTTCATGAAAGACATTGAAAGTTGTTTCAGGACCGGAGGTTTGACTCAAGTTTGTTTAAGCACAATGACATAACTACTTGTGTTCCCTTTTTTGCTAATATTGCTTGTTGAATAAATTAATATAAAAAAGAATCACAAATAGCTACTCAATTTTCAAATGCTTAAGCATGCTTTATGCTTTATGTTGATTGATTTATTTTTGTTTGCTTAACATCCTGGTGATTTATAAGGTAACATTTTATAAATTACATCTTAATTTGCAAATTATATTTACATAGACGTGTTCTCATTTGTCAGCAAAGCGTTCAGTTTTAGGGCAATTAAACTAGAAAACGACCAGATAGTACAGGGATTTATATTGCCATACAAAAGCAGTGATAAGGTATCAGTTTGATGACAGAAAAAAAGAGATTTCATTCTAAACAAAAAATCTTCTGAAAGTGTTGCGGCATCCAGAAAATTTATTTATTGACAACATTCCTGTTTTATTAAAGCTAATAGCTACTTTTAGGGCAAAAGAAAAGATAAAATAATTATTTTATTACTTCTATGTAAATCAGATATAGTCGTCTCATATATTCGTGGCTTATACCACTCAGATCTGAGAAATCTATATATCATACATATAATGAGAAAACATTTATACAATTTTTGTATAGACATGTAAAGTAGGACGGGACAAAATACAGATATAACTTTTTATATGCATAACATCGATAAACTCTACCCTATATCACAAATGCATGTCATTAAATAGTAATTAAAGTATTGCTGGATTAATATTTAAAAGACAGAACCAGTTTGAAACGACACAGTTTTATATCTTAGAGAGTAAATGACCACTAAGGCTCCCCTTGTTGAAAAGATCCTCAAGTTTTTAAGATTATTCTCTTGTCTTAACCCTTAGACAAAAAACTCAACATGATCTTACTGAGAGACCACTCAACAATGTCTTTATTATATTTACAAGACGCATTATTGACTGTTTGATAACATAGTTTGGCATTGACTGTATGCTTGAAAACTCTACATATATCACAAGAATTATACCCAAGGGGGAGATACTTTTAGGTTAAAATTGACAATATGCTTTGAAACTACATATACCAGAAGGACCGTACCGAAGGGAGAGTGATCACCATCAAATTTATTGGTTCCAAAACTACATAAGTCTCAATAAACATGTATACTAGTATATACCTGTGTCGACTTAGTATTTTTCAAGTGATTTATTTCTAACAACGTCTATTTAACTGCAGTTAGAGAATGACATATTCTACATCTTTATTTTTCACAATAGGGATATTATAAATTCGTTTTAACATACGTCGGATGTTTTTGACTTCATTTGCATAAAAAAAAAACAGATGAATTTCTGATCCAGCTTTTAATACAAAGCTAAGAAATAATGAGCTGTCCCTCAAACCTTTCCATCAACTTAACAGAATGTGATTAATAAACCGTCTAATTAAACTGTTCTCCTTGTGTCTAGTTTTTGGGAATAATTTAATTCTCCTATTTATAATTTGAAACTGTATTGAAAACTTTCTTTGGGCATTGCACAATTCTTGTTTTCCTACATGACGTTGTTGTAAAAACAATTCAATAATCTACTTCGTAATTCATCCACCGATATCAAAATGAAGAGCAGCATAATTTCAATAGCAGCTAATTAAGTACTTTCAACTTACATTCAGTAGCAGAGAGAAGTCAAATTCGGTTTTGCTTTCTACGTACCTGTGTTTTGTGCACGCATATCTGTTATAGGTCAATATATGTCATAGAGTTGGGTGTTTTACTGCATTAATATTATGAAAAAATATGTTAAACTCTGTCACATGTTAATTGTATGTCCTGATTACAGATCTCTGATAGTGAGGTCTGTTAGGGTGTTTCTTTGTTGTTGTTTTTTTAAACAAATTATGATTGTGAATTTAATATTGACGACTGGATATTTTTAAACTTTAAATTTGTAAAATTCATAGTTGCTTTACTTACAAGAAATGGAGCCCAACAGACAGCGAACACTACAAATATTGCTACTAGAAAAATTGTGATGTAAACATCCGTCCGTGCTCTTGCTTTTCGACTAGTAACGCTTCCGCGACGAATATGGCTTCTTTTCCCGGTTATTAGTCCAAGTATGACACAGACATTTAAAACAGCAGTTAGAAAAATTGTCCCAAGTCCGAGTGCAGCATAAAAGTAGGCATAAAATTCATCTTCAGTCCTGTCGCCGAAAAAATTAAAGAAACACCATGTTTTTGGAAACTGCTTAACATTTTCACCAAGTCCAAACAACGGCAATGCAGCAATTAACGCAGAAAATAACCAAATTCCAAATACAACAAAATTAACAATAGTGTATCTGGAGGCTGAGTTATATTTAAATGGATGCAGGATTGCCAAATACCTATCCAACGCCATGGCACCAACAAGCAAAACTGTTGCTAGTCCTGCGAAAATCAACATAAATGACATATAGTGACACAAAGGTTCTCCTCCAACCCATTTTAGATTATTGTCATATACAGCAAAAGCCACCGGAGCTGTTGTAAGAATCCCAAACAAATCTGTAATTGCTAATGCTGTGACAAATCTGTAAAATACGTTCCATTTATGTCGTTCAGAACCCCGAACAAGTACAAAAATAGCAACAATATTTCCAACTACTCCTAAAGTAAATGTTATAGCTGATGGAACAGGCGATGGTTTTACGAAAGCTGTTCTAATGTTTGTGATATTCACTGTATCGGTAATAGTTGAAATTTCGGTAGTATATGCCATTGCAATAAATCGATGGTTTATAGTGGTTTACAAAAAACCTTTTCCTGTACAAAATCTTAACAGTTTTATTATATTTTAAATATAATTCGGTGGCAAAATAAAGTAGTGTGTTAATAACTACTGCTCATTAACAACTGGTTGAATGAATGTCTCCTATTTCCTTTGTAGAGTCTTATCAAACTAAATGGAAAAGGAAACCACAAACAATATCACAGCAGCTTACTCTTCCGCAATGTTTCCTGCTGATATCATGATATGACGTTCAGTAACAAATATAACAGTCTCCGGATTGGATAACTCACGTTACTTGATTGGGCCTTGACTTGTATAAGAAAACATAGAGGAAAGTGTTCCTAGTCTCCACCTTAACCTACCCTTATAAAATGTATACTCAGTACGCATTTAAATCTTTTACAAATCAGATTATTGCATTATCTTTACTGTTTCAACAAATACTAATTTTTTTTTTGTTCGATGCAATTTTTCAACCTAGCTATATAAGGGGAGATAACTGTAATAGTACTAGTAAATTGTTTATACTGGAATGATAGTGAAATTTTCATTTTTTAATTGTATCAAGAAAACAGGTTCGGTGACACCATTTTTTCTTTTCATTCTCTTAAAGCATATTATAAAACCTATCTTTTCATATCTTATTTCAATATTCTATCTAATAGATTTCTTTTTATTGACAAAAAAGGTGTTTTTTCATGAAAAATCTATGCAAAATTGGGCAATTTTGGACGACTTGTAGTTTGAAAAATAGCACGGTGACCCATAATTTTGATTATATATTTTTTTAAAAAGCATGGCAAAATCTCCATATTGGCAAAGTATATCAAAATTCAATCTCAGGAAATATATAGTGATAATTCACCTTAAGCAAATGATGTACAAGAGACAACAGCAGTTAATCGCTGCTCAAATCTCGAGAATCCATTACAAATATATAATTCAAGATATTCAAAAAATCCTGAGGGAATTGCATGGACACCAAACGAGACAGAGAAGAAAATAAAAGTGTTCTACTCTAGATGACGACGAATAGAAATTTTTTGTTGTAGTTATTTTCAGCATTTTATTGTAGATTTTTCTTAATTTTATGGTATCTTTTCCCTTTCATTTTAGTCAGAAGTAATAATATACACAGGCAAATTTTGTTCACGTAAATTTCACGTGAAAATCACGTGAATTTCACATGAAATTTTTCACGTGAGATTCACCTCAAACGAGCTTATACATGAAACTCACGTGAAATTTTTCACGTGAAACTCACGTTAAATTTACGTGAATTTCACGTGAATCGAGCTTTCACGTGATATTCACGTGAAATTTTTCACATGAAATTAACGTGAATCGAGCTTTCACGTGAAATTCACGTTAATTTTTTCACGTGAAATTAATGTGAATCGAGCTTACACATTATTTTTTTTAAATGAAATTAAGGTGAATTGAGTCTCAATCACACAAATTTCACAGTATTTGAGCATATTTTAGATAAGTAAATGCTAATCTAGTACACATTCTATTTTGATATATATAAATATTCTTCTTGGTCTTGAGGATGTATTCATACTTCCATTCTATTTTACTTTCTCTATGTATCTTAAATTTCTTGGTCCTAAACAATACAAATAATATTTATTCATCAACTCCAACTCACAATATCTTCAATGCAGCAGATAAGATGCAATAAAACCAAGAAGGCAAGCAAATATCCAGGGCACCATAGTTCACTCCTAGAACATTTTTTGTTGTATTCAAGTCTCAATATTTTTTTTTAATTTGATGTATGGAAGGTGATTCATTTATAGAAGATGTATGCACTGATGTATATTTCATTTTTAATATGTATGTATAAGTCTTTTTGTGTTCATCAGTTTTGAGACATTCCAATCACATTATGGAAAAGTCTTACTTGCAAAAGATGCCAATTCTTCTTATGAGAGTTTTGAAGAAAAAAGGTAGTTCACCCTGCCACATACTCATGTACTCTGGTCAATTAAACAGATCATGACATATTGTTTAGACACCTGTCTATTGTTGAGGACTGTATGTTAGCACCTTAATGCCTTTCATGTGTTTTTGTTGTTGTGTTACTGTCTGATTGATTTATACCTCATATCTCATTGTATTAATAAACTGAAATAGAAAGTTCTGTGAAATATATTTGATATACCATATTGAAAGTCTTGCTGTTATTTACAACCATTTCCTTCTTATTTCATATATGGTTTTCAGTTTTTCATATTACATGTTGTATTAACACTGATCTTAAGGCTAAGTCAAAAAGAAAATAAATGTTGACAAACAACAGGCATATACCATTAAAAGATCTCAAAGTTTGGCTGCACAATAAGCTAAAAATTCTTGTTATTTAAAATATTTATATAAAATTCATTTTAAAACAAGCATTTTCCATTTTTAGAAAGTAACTGTCATGTTGACACAATAATTTGAATATGAATTGTATTATATGCTGAAGGTACTTGTGGTTGAAAAAAAATATACACAATATTTAATTCCAGGTGTTTAGATTTCTAGAATGCACCACTCCAATATCATGACTACATGCTAGTAATGTTTAAGTGTTCTCTCCTGCATGTAATTGCTACATGTATTTGTACACAAGGCTTCCTTCATACATTTGCACTTATCCTTCTAAGATGTTGCTTCAATGATAAAATCCTGTAGTTGCATAATCAGCCATAAACTCTTGGAATACATTTGCTGTAATAAAAAAAAACCCCAGCATATATTATTTTGTAAAATATACATCAAATTAAATATTGCCTTACCATTCAAGCAAAAATGATAACATCAATTTAATATCCAAACTTACCGGGTACATATATATATATACTTTTATAAATTGTGACTTGGATGGAGAGTTGTCTCATTGGCACTCATACCACATCTTCTTATATCTATGTATATAATCATACATGTATATTGTGTGTCGGATAAACTGGAGTGGAATATTAATAGTTGTTGTTTGTTGCTGCACTACTTTTTGATTACCACCGCTATGGAGGTTGTGGAGGTTTATAATGGTTGAAATTTGCCATGAAACCTGGAATTTGTAAACATTACAGATGAAAATCAAAATGCTCTGATCATTCTGATGATATAAACCTATTTAATATTAATTTCATAAAATTCTGGCAAGAATTGTACACAAGAGCCCTAACAATGCAATTTTCCAAATAATTAATGTTTCCAAGGGGCATAACTCTTTTAAAAATGATTGATTGGCACTGATTTTAAAACTTGTCAGACATTGTTGATACAACCAATCAAAATAAGTTTCCTAAAAATTTGACAAGAATTGTACAAGACATGCAAGTGAGAGCGCTTATAAGGCCAAAGGGATAGACAGACTCCAGGTATTTTTATGTCCCCACTGTTTTATGGTGCTTGTCCTAAAGATATTAGAATAATTATAAGTTTACGATAAGTATCAAATAAACTTAACATTACCAATGATTCATGAAAATATACTGTCAAGCAAATATTAAGGTCAAGTTCAGATAAACCAAGCCAGACAGACATGTGCACCTTACAACATGTTCAATTATTGCAAACACCAAACTAGAGGCTCCAAGGAGCCTGTATCTCTCACCTGATATTTTTATTTTCAATTGATGCATGAAATAATGCAACCTTTATACTTTTGCTTTAGTTTCAGAGATATAAGTCAAAAACTGTATTTTCCCTCTATGTTCTATTTTTAGCCATATCTGCCATGTTTTTAAAAACTAGATACCCTAATGATGATTGTGGCCAAGTTTGGTTTATTTGTCTCTGTTGTTTCAGGAGAAGACTTTTGTAAATTAAAAAAAATTACGAAAAATTGTTAAATTTGACTTTAAAGGGCAATAACTCCTTATCAGGTCAATTGACCATTTTGAAAATAAATAACTCAGCCTTGATAATAATAAAAATGAATGGTTTGTTCTGTGGTAGTTTGAAAATAAATAACCTGACTTACAATGTATTGAAAATAACTTGGCAGGTCTTTTAAGCCATTTTATAAATGCTATTTTGAAGTATGAGATGGCACCAGATTCTTCCAAAATTCGTTTTTTTTTATATTTTTTTCAGGAAAAACTTCCCAAATCTTTTAATAATATAAATATTAATGTATTTGAAATGTTTGAAAATGGGTTTCATTTCACTTGAGGTATATTGTCTCGTGAACATTTACCTCACTTTTATTACAGGGCCGTAACTACATTGAGGCAAATGCCTCATGTTGGAAATTTCAAAACAAAAGCTTGTCTTCATATCAAATTGTTTTCACGGCAAGTGTCTTGCAAGAAGCAAGTACTGTTCACCCTCTGACGTAGCCCCTGTTTTTTTAGATCCATTTTTCTCATTTATTTTTATTTTTCATTGTTGATTGTCTATAATGTTTGTCGTTTTGTGTTTTATCTGTTCCCGGGTTTGTCTTTTGTTCATTGATTGCCCTTCTTTATGACTATTCTATTAGTGTTGCATTCTATTTGTAATTTAGTAATTATGTTTTAAACTTCGAGTTTTATTATATTTAAGGACATTTTGTCTATTACAAACTACTTTAAATTGTATCCCAGTTAGGAACTACATCAAGTTGTAATTGAAATGTGTTATAAAAACTGACTTGACATAGTTATATCAATGATAATCAGCCCCCTCTTAACTTAATTTGAAAAAAACATAATTGACAGGTATAAAAGGTTTTTCTGCAAACTGAAACATTTTTTGCTTTGTCCTACATATTGGTCTTTTGATGTTGTCCCTAAAAACTAAAAGTCTTACACTGAATCTATATATTTTGCTTTGAGACCAGAATATTGTCAAACAAGAGGCTGTCAGAGAGACAGCAAACCGGATTTTCCTGCAGAGGTCGAACCCTGAACAGTTGAGCAAGTATGGGCACTACATTTAAACTTAAAACAGCTCTGAATTTGGATTGTGATTGAATATTTGACAAATCATAGGTTTGTGACACAAAATGAATGTAGTCAAAGAACTGATATATTTGAAATTGGACATTTAAATACCTATTCTGGTCCAATATCCAAAATCTAAGTACATATAAGAATCAGCATATCAAAGAACCCCTAAATTCAATTTTTGATGAAATCAGACAAAAGTTTAATCTAGGACCCTTTGGACCTCAATGTGGACCAATTTGATAAAGGAGCCCACAATCCAAAATCTCTCAATATATGGTTAGATTCAGCATTTCAAATTTTAAAGAACCCCATAAATTCAATTTTTGTTGAATCAAACAAAGTTTAATTTTGGACCCTGATTTGGACCAACTTGAAAACTGGGCCTAAAAATCTAATATTTAAATAGAGTTTAGATTCAGCATTTGAAAGAACCCTATATATATATTTAATTTATGTTGAAATGAAACACAGGTTAATTTTATCCATAATATTTTCTGTGCAAATGGAAATAACTCAAACTGGATAAATAGTTCTCTAAAATAAGATATGAAGCAATTTTTCAAATTATAATCAATAATATAATAACAACAACCAGTGATGACTAAGTTCTCTAAAATTAGATATGATTTAACACTCAAACATTGTTAGAAACAGCATATCAAAGAACCAAAGAATTCAATTTTTGATGAAATTAAACAAAAGTTTAATTTAGGACCCTTTGGACCTCAATGTGGTATTATCTTATTAATAATGAAAAACTCAACCGTTTACAAGTTCTTAAACAGGAGGGGGTGGGGGTGACCCAAGGGGACTCACCTTATATTTCATTTGATTGGTTTTATTGTCCCATACAAGAATATATATGGTTTCGGGTTGGGGATCTTTACAATTTACAAGTTTTCAAAAAGAAGGGGGGTGGGGGTTACCCCAGGGGACTTTCCCTCAATTTCATTTGATTTGTTTTATTGTCCCATTCAAGAATATATATGGTTTAGGGGTGGGAATCTCGACCGTTTACAAGTTATCAAAAAGAAGGGGGTGAGGGTTACCCCCATGGACTTTCCCTATATTTCATTTGATTTGTTTTATTGTCCCATACAAGAATATATATGAATTAGGGGTGGGGATCTCGACCGTTTACAAGTTCTCAAACAGGAGGGGGTAGGGTGACCCCAGGGGACTGGCCTTTTATTTCATTTGATTTGTTTTATTGTCCCATACAAGAATATATATGGTTTCGGGGTGGGGATCCTGACTGTTTACAAGTTTTCAAAAAAAAAGGGGTGTGGACGACGACAACGTGATACCAATATACGATTTTTAATTTTTGCGGTCGTATAAAAACCTTAACTTTTTTCAAGCAGTCGCTCAACCATTAAAATGTGATCTAACATGGCCCAACCAACATATGAAGGACAGAAACATTGTAACAAAAGGCATCTGTATACAATTTATGAAACATCCAAGTCTACTACCCTATGAAATATACATTGTAAAGCTTAATAATACAAATAGTAAAACCCAGCAGCCACTACCATATGCATGGACTTCCCTTTTTATACGCCCGTTTACGGGACGTATTATGGTATACCTTTGTACGTCCGTCTGTCCGTCCGTCCGTCGTCAACATGTCGGACATTAACTCAAAAACGCTTAAACCAATTTGCTTAAAACTTTAGTGAATTGTTTATATCTATTGACGTGAGCTCCCTTTCGTTTTTTATAAATTTTAGATTTTTCGTTTCCGAGTTATGGGGTTTTATTCATTAAAAAAAGGGGGATTTTCCAGTTTTCGGACAATAACTCAAGAATGCTTTCACCAACTTGCAAGAAATTTTGGTTAATTGTTTATATCTATTGACATGAGCTCCCTTTGGATTTTTATAAATTTTAGATTTTACGTTTCCGAGTTATGGGGTTTTATTCATAAAAAAAAGGGGGGTTTTCCAGTTTTTGGACAATAACTCAAGAATGCTTTCACCAACTTGCAAGAAATTTTGGTTAATTGTTTATATCTATTGACATGAGCTCCCTTTGGATTTTTATAAATTTTAGATTTTACGTTTCTGAGTTATGGGTTTTATTCATAATAAAAAAAGGGGGATTTTCCAGTTATTGGACCATAACTCAAAAATGCTTTCAGCAGTTCTCATGAAACTTTGATGAATTGTTGATATCTATTGATGTAAGCTCCCTTTAGAATTTTATAAATTTTAGATTTTACATTTCCGAATTATGGGGTTTATTCATTAAAAAAGGGGGGATTTTCCAGTTTTCAGACAAAAACTCAAAAATGCTTTCAGCAATTCGTGTGAAACTTTGGTGAACTGTTTATATCTATTGATGTAAGCTCCCTTTAGAATTTTATAAATTTTATTTGTTTATAGTCTGACAACAGATTTACTAAGTATTGCGCAACAGCACAGTGTATTGCACAACAGCAAGAAATCTTTAATTGAATATAAATTCAATTCATATAACCAACTTCAAGTTCTTTGACTACATATATTCAGAAACCTATAATAGATGTATGTCAAATATTTAATTACAATCCAAATTCAGACCTGTATCAAGCTTGAATATTGTGTCCATTTTTGCCCCAACTGTTCAGGGTTAGACCTCTGAGGGCGTATCCAGCTGCGCTCAGCGAAGCAGTTTATTTGAAATTGCCTTGGAATTCGGTATTTTCGTTATTGTTATACCATTTGGACTATTAATACTGTAACAAATATACATACCAGTTACATGTACATGTACTGTAGCTATAGGATCTTCTCTACGTCTTATCCCATCATTAATCATGTTAATTTCATTGAAACATATGATGTGCATTACTTCCATTCCACTGACATCTCAGGAGCTAATTCTGAAAATTTAAATTCCGGTGATTATCATGTAAAACACCTGAACCTGATGCACTGCTTTCCGATAAAAATAAATTGGCAATACAGTTCTCTCTTGGTCATGTTGGTGAATATTTCAAAAAAAATATTTAACAAGAGAGAAAATAAGTGTCAGATTTTTTAAAAATTTATATTACCAATACTGGTATTAAACAAGAAATGATTGTAACAGGATGCTGTTACGAAGTCTCCCAAACGAAGCTCCCATAATTCGTAATTCCCAGGGTCGCCTGACATGGGGCAAAGTCCAGTGAAAATTGGTTTGGTCGAGTAAAGTTATATGCATTAGTGATGCCTGGGGACTAACCCTGTATATCATTCAAATCATCTTGGCATGACAAACCAGAATATATATGGTTTAGGGGTGGGGATCTCGACCATTTACAAGATATTAGAACTTTCTCAAATGGCAGGGGGTCAGGATGACCCCTGGGGACTAACCCTGTATATCATTCAAACCATCTTAGCATGACAAACCAGAATATATATGGTTTAGGGGTGGGGATCTTGACCACTTACAAGATATCAGAACTTTCTTAAATGGCATGGGGTGGGGGTGACCCCTGGGGACTGACCCTGTATTTCGTTTCATGTGTTTTATCATGACAAACCAGAATATATATGGTTTAAGGGTGGGGATCTCGACCATTTACAAGATATTAGAACTTTCTCAAATGGCAGGGGATCGGGATGACCCCTGGGGACTAACCCTGTTTATCATTCAAACCATCTTAGCATGACAAACCAAAATATATATGGTTAAGGGGTGGGGATTTTGACCACTTACAAGGTATTAGAACTTTCTTAAATGGCAGGGGGTGGGGATGACCCCTGGGGACTAACCCTGTATTTCATTGAATGGGTTTTATCATTTAGAACATTTTCAATTAAAAAGATTCACAAACGGTTTTCAATTTATAATCATTTGAAAATTTTAAAAAATAAAATCCCATAGGGTTCTATAGTAAAACCCTCTTTTCTTTTTGCCCCTCAAAGTACCCCTTTATAAACCCCATTGCACAAACAAAACCCTGATTGCACCACTAGATACACATACCATTATTGTAGGTCTTTTGTATATACAATGTATACGTTTAAGGTTACTTAGAATTGGCTGTCGACATACATGTACACATGCCAGTACTGTCAGGCATGTTCAGAGTCATTGGACGCTAGGTTACTCCAGTCCATTATCAGTCACTATCAATAGTCAACTCCTCTGTCCATTTGTTGTAACACAATGTACTGCTGAAAGGAGGAAAACAGTGCTTTATTAACAGCATGTATTATCAAATATCAAAAAGCAATGGATTGAAGTTGCTATTAACATCATTTAGAACAATAAAGAATAAAATGCTCCGCTGGGGCGCAGCTTGATACGACCGCAGAGGTCGAACCCTGAACAGTTGGGGCAAGTATGGACACAACATTCAAGCTTGATACAGCACTAAATTTGGATTGTAATTAAATATTTGACACAGCATAGGTTTCTGACACAGAATGAATGTGGACTAAGAACTTAAAAAATTTAAATTAACCTATTCAAACCATATCATTATTATTTGCTTTTATATATAAATCAGATTTAACCAATTAAAAATGGAAAATTTTAAAGAAAAAAAGGAAAAAAAAATCCCCCCCCCCCCAAATATTTTGAACCCCCTTATGATTCATCACCCCCAAACTCAATCCCAGCCTTCCTTTTGTGGTATGGTACCTTGCAGTACAATTTCTGAGAGATCTATACACTTACACACAAGTTATTGTCTGGGAACTAGAAAAATGCTTGTTTTTTGGCCCCTAATTCCTAAATGTTTAAGGCAATTACCCCAAAACTCAAACCCAGCTTTCCCTTTGTGATATGAAATCTTGTAGTACAATTTCATAAAGATCCATACACTTACACACAAGTTATTGTCATGAAACTAGAGAAATGCTTGTTTTTTGCCCCTTTTTGGCCCCTTAATTCCTAAAATTTGGAGGCAATTACCCCCAAAATCAATCCCAGCATTCCCTTTGTGATATGGAACCTTGTGGTACAATGTCAGAGAGATCCATACATGTACACTTACACACAAGTTATTGTCATGAAACTAGAAAAATGCTTGTTTTTTGCCCCTTTTTGGCCCCTAATTCCTAAAATTTGGAGGCAATTACCCCCAAAATCAATCCCAGCATTCCCTTTGTGATATGGAACCTTGTGGTACAATGTCAGAGAGATCCATACACTTAAACTAAAGTTAGAGTGCAAAAACCAATGTGTCATCAGACGACGACGACGCCAACGTCATACCAATATACAAATTAAAGTTAAATTTTTTGCCCTTTGGACCTTTAATTTATGCATGGGTTCAAAATAGTGCAAGTCTGAGGTCCGGGACCTGTCTTTTCTAGGACATGTAGGAGGGGACTTATTTTTAGATTACAAGTCATGGACCTACCATTCTTCATACAGATCAGCTGCTTTAAACATGACCCCTGCCTTTATGAAGACAAATTTGAAAACCAGACCCAAAATTAAAAATCCAAATATATATACACGGTTAGATTCTGCATATAAAAAAAAAATCAATAATTCAATTTTTGATGGCATTCAACAAAGTTTAAGTTTTGACAATTTAGATCACAATGTGGACCAATTAACAGTCAGGGCCCGGTTGTTCTGTAACTGATTTATGAATCACTCATTTAAGTGCAAAAATGTTGCAAATAAGAAATTTTGTCAATTTGTAGTTTTACCAACATTTTTAACATACAGTTTTAGTTTATATCTAATTATTAGTAAAATTGAAATAAATGAACTTTCCTTTCTTAACACAATGTAACAGATAATAAAATTTTACTGTTCACCATCAAAATTTCACTGTTCGGGGGTGTTGAAATTAGGGGGGGGGGGGGTAATTAAAATAATAATACTTAAAGAAGTGATTTTTTAAAATAAATAGAGGTATGATACTTAAACAAGTGATTTTCATGTCAATATCCCAGATTCAGTACAAGGTTATCACTTGACATGACTGGACAGTCTATAAACACAGATGTTGGTTCTTGACATGACTGGACAGTCTATAAACACAGATGTTGGTTCTGGTAATTTTAGCAACATAATAAGCCCATGCATGTATTATACATTTAAAGCTACAATAAATGAAATCACTTAGTCTAGTGATTTATTTGTACATGTACAACTTAAATTGGTGATTATTGAAGAATGACAACTCTTACTTCCAACATTTGTGGACATAATGTCACTTGAATCAGTGATTTAGAAAATCACTCATTAAAGTAAGTCCCTTGACTGATTAAAAACAGATCCAAATATTCAAACTCTAAAATACAAGATAAGTTTAATTCAGCATATTAAAGTACCCGAAAAATTCAAGACTTTGCATTCAACTTCATTGAAATTGGTCAAGAAATAGGTAACTTGTACAGTGTATTAGAAAAGTATTGTTTAGGCCCCTTAGGCCAGGGCTTTTTTATTTGTTGGTTTACGGATCCGCGGACCCTATTTTTCTGATTTGCAGAATAAAAATAAAATTGACATTTCATGCTTTTTATTCCCGCTGACCCTTACAAAAACCTTAAAACCTTATCCCTGAAATATAAATACAAATTTTCTTTTTTATGAAATGCATCAAACACTAACAGAATTGATAACACATTGTGTCGTATCTAAAAATAGACAAGTCAATCATAATTGACCTTAAAATGTTGTTTGCGCAAATAATTTTGCAGCGGAGCGAAACCTGTGTTTAAAACCCATTTCAATAAGTTTGTTTCCCTTTTTTTTTCATAAATCTGTAAGATGTATCATCTCATAGATGAAATGGACCTGTCCAAATGTGGAAGATTTCAAGTTAAATTATAGATATTCACAAACAATTTGGAATTTTCTTGTTTCATAGATAATAAAAAAAAAACGTCCATTTGGATATCAAAAATGGGAATGCATGACAACTCATGAATCTGATATCTTCGTCTTTCCAGTGGACAAGTCTGTTATGTTTTTGACAAGAATGGTAAAGCTTATTTTCGTACGATGTGTTTGCAATTTTAATGTATTAGTTTTCGTGCTTGAAGATCATTATTCACCAATAGAAAATGAAAGGATATGGAGTAAATATACATGGGACAAAATCGCACACAATACATAGAAAACATAGAAAATTATCAATGAACAGGGCTTTTATTCCTGTTCTTCATGATGTATTGTCTTCCTGAAATTGGTGGATCTGTTTTTTCTTGTTCATGAAATAACGATTTAATTTTCTATGTCCTTGGACATAACCCACCTTTTTGGAAATTGTATGACCTTGGACATAACCCCCCTATTTGGAAATTGTATGATGATGGCATGCATTTTATCCTGCAATCAGCTAACTAATGTACAAATAACAGGTACACAAATAAATTTTTGCTTTATTTGTACTTGTACAAATAAAGTCTCCTGTTACCCCGCTTCCATGTTGAGCAAGCGGTTATGTGGATATTTCTTTTTGCGTACCAGTTCATTTTGGGGTCCTTTTCGCGGTCCGTGTTCAAACTATGTCGATTTCTTTGAATAATTAGAGACAATGATTTAGATTTTAACAACTAAAGTTTCAAGTTTTGGGTGTAAATTTCAGGATAAAAACAATATATGTACATTGTCGGAAAATATAAAATTTATTTGTACTCGCTACGAAACAGGAGAAAAGCTTGGCGAGCCTCGCTTTTCGTCCTGTTTCTAAAGCTTATACAAATAAATTATATATTTTCCGACAATGTACATATATTGTATATATTTATGTTTATAACAGCTGAGCAATAATTATTCATGGAACTAGAATTTAAGCGATGACAAGATAGCAAACCAAACATTTTGTTAGTAAGGTGAAATATATTTTTTCTGTCTTGAAAGATATTATTTTTCTTTTTATTCTCGACCAACCGAACCAACAAATTAAAAAACCCTGGCCTTACCATGCTAACTCCTGAATGGTTAAGGCCATAACCCTCCAAAATCAATCCCAACCTTCCTTTTTTTGGTATGAACCTTGAAGTTCAATTTCATAGAGATCCATAGAAATGTATGGGATTTGCTCATAATTGAAGGCCGTACCGTGACCTGTAGTTATTTACTTCTATGTCATTTGACCTCGGATGGAGAGTTGTCTATTTGGCAATTATACCACATCTTCTTATTTTTATATTATATTCAAATTAATGTATGGAAACCAGAAAATCCTAGTTTTTGGGCCCTAAATTCATTATTGTATATGCAACTTGTCATGGTAAACTATACAACAATCATGATTCATGACAATTACCAAATCAATATCTCCAAGTATAACAAACAAAGAAAGTGAAAAACAGATTATTTGCCTGAATTTTCCAAGTCCAAGGACCATACATGTAGCTAATCTGCTATGCATAATGCAAAGAAAAACATCTCAACAGAATAAATATTGAACTTGATCTGTAAATTTGTCATGGTAAAACTATATACAATGTATAAATATCAAATCAATATCGAGTTTCTTGTTTTGTATCAACTTTTGAGTATACATGTGTGTGTGTCTAATGAGTGTTTATTTTAAACGGAGTTTTACAACTGTGAACTGATCAGGTCAAAAGTTGAAAAACATTCTCACTATTTCTGTTTATTTCTGCACTATTAAATCATTTATTTGAGTTACCTGTATTATTTTCGCGAGTATCTATGTGTTCATAGCTCCTTGATTGTGTTTGTCTCGTTAAATAAACAGAAACAAGTACTTGTTCAAGTTGTTGTCAGTTGGCTACCGGCGTCTTCTTTGCATCATTCATCTAAATCTTTCAAGCGTTTTAAAAACCGATCTCCGGTCCCGGATATCACGAAGAATAGTTATCCATGTGCAAATAGGTACATGCTGGTTTCCCCATTCAATAGACCAATATCCAATATTTCTTAGCATAATCAGCTTCCCGACTTTACTGACTCAATTCAGTTTTAAAATGATATTTACTGCTTAAAGTCCTGACTAAGTAAGACATATAAATGAACAAATAACAAATTCTTTTGTTTATAAGCATCCTTTACATAGGAGCACCCCTTTAGTAGAGCATAAAGTTTAACCCTTAAAACTATTTGATATATTTTAATATAATATAAACTATATTGTTTGATATAATTTCAATGAAGTTATTTCATTTAGTTGAAGAATATATATGTTTAATCCAATTAACAGCCTGTCTAATTGGCAATCATACCCTCACATTTATTACAGCTAAATAATATTAGAGACATTATTTAGTATATATGTCTCTGGTAATAATTTAATGTCAATCAATATTTTTCGATAACATACATAGCACATTAATGCATTTGCCTGGGACACTATATAGGACTTTAAATATGTTTATTATCTATAAATTTTAAAAGATAATTAAAAATATTTGAAAATTATACAGCATTTTTAGGTGTAAAATTCCTGGTTTTACATATTTCAAGACTGTAGTTTTTTTTTAATAAATAATATCAGATCTATCAAAGTTGTAAATTTAACCAACCATTCGCTATACATTAACAAATTATTTCAGACAATCCTTAATTATCTTCTTAAAACATACTTATTAATAAGCCATATAAAAATATACATTGGCGGATCCAGAACTTTTCATAGGGTGGGGGGCACTAACTGACCTAAGGGGGGGGGGCCGCTCCAGTCATGCTTCAGTGATTCCCTATATAATCAACCAAAATTTTTCCCACAAAAAGGGGGGGGGGGGTGGCAGAGCCCCCTGGATTCGCCTATGTTATATGTGTGGTTCCACTCACCGTTACCCTAACTACCCTACTTTTTAGTCTTAATAATAGCCTACCCTAAAGATTTTTTTGTCATTTTTCATTAAGCACTGTTAAGTCAGAATGTTACTCCCATAGACTCAATGTAAAAAAAACACAACATAAAATTAGAATAAATCCCTACCTAGTTACTACTGAAATTATAAAATTAATATTTAGTTTAAAATTTTTCCCATTGATTGACAAACCCTGACAACTCATTAACTCAAAAGGAAAAATTGAGAAATCTTGATCATTATAAAAAGGTTTATAAAATATTTTGAAGTGTACCAACACATAAATTGCAATCCAGTTGATACACATGCAATCCCTGAGAGAAGATATTTTCTTTTTTCTTCCTTTTTTTTAATGAGGGAGTAGTTAGCATTTACCGCTTTTGTAATACTCATTAAATCAAACATTTTTCATATTTATGAAAGCAAAGCATTTTTAAAAATATACTGCACTTCCAATATATATACTTTGATAAACATTCAATTTTACATTTATTGACAACATTTGGCCCAATAAAATTCTTTTCAGCACACTTACATATTTTTATTCATATGTCCTATTGTTAAACTAATGTGTGGTTAAAAGCTCAAAATTGTACTTGACTTATAAGTTTGAGGAAAAGTTTAATACACAGCAAAAAAGGGAGATAACTCAGGTTTTGAAGTAACTGATATTCAATTCATATTCATTATCATTTTTTTTCTTTGCAATTATGGAAAGTAAAGGATCTTAATTACTGTAACAGGAATCTATTTCATAAGCTGGATTTACCTCCCATATTTTATAAGAGGTCAAAAATAAAGAAAACTTTCAATGTGTGAAAGAAATTAAGTTTACTGATAAATAATAATAGAAATATACTGATAAATCAATATTAGCCCATCAATATAATCTAGGTATCTAGGAATTTGAAATCAAAGATACAAATTCTACCCTTATTGCTCTACTAGAGATTAATATAAACAGTGACAGAAAATACAACTCAAAACCAACACTGATCTTTTTGTAGTTGCATCTAATCCAAGGGAGATAATTCATGCGAAATAAAAAGATAAATATTAATCATTTGATGGTTATATGTCCCCCTTTTATGTAAATTATATTAAAGTGCTAGTAAAAATGTTCTCCTGAGTATGTTTTTAAAATGTTTATTGTGAAATTTTGTTAGAATTTGTTAATTTTTTGTATTTCAAACAAATAAAATATCTATATTCTTATTCTAATTCTTCTTCAATAATTATTTTTACATTTTGGCGATTATGTCAAAATGGCAATAATTAGTGCACACACTTAATTATTTTAAACAGTGATTTTTTCTTGTGCAAAACCAACCACGTAAGCACATTATATAAAAAATTAGCCTCAGTCAGATCAAATGAATTTCACGTGAATTTCACGTTAGTCAGATCATGTGAAATTCACGTGAGTCAAATCATGTGAATTTCATGTGAGTGAGATCACGTGAATTTCACGTGAAAAAAAGTTTATGTGAAATTCACATGAATTTCACATGAGTTTCACGTTAACAAGTTCACGTTAAATTCACGTAAGTCAGATCATGTGAGTTTCACGTGAATTTCATGTGAATTTCACGTGAAAACTGTTCACGTGAAATTCACATTAAAAATTCACGTGATATTCACGTGAGCAAAAATTCACGTGAAATTCATGTGAAACTCACGTGAATTTTACGTGAATTTCACGTGAAATGAGACTCACGTGAAATTCACGTGAACAAAATTTGCCTGTGTAATAGATATAAGAAGATGTGGTATGAGTGCCAATGAGACAACTCTCCATCCAAGTCACAATTAGTAAAAGTAAACCATTATAGGTCAAAGTACGGCCTTCAACACGGAGCCTTGGATCACACCGAACAGCAAGCTATAAAAGTACGTTTAAAATACTAGTAGTGTTTTTCTAATCTCTAAGATGTTTTTTTGGAAAAAAATAGGCAGACCTTAAGAAATAAAGGTCCGCTCTTCACAGGACATGATAACGGCAAGTTTTTTTTTTTGCTGCTTTTTTTAACTAAGAATGTCTAAGAATTATTGACTTTAGTACTTTTTATGGATTAAGTTGAATATTTGTCATATTATGAGCACATCAGTTTTGTAAGGAAATATTCAAGGACATTGTTTTAATTGATTGTAAAATGAACACTTAGTCGTATTGAGATTCAATATTGAGCTTCGGTTCAGGGAGATCGTCATCGGGTCTGCATGTTTTGTAAACTAAGAGGCATGAAATGTTAACAATCTTAATCAATATGTTGATCAGGCTTATATTAGCTGTAAAAATGCAACTTCCTATGACTTTACTGGAATGAAATCTCGGACTAGTATTGTTGGTTACTGAAGGGAATTAAAATACATATTTCTTACGTTTAAAGAATGAATTAATAAAAATAAAATCTTGATATTCAATATCAGCTGAACCATTTTTTTTCTTAACCTATGCTTTCAACGATGGGAAAGACGCCTGGAAGTAGTAAAAGGTTAGTAACTTTTAAATTATTATTTTTTTTTTATATATATTCAGGCTTTCTCTTAAATTGTTAAATCATTTTGAGGATTGCGTTTTAATGGCAGATCTTTGATCGTTTCTGTTAAATCAAGTCAAAATTTTTCTCTCAAGAATATGCTCAGAGGAAGACTATTAATCGAAGAGAGATGTGCCAAAATTTATAGTGAAAGTTAAACAGGTAAAAAAGTTTTAATCTTCACTATTTAACCTCCCCTCATAATTTTTCGACTGTAAGCAGTGATTAATTTTGAAGACATGCCGCATCTAAACTCTGATTGATCTACAACTTGTATTTTTAAGAGTTTTGGCACATACTTATAAAATAGTCACTAATAAGGAATAAACATTTACAAAGTCGTCATAATTTCATTGCGCACAAAACTAATCCAAATCAGATTTCATTTATTTGGATATTCTAAAATACATTTATTTTTGGCAGAAATTATAAAAAAAATATAATTATCTGGTTCGACTTTGAAACACTGATTTAAGATTTACATTGTACATAAAGTTTTATCATAAAATGTTTCCAGTTTAAGGAATGAGAAACACTTTCCTTTTTTTTCCAGTTTCCGTTCGGGTCAAATTATTAGTCAAAAGTAATGAATAAAGTGTTTAGGTTGGAAGTAAAGATATGTCCAAATGTGATTGACTTGTCTTCCTAAATGCTGTTGTAATCAACTATATATATATATATATAGTGAACAGTAAATTTCACGTAAAGATGTAAGCTGTGCAATATCATAAAAAAAATGTCTGCATCAGACACTGCACAGAATAAAAAAAACATAATTAGGTCCTCTTTAAAACATCCGGATTTGTGTTTGATATGTCAGATGTTTTTCCGATAAGGATAAACCAGTTAGAAATAAAACTTAAGTCGATTGATAGATTTCATCAAACTCTGATAAAGATTATTAAACCTTTTGTTTAGAAGGCACGAAACACTGGGATGAGAGTTCCTTTTATTTGTAGTGAATGACGCGGTGCGGACATCTTAGGGGCTTGGACCAATCTTTAGTCTATTAAATCAAGGGCAATTTAAGCTAATCAAGAAAATTCAAAGAAAAGCAAGAAAAGAATGAGATGGCCGGAATCGAACTTCCAACCATGGTAAAAAGGTAGTTGAATTGTTACCTATTCCATGTCCTCTTTTACACTCTTTTTGCACATTTTATAGAGTCTGAAGTAATTTATTTATATTTTCAAAACGCAATATCAGCGAATAACGAGAAATAAGAATGCAACATAAATGTAAGAAAAGCAAACTATAAAGGACAAACTAAGCTTAACCAAGCCTATAGCAGCGGTAGCCACTGTACAGAAAAATATATTTATAATTGTAACGTTGAATGGTAATTTTTCCTTTGATCTTCGAGTGGGTTAAATTCTGTTATTTTTAGAGAAGTGCGTTAACTGAATGATTTTTTAGTTATTGCACTCTCCAGTCCCGTCGTGTGTCGCTTGTCATAGGAAAAGCAAAGAATGGGAGGAGCTTAGATCAGTGCTCAAGCTTCCATCTCAAGTTTATCGGATTTTTCTACGATAAATTAGTATTACGATTGGATATCAGTCCAGGTCTTTAAACCATAATGAAAGTATCATGGCAACAATTCATTTACATGTACTTACAACCCAGTTCTATTGTTATACTTCATAGTTTCTATTTCTGAAACAAGTGTAAATTGAATAGATCTATTGTTACGAAAAACAATGGATTTTGACCACAGGGTGTGACGAGCGGGGTTTCTGGAAACCCCTGCTTCTACATCCCGGAAACACAGTCCATTGTTATTCATAACAATAGAAATTGTTTTTTTTTTAATAGCATGAACTTAAGAGATTACTTAAGTGTTCACTACAAGTTGTTTCAAGATATATTAAAAAACATATTTCAGGAAATTCCAATAGCAAAACAAATATTTAGCTTCTATTTTGAATTAAAAACAACATTTAAATACTCCTTTGCTTGAAGCTAAAATTTTAATCCCATATGGCAATGTTTTAAAGAACATACATGTAAAGAACTTTTATTTGAATTATACATTAAAAACATATAGTTTTCATTTGGACTAAGTCTTAAGACTAATGATGGCACCCAAGAGCGGATCCAGCCAATTTTTAAAAGGGGGTGCCAACCCAGGATAAAAGGGGGGTTCCAGCCATATGTCCACATTCTAAAACATTGATCGTAAAAATATGGAGATTCCAACCTCAGAACCCCGCCCCCCCCCCCCCCCCCCCCCCCTCCTTGGATGGGGTTCCTACATATGCAATCTTTTTTTTTTGTATGTTAAGCGTGTCCGGTCGACGGGTTTCTAATCCAGACACCTATCCCTCAGAACTTTCGAAAATGAATGTTTGTTTAATGTTGAGAAGAAGGGGGGGGCTTTTTTGATACAACCGTAACATGTAAAATTACCTTAATTAAACTGATACATGTAAAAACTTTGGGTTATAAACATTGCGTTATCTTCAGTCTCTTCTGCCAAATCCAACGCCTGACTCAAAATGTCGTCCGTCTTATCCCCGTCAATATTGACAACTGCATAAAAGGAGTATGATTTTTTTTTTTGTAATAAGAATGCACGATACGGCCAACCTTGTCCTGCTAATCCATATTAGCACATGGATTTAACGGGAATATGCAAAACGGCAACTTTGACATTTGTAAAATCTACTCACTTGTCAAAGTTTGAATGAAGATCGCCAAAGGAAGGTTACTTGTGGGGTTTCATCTAAAAAAAAAAAAAAAAATTCTTATTAATCGTGGTTTGAAATTGTCAATAAAAATGCTATCCGTTCTTTTTCATTTAATATTCAATGTAAACTAATATAGGGTTTAGTATCGGGTGTAAGTTAGTTATACACTTTGGGATACGGCATGTCTAGATAAGAAACCCCTCCGGCCTCCGGCCGTCGGGGTTTCTTATCCAGACACACCTATCCCTCAGTGTATAACTATTACATCTATCATTTAATCAAATCCTACTAAAAAGTCCGATCCTTGAGTTCATTTTCTGAAAATTAGAGACATTTTGTCATAGAAAGCGCCACTATTTGATTGACATATTTAATTCATGAAAAGTACAGTTAAGTTTAACCCCTGACATGTGTAATCGCCCATTAATGTTACAAATCATATATAGCCACGACTCGTTAACATTATTTTTTTAACTGATGTACTTCCTGATTTTTATAAAATAATCATTTGAAACAGTTAAGCCCAAAAAATAAACAATAGATCAAATTAATTTATTTCCTTAGCTCCGAATATAACAATGTGTTTTTTCACGATATGGATATAGGGGAGGAAACACATGTAAAATAAAATCCTTATCATATGAAATTAATTGTTGAAAAAGGAAAAAGGATGTAGAAAAATTATTACATATTTTTTAATTTAGATACAGTAACGGTACCTGCATTCACTAAAACTTTTTTTTTCTCATACCAAGAATTAACGAGTGTATCATGGACACAGTTGTCAGTGCAAATATTTAAAGAAATATCAATTTGTTGAAAGGTTATTGACAATGATTGACTTGAAGAAAATTACGATTTTGCAACTAGCCTGGTATCTTTGATGAGTTTTTTTTTTTCATTCAACAATATTTATTGATTTATTTGCACGGATCACGTAGAGTTCAACTTGCCCATGTTGCATACAAAATATTTATCTGTGACATTTACTGTTCTTTAATCTTTAACTTTTTTCATCCTGACTTTAAAATGTAGCATGTGCGTTGTTGTGCTCAACACTTAATATTGACATAAAGGCTCATCGGTGACGCTCGAATCAAAAAAGTTAAAGACCAAATTAAGTACGATGTTGATGAGCATTGAGGGCCAAAATTCCGAAAGGTTTTCCTAATACAGCTAAGATAATCTATTACTGTGGTAGAAAATCCTTAGTATTTCGACCAACTTAAAGTTTTGAAAATTTCTTAAAATAATTTGTATAGAATATACATAAAATGTATCAAAATTATCTTTAAAACTCCTTCCTCAAAACCAAGTCCAAAGATTTCAAGAGAAAATCGATATAATTTAGCCAGATGCAATTATTAATGGTATAAAATAAGTATAGAGTAAGCGACTTTACTTTGGGATACACATCAGTCAAAGTGGTGTTCTTACTAAAATAAATACCACAAAACGTCAAAATCAGCAAAACGTGGTGAAATTCGAGGTTTTCACTACCAACACAGTAACAGGCTGTTAATACATCAAAAACACAGTAGGTAATCCTATGGTCTTTATATATCAATTAAACGGAAATGTATGTATCTGCAATATTATCATCACCTTTCAATAAAAAAATATGGATGTTATTGGAGATTTATGATGTTCAGGGAATTTTAAAAACATTTTTCACAGATTTTACGTGCATTCTATACGATATTAAGTTGATGAACCAGGGTTATGTCAAAGAACGTCTCGTCCTTTTTCTGAAAAAATTATCGGAAAATATCAAATAATTGTTGATAAATATTCCGTATCAACTTCACAAATAATACATGATGGTCTTGAAGTATTAGATTCTAGGTACTGACGTTGTTTATTATTTTAATTACATGTTATAGTGTTCTTTTATTTGTCTTTGTAAATTATTAAACTTTTTGTTTTTAGTTCATTTTTGGTAATATCCTTTTTGGCTGTACCCCTATTTTTGATATTTTTACCTATTATGTCTGTTTGTTTTGTTCACATATTGTTGTCAATGTAATTGAATTTTATGCGACTGCCATGCAAATGAGAGGTTTAGCTACTGTAGCTATAAGCCCAGGTTAATCCACCATTTTCTACATAAGGAAATGCCTGTACCAAGTCAGGAATATGATAGTTGTTTTCCATTCGTTTGACGTGTTTGAGCTTTTGATTTTGCCATTTGATAAGGGACTTTCCGTTTTGAATTTTCTTTGGAGTTCTGTATTTTTGTTATTTTTCTTTTTACATCTATATAGTGTAAAAATCATTCAATTCTACTTCCGGACAAGAAAGTGATAAATGCATTTTTTCTTTCTTTTTAAGTTTACGTTTAACATGCCGGAATAATATATATTATCCTCTAAAAATCTGCGACATGGTCCACTTACTGTAACTTGACCTTAGGCGATGAATGTTACATAGGTTACGTTATTATCTACAGTAGAACCTGGAAAGAGAATATATGTTACAGGCATTTTGTAAAATGACAAAATTTTCAGGGAATTTATAAAATGCCTAACCTTGGCAGGCATTATATATAATGACTAAAATATCTAGTCATTTTGTAAAATGACTGAAATTTTTAAACAAAATTTAATAAACTGCCTGTTCAGTTTCAGGTAAATTGTAAAAAAAGGATATCATTGAGATACGTATGACCAAAACACAATATCTTGTTGAGAAGAAACAAAAAACTAATGGTTTGTTAAATTAATTTTATTTTTCAAATACCAGCTGGGAAAGTTTGTAGGTCTATAAATAGTTCATTTTAGTGCAATGTACTCACTCTGTATTCCAGATAGTAATTTTTCTAATTTACAGTAGAACAAAATCTACAAACGATTTTTCAAAACATATTGTTATTTGAAGTAGAAGAAAGGAAGATGTTTTTTATAGGCTGATTGTTGTTTATTTTTTATTTTTTTTTTTGTGTTCAGTTGCAAATATTGCAAAACAATCAATTTAGGCCGATACAAATGATTCAATTAGTTTCGATCTCTACTGGCACCAATTTTTATTTATTTATTCCCTGGATTGAGAAGATTAACTGTTTCCAGTAAAATATTGTCCGATCTTGTACATTGTAATTAATGAAGTTTAATTTTATTAATACTGATAAATTGAAAAAAGCAAAAAAAGGTGCATTGTATTTTGTCATTTGTTTCATTTAAAATTGTCTGAAGTGAAAAATGATAAAGATTTTGCTTGCTCTCACTGAAGCTTAAGGCAAAATTTAAAGAAATATATGCTTTTGAATGCCAAATCAACGCCACATTCTGTTTGTGCCTGTCCCAAGTCAGGAACCTGAAATTTAGTGATTGTCGTTTGTTGCGGTATATCATATTTGTTTTTCGTTCGTTGTTTTGTGCATAAATCAGGTCGTTAGTTTTCTCGTCTGAATTGTTTTACATCTGTCAAATTTGGGCCTTTTATAGCTGACTATCCGGTATGGGTTTTGCTCATTGTTGAAGGTCGTACGGTGACCTATAGTTGTTAACTTCTATGTCATTTGGTCTCTGGTGGAGAGTTATATCATTGGCAATCATACCACATCTTCTTTTTATCCATATTGAATGCAAATTAAAATCAAAATTTAATGTTTGTTAAACTAAACTATTGTTATATTAACTTATTATACCAATGGTTGCTCCGGGAATAAAATCCAACATTATATTTTTCACTTTCAAGAAGCTACAATGACATGAAAAAATTTTAAAAAATCGATTTTCAGTGCCAATGGTATACGCTGTTATTTTTGTTTATTTGGAAAAAAAAATTCAGATTCAGAAGATTCTATCAAATCTTTTGCATTTATGATTTATACTGTTTTAAGAAATAGTTTATATTTTTCAACAGACAATTATGACTAACAGTTCTAAACTAGAACATATCAATCTGACATATTATTTTTGGAGGGAATGAAATAAATCATACCTTTTAAGATCATAGCACCAAGAATCCGAAACTCTAAAATGTTTAATTGATAGATACAAATCTACTATTTAACAAGAAAAAAAAATATGGTTGTAGGTTCGATATTATTGGATTATTGGAAATTTGAAATAACAACCAAATAATGTTCTTATTGGGGTTGCCATAGCGACGGAACGAAGTTGGTGACCCCCAATTTTTTTTCACTTATTTTGTTCCACAAATCATGAAAAACTGAATAGGCTGTTTGGTCTTTTACATTAAGAGGGCCTGAATAATGTTGCTTTATTTATTGTTAATTTCAAAGAATGTTTCGTCAATATCAATTACGATTATTTTATGATAAGATGTTCTTTTAATTATTGAGTTGTTTGTTCATTAAAAAAACATGTTGTTAAGTGAAATACAATTGACAAACAAAATATGTAAAGTCATCGATTCATCAATTTTTATCCTAAAGAAGGAAAAAAGTAAATGAATACAACATAAAACACATTCTGGGCTGTCAAAGATTTAAATTAATCCAGAAGTCTGGTTTCAAAACAGAAATTATCCAGTTAATTGAACGAAGTACTTAGTGTCAGAAATGACATTTTGAAAATATCAACTCTTAATTGTATTCTGTAATACAATAAACCGAATTAATGTACTTGTTATCTAATTATCGTTCTTCGATATTATTTTGATTCTGAAATGGAGGGAATGTCAGTAGTACATCCATGTATTCAAAATGTCACTAAATAGGCAGAGAAATATATGAACTGTATAGCAGGCACTAGTGAAATGGTGGGTCCATATTTAGTTTCGGTGACACAACTAGCTGGCATACTTCAAATTTGTGATTTTCTAAAGCCACATATCTGTGAACTATCATGAACAGCATGTAAATATCACCATACCAGTAATCAGCATTTCTGTGTTGGCATGAGTTATCATTGCTATGATCATAAATAAATTAACTGTTTACAGAACTTTGAATTCTTCGAAATACTAAGGATTTTCTTGCTCAGAAATAGATAACATTAGCTGTATTTGGCAAAACCTTTCGTGATTTTGGGCCTCAATGCTCCTAAACCTCGTACTTTATTTTCGCCTTTAAATTTTTTTTTTTTTATTCGAGCGTCACTGATGAGTCTTTTGTGGACGAAACTGGCGTCTGACGTACAAAATTTTAAGCCTGGTATCTTTGATAAGTTTATTAATACATACAATGTACATAAAAATCAAACATACATATGACGTAAGCAAGCATAATAAATTTTACTGACTATTGTCAAATGAAACCAGAAAATAAATAACACAAACTATCACACATTCTTTTTAATTTGTTTTTCAAAGTAATATTTTTGTTAATACGCAGAATCAAACACATTTATATCTAACTTCTAAATATTTGTATGTTCTTCTGTAGGGATCACCAAACTGTCTATGGTCAGTCTTCATTCGAAAATATTTTTTACCATTGCACATTGCTTCGACTTTATAATAAGAAGTTGATGATCTGCAATCAGTTGTATGTATAGCAGGATGAGGACATATACTTATATCAGTGGTCCGTCCATATATTGCGCTTGATACTTTAATCTTGGAAGTATATGATAGAAAAACAAAGGATACGGGGTATCCATCCATGACACAAAATCAGTACATGCACAGCAAAAAACACGCAAATATCAAAGGAACAGCGCTTGTATTGCTGTACTTCATCTCAATTCAACACGAAGCAAAACAAAATCTCACCTCACTGCAATTTTAAGACGTCCCCGTAGCACCGGTTTGAGCTGAATTCTTTGCAAAATATTTCGGGTAGACTTTGTAAGATGTAACACCACAAAATCGGGCATGGTCAAAAAGAACATACTCGAAAGTAGTACATATTTAAAACAAAATAGTTCTTACGCATAGGAGTCAAACTGTGTATAATATATTTTGATAATTTTAGTATCAAATGAAAGATGAATCACTGGTGATCCTTGTAGAACACATTTTGACTGATAATTTTGAATAATACAAAAATATATGAATGAATTCTATAATTGAGGGCATATATTGCCTGTTTCTCAGATATGCAGTACCTGGTTTGGTTTATCCAAAGTTCCAGTAAACAGTACGGTCTGATATGTAAATAACGGTATATTGATCTCACCTCCCATAAATGTTTGAAAGTGAAACATTTAACGTGGAAAGGAATGGGGACCAAGAATAGGTGATGTGCGTCTTATTACAAATTTAGTACACAATCTGGTCTAAATCTGAGAGAATGACGTGGCACACATAAGACAAGTTATCTCAAGAATAGATACTCCTCAACTTTAAAAATGAACATATAATGTATGCTGATTCATCCTCACATACAATGTCATCGGAAGAGACTGAAATACAAAAATAATACATATTTGAAGGCCGTACTTTGACCTATAATTGTTTACTTTTTACACGTTGTGACTTGGATGAATAGTTGTCTCATTGGCACTCATACCACATCTTCTTATTTATAATCATCATATTATATTAAAATAATAATTATTTGTGGTGAATCAAAGTCTTAGACCGTAGTTTTTATAAAGGCGAAATGAAATAAACTAAAATCTTAGGAAACTAAAAAGCAATTTTACATGTACGAGGTAAGATCACACATGTTTATAAAAAGACACATTGGATATTACAAAAAAGAATGTGATAGTTTACTATTTAAGATGCATCGGTTATTGCATCAAGATAATTTTATACTGATTATTTATCGTCCTTTTCCCCGAATGAGATCTACCAAATTAGACTTATCACCGGGTTTGTACTTACATGAGCAACGAGACGGGTACCACATGTGGAGCAGGATCTGTTTACCCTTCCGGAGCACCAAAGATCACCCCCAGAATTTAGTGGGGTTCGTGTTGCCCAGTCTTTACTTTTCTATGTTGTGTTTTGTGAACTGTTGTTAGTTTGTTGGTCGTTTCTTTTTTTAGCCATGGCGTTGTCAGTTTATTTCCGACTTATTAGTTTGATTGTCCCTTTGGTATCTTTCGTCTCTTTTTCAAAAACCTTGTTGATAAATATTCCGTATCAACTCCACAAATAATACATGATGGTGTTGAAGTATATATTCTAGGTACTGAAGTTGTTAATCATCTTAAAGACGGTTTATAGTGTTCTCTTTATTTGTCTTTGTATATTTTTAACTTTACTGTTTATTTCATTTTTGGGAATATCCTTTTGGCGTGGCTCGGTATTTATACATAAAAAAATAGTAAAATTACAAAAATACCGAACTCAAAGGAAAATTCAAAACGGAAAGCCCCTTATCAAATGGCAAAACAAAAGCTCAATCACATCAAATGAATGGGAAAAACGGTCATATTCCTGACTTGGTACAGACATTTCCTTATATAGAAAATGGTGGATTAAACCTGGTTTTATAGCTAGCTTAACCTCTCACTTGTATGACAGTCATATGGAATTCCATCAAGCCATCGTGTTATTGTGCTATGGTCATTTTTTGTATTCTTGTATTCCTGTCTTTCATTTTTGCTTATGTGCTTTGTCTATAGAGTGTTTGCTGACATAGTTGTTTGTTTTTATAGTGATTAAGATTATAAGACAATGTTGACTGCTGTACCCCAAGTTTTGACATTTTTATCTATTATGTCTGTTTGTTTTGCTCACACATTGTTGTTAATATAATGAAATAATATGCGACTGTCATACATGTGAGAGGTTAAGCTAGCTATAAAACCAGGTTTAATACACCATTTTCTACATAAGGAAATGCCTGTACCAAGTCAGGAATATGACAGTTGTTTCCATTTCGTTTGATGTGTTTGAGCTTTTGATTTTGTCATTTGATAAGGGACTTTCCGTTTTGATTTTTCCTTGGAGTTCGGTAGTTTTGGTATTTTACATTTTACACAAAGAGTTATTTACAAATTTGAAAACAACACTTACTTTATAAATGGCATGCGTCTGAAGCGCTTTTCTGGATTTTCTTTCACCAGGAACGCTCTAATCAGAGGTAAATGTGTGGAAAGATTTATTTTATTTGATAAGAAATATAAAAAAGCAATATATTTAAACAGTTTGTAAACTCACCATATACAATAATCACTCCTCAGATCAAAAGTCCTTGAAGGGTTATAATGGCCATCGTCATTTACTATCTATAATACAGAATATATACATTAGAATATAGTAATTAATTTTTATATGACTTTAATGTTATGTATCATTGGATGCTTTTCTATTGTACTTGTATCGGAATTAAACGTATGTTTTAATATAACTGGGCCAAACCCACTGCTGCTGGACTGTCCAATTACTAACGTTACATCGGTCCAGGACCTTTTGATTTAGTATGTGCATGAAATACATTTTCGGCTAAACGTGTCATAAAGAATTGAATGCTGGTTTTTTCAAATTCATTTTAAATGAAAGCATGTGTCAAACGAACTACATTTACTATGAAGCGCGATAGTTTTCGAAGAAATTTATAAAAAAAACAGGAAAACAGTCTTATACTTATATTTACATATAATCGAAAATAATATCCGAAATTATCGAAATTTTTAACGTGAATTTTACGTAAGATTCATGAGAAATTCACGTGAGCAAAATTTGCCTGTGTAGAACCCTTGTTAAACGATTCTTTAAACAAAAAATTAAAATTGATGACATTGAAATAGGACGGTATATTTTGCCTGTTAAATAGATCGGAAGTACCTATTTAGAACTACCAAACATCCGCGAACAACTTTTACAGTTTTTATATGAAAGGACTGTCATTATGTTTAAAGTTAAGACAACATAGCTATAATGCTTTATATTGCAGAATATAACATAGAAAAAAATGGGGCTATGAATAAGTGATTTATTCTATTATTATACATAATTTGAAACACATAACGACGTTAGTAATTCGTCTTGCAGCCAATGAATAATTTGGTCATATTAGTCTTAATGAATTTGTTCGATCTTGTATTATTCCATGGACTAGTTTGATCTTGTATCATTCAATGGACTGGTTCGATCTTGTATTATTCAATGGATTTTTTTAACATTTATATATTCTTCACTGTGGTAAACTTTTGATCTCATAAAATCTTCAAATATTTTTCAAATTAAGACCATGAAATGAAACATGCGCGGACTTTCACATGCGTTAAAACTAGTCTTTATATATAAAGAATCTATCCTGATCTGTGTCTCTTTCTTAATTAACTAAAGACAATATAGATATCAAAGCTTAAGCAAAAGAAGTCATAAGGAGTTAAAGCTAATATCAAAATAAAATGATAAACATTTAATTGATAAAAGAATTAAAAGAGAAACAAACGTTACCTTTCGTATACTCCAGCAAAGTTATACAATACAAGATTGACACATATTATATATAGTGACCTGTCGCAACAGCGCTATCACGATTTTGTTTTTGAGGAATGTTTATTTGAAAGTTATGTAACATTTCAGGACAATGACTTATGATGTACCAGGTTTTTAATATTTATTAACTGATGTAACAAGGCGAGGTTAAAAAAAATTCTGATTTCCGGAATTGCCACATTTTCTTATGTCAACAAAAAGATTAATGTTACTTGGAAGAAGTGACGCATAATGGTATGCAAACACAATTTATTTTCATAACTGCATTGACGAAGAAATCAAGTAGATTTAAGACAATATTGTTCCAATTTATGTCCATTTTATAAATAAAACAGAGTCACGAAAGGGATGCTTTCCTAAAATCACTACAATCAAATTGAGAATGGAAACGGGGAAAGCGTCAAAGAGACAACAACCCGACCAAAGAGCAGAAAACAGCCCAAGGCAACCAATGGGTCTTCAACACAGCGAGAAAATCCCGCACCCGCAGTCGGGATTCAGCAGGCCCCTAAAAATTATGTATACTAATTCAGCGAAAATGGACGTCACACAAAGTCCGAAACATATAAATGAACCAAAATTTAAAAAAAAAACATACAAGACTAACAATGGTCAGAGTTTCCTGACTTGGGACAGGCGAAAAAATGCGGCTGGGTGAAACGTATTTTGTGAGATCTCAACCCTCCCCTATACAAAGACAATGTGGAATAAACAAACACATAGCAATACGCACAGTAAAATTCGGTTTAAAAGAAGTCCGAGTCCGATATCAGAATAGGTAACAGAAGAAACTAAGCAAAAAATTCTCAATTTTAAAACGACAATGATACATAAATGAACAAAGGACTACTAGCAGTTACTGACATGCCAGCTCCAGACCTCAGTTAAACTGATTGAATAAACATGTGGAAAAAAGAAGGGACTATTTTTATTTCATAATTCATTTCTACCTTAACTAAACAGAACCAATATTTCTGGCCTGGGTGTACTATAGAAACATTGATTTATTCATTGAAACAAAAACATGGGTGTACTTCTGTTTCCACATAGATGAACAAATCGAGCAGAAACAAATAGAAAATGTCCTAACAAGATTACAGTGCAAATGTTTAATTACATTTGTCCTGATTTTAGTCAAATCGATGTCTAATCTATAAATTCAGATATGGATTTTTATAAATATTTGTAAGTTTAAAAGTGCATACATTTTTTTTTTTATATTCACACGTTGAGCCCGTTGTATAATGATAACGATATATGATTTTATATTGTGTGTAGTTTCTATACTGTGGCACATTCGTTACAGTATCATTAACTTACACTTTTGCAAGCCAGCATTTGGAAATAAAAATGTCACGTGTATGTAAACAATACGTAAATGTATGACTGTATAATATATGTTCCACATGGAACAAAATAGTATATTACAAAATTACATGATATTTGATTGCTTCTTCATAAAATAAATTCCTGGAAACCTAAAGCCCAATAAAATGTGTTCCTAGAATGACAGGAAATAATACAATAAAGTTATTTTTAAAGGTCATAATAAAATATACATGTATTTTATGTGATTGTTTATACCTGAGTGCATTTAAAAGTAGTCACCTGTACATGTAGTTTTATACATGCATGATATTTTTCAAAAGTTATTCCAGGAACTTCTCTTACATGAAAATTATATTCCTGGAATTTCCATTATAAAATTATTATTTCAGGAACTTCTCTTACATAAATAGTATTCCTTGCAATTATGTTACATAACAAATATATAAATAATTAACAAAACGTCAATGCGTTGGAAAAGTTAGTCGAAACTATGGCATGGAATTGGTTGCAAAAATTTGATATTTTTCTTTTAAATGCAATATTTCTTATTTAATTGGTATATTTCTTCATTTAAATGCAATATTTTTTTATTTGAATGGTATATTTTTTCATCTAAATGCAATACTTTTTATTCAGATGGTATAATTTTTCATTCAAATGATATAATTTTTCATTCAAATGGTATAATTTTCGTTCAAATGCATTATTTTTTATTCAATTGGTATAAAATGTCATTTGAATGCAATATTTTTTATTCAATTGGTATAGTAGTTTTTTTATTTATATGCAATAATTGCATTATGGGAAATTCTTTGACGTCATAAGGTCAAATTTGCAACAACGTTTGTGATTGGTCGGTAATTGTTTGGATTTTTCCCTTTCTTTCTAAACTTGAGTGACCAAGAATTAAAAAAAACGTCAGAATATCGCCCCTCTAACAAAATTTGGCGTTCGTGCGAGTTCGTGCACTGGCTGTTCATGCCAATAATGGCCAGGACGAGCAAAAAATGCGAGTGACAAGTAATAATAATTAATTTGACACACAACTTGTTCATGGATAGAAACAGATGCCTGCGTGCATGGCAAAAACACCTCCAATGAAAACCTTTTCTGAAGAAACTCTCCTACAGTCTACACATTGAAATAAAAAAAAATACATAGATAGCCCCCTCCCCCTGCTAAGTCCAGATACATGTAATCATGACGTTCTTTAGTGCAATATCAATTTTAGCTCACCTGGCCCAAAGGGCCAAGTGAGCTTTTCTCATCACTTGGCGTCCGTCGTCCGTCGTCCTGCGTCCTGCGTCCGTAAACTTTTACAAAAATCTTCTCCTCTGAAACTACTAAGACAAATTTGACCAAACTTGGCCACAATCATCATTAAGGTATCTAGTTTAAAAAAATGTGTCCGATGATCCCGCCCGCGAACAAAGATGGCCGACATGGCTAAAAAATAGTACATAGGGTAAAATGCAGTTTTTGGCTCATATCTCTGAAACCAAAGCATTTAGAGCAAATCTGACAAGGATAAAATTGTTCATTAGGTCAAGATCTATCTGCCCTGAAATTTTCAGACCAATCTGGCAATACGTTACTGGGTTGCTGCCAATGAATTGGTAATTTTAAGAAAATGATACAGTTTTTAGTTATTATCTTGAATAGTATTATAGATAGAGATAAACTGTAAACAGCAATAATGTTCAGCAAAGTAAGATCTACACATAAGTCAACTTGACCAAAATTGTCAATTGACCCCTTAAGGAGTTATTGCCCATTATAGTAAATTTTTTACAATTTTCATAAATTTTGTAAATTTTTACAAAATATTTTCCACTGTAACTACTGGGCCAAGTTCATTATAGATAGAGATAATTGTAAGCAGCAAGAATGTTTAGTAAAGTAAGATCTACAAACACATCACCATCACCAAAACACAATTTTGTCATGAATCCATCTGTGTCCTTTGTTTAATATGCACATAGACCAAGGTGAGCGACACAGGCTCTTTAGAGCCTCTAGTTTACTTTTCTTGATCCGCAGAGACGTTGCAGGAAGGCACACATGAAAAAAGAATAAAAAGCATCCAGGATGTTACAATTATTTGGACTAAGCCCCCTCTGTTTTACTACATGTAGAAAAAATCACCTAATTACGACAGCAGAACCAGAAACCCTCAAGTAGAGACATAAGCTGTTATACTCCGGAACTAATTCTTGAAGAAAGACAATTCAGGATAAATTGGAACCAGTTACTAACCCATGTTACAACAATAGTCCTATGACATAGGACTTCACTATATGATGCGTGAACTTCATATTTAATACTATCTATAATATGTGCTCTCATGTCTTATGCTGCAAATCATTTTACATTTAGGATTCGTTGCTGAGCTTTTTTTTTACTGTTCTCTTCTCCGAATCCCTTAAATAGATTTTTTCAAGCCCCACAATAATTACTATATGTCTTTGCATAAATAAGTATGCAGAGCATATTTCAAAACATATTTTATCTTCAGGACTTTTAAATGATTTACTTTTCAATACTGCATTGGGAAGGGGGTATACAAGTTTATTTTGTGACACATTATATAATCCAAAACCTCGGTGTCTAGAGGGGGGGGAGTAGGTTCAAATTTAGATATTTGTATAGAGATGTATATATGGGAGTATTGGCAGTATTGGTTATGGTGTGTGTGTGTGAGGGTAGGGGTTTCAGATCAAAGATCGTTTCTATAATTCTATATCTTTTAGTTTTTACCATTTCACTCTATTCTTTATCCTTTGATCTCTATTATGTTTGTTCTAAACATGCGTGACATATTTGCCATTGGACATAAGGCAACCAAAAGTCAATCGACGTATTCTGTTTATTTCATCGTTTCTTTAATTCATATAGTTTTTTTCCCTGACTCCCTACCCCCCCCCCCCCCCCCCCCCCCCCCCCTCTTAACTTAATTTGGGAAAAATTGATTGACCAATAAGGATATATATAAAATCGATGTTAATTAAACCCCCCCCCCCCCCCCAACCCTCCAACCCCCCCAAAAAATATTTGAATTAAGTTTTTTATCCTTCATTGATTTTCTTATTCGTTCCTTATCCTCTCTATGTAAACCCAATTCATGTCCTGATAAATGGTGACTCATGCATAGCATCATATGTGGTTATTAAAACAAGAAACATATTCATATTTTAATAATTAATGTATGCTAGGACTTATAGATAGATGTCATTAGTCTCAGGTCATGTAATAAAGTAGGTCAGAATAAAAATACAATAGCATTTTAATTTTGATGATTATATATATGTTTATATATTTAATGATGCCATTTTTTTGGGAAAAAAGGGTAGGGGCAAGGCGTTTTTAAAACATATCAATGGGGCGCGTTTTTTTTTTTTGTTCTTCGGAAGTGAGCCAGAAGAAGTCCATTTCTGTTTTTTTTTTTTTGCATTGGGAAGATCTTCTGGCTCTCTTCCACCTCTTCTTTTTTGAAAGGTTGACGGCAGAGGCACATAACAAACATGGCGTCGTTTAGTCTAAATGAAATTAATAAATTTATGAACGCAGATATATTAGAATGTGAGCTGTTTTATAAACGTTTTTATGGTATGACAGCCTAAGTAGGACATCCCTGTAGGACGATAAGCTGGATAAATATAAGAACTACACGGACAATAACAGTTAAGGGACGATTATTTGATATTCTAGGGAAGGGATTTTGATTGATTGGTGTTTAACGCTACTTTCAACACTTTTGGGCTATTCCGTGGTGGTCAGTTTAAATTTATAGATGAAGGATGGGGAAGGGAAGAGAGGGCATTATTATTCGTTTCAATCTGTCGCTAATCATGCCTTTTTTCAGCTCTTACCAGGCAACCATATTCATATATGAAATCCTTCTGTCCCCCACCCCAACAAATAAATAAATATCAAATGGTTTTCCTCTTATTTTACACAAGTTTAAATTGATCGATTGTTTGTTGCTAATTTTAACGCCCAGTGAAAATTATTTCATACTTGTTTAGGAAAACACGAGTTTAGAAGTCACGTATATAATATAAAAATGAAGAGATGGAATATGATTGCTTATAAGGCACTACACCGGAGTTCAAATATGAAGTGGATGTAAGCAATTATAGATAAGATAAGATAAGATAAGAAAAATTTATTTTAAGTCGGGTAACATGAAATACTACAAACATAAGCTCTGTAGAGCTTTTTGCCGTCATGTAGACAAATGCTTTTTGTAGACAATCGTAAGGCCTTTAACAATGACAAAAACCTGATACTGTAAAGTCGTCTATAAAAGGCCCGACATGAAAAGTGTGAACAATTCAAACGAAAAAACTATCAGCCTAATTAGAGACAGGAACCAACGACAACCATTAAACTACAGGCTCCATCCCTGGGACAGGCAAATAAAGAATATGGCAGGGTGGATATAAAAACGAAGATGTGGTATGATTGCAAATGAGACAACTCTCCACAAGAGATCAAATGACACAGAAATCAACAGCTATAAGTCACCGTACGGCCTTCGACAATAAGCAAAGCCTACACCGCATAGTCAGCTATAAAAGGCCCCGAAATCAAAAATGTAAAACAATTCAATCGAGAAAACAGACGGCCGAATTAACGTACAAAAAAATGATGGAAACACAAATATGTATAACAAAGCAACAAACGGCAACCACTGAATTACAGGCTTCTGACTTGGGACAAGCACATACATACAGAATGTGGCGGGGTTATACATGTTAGCGGGATCCCAATCCTCCCCCTAATCTGGGACAGCGGTGTAACATTACAACAACATGTTTGTGAGCAACCCATCCCGAAGCTGGGACAGTGGTGTAACAGTACAATAAAATAACAACCTGCACAAATCAGCAAATTAACTCAAAAGACCGGTACGAGACACACAAAAAAACTAACATTAAGACAATAAACACAAAGCACCGACATAAGAGTATTATGCTCAAACCTAATTACAACTGGTACTGAAATAAATCTTGTTCTCCAAGACTGAGTTATCAATCAGTACACAACGCGCGGCAAAGGATTTATTAAAAAAAAAAGAAAACAGTCTGAGAAACGTCTGGTTTACGTTGTATATAGATATAAGAAGATGTGGTATGAGTGCCTATGAGACAACTCTTCATCCAAATTATAATTTGTAAAGTTAAACCATTAAAGGTCAACGTACGGTCTTCAACACGGAGCCTTGGCTCAAACCGAACAGCAAGCTATAAAGGGCCCCCAAAAAATTAGTAGTGTAAAACCATTCAAACGGGAAAACCAGCGGTGTCTAATCTATTTAAAAAAACCGATATACTTGCATATAAATCCATATACAATGAAACGGTTTTTGAAAAGTGGACCGAACGTTTTGACCATCGAAATTTTGCAATAGAAATACTAGTTATGACCACAAGATTTTGACAGCCAGTGCAGGACTTGCACGAACGTTAGATTTAGTTAGAGGGGCGATATTCTGACGCGTTTTTTAATTCTTGGTCACCTATGTTTAGAAAGAAAGGGCAGAAATCCAAACAATTTCCGACCAATCACAAACGTTGTTGCAAATTTGACCTTATGACGTCAAAGAATTTCCCATAATGCAATTATTGCATATAAATAAAAAAACTACTATACCAATTGAATAAAAAATATTGCATTCAAATGACATTTTATACCAACTGAATAAAAACTATTGCATTTGAATGAAAATTATACCATTTGAATGAAAAATTATATCATTTGAATGAAAAATTATACCATTTGAATGAAAAATTATACCATTTGAATAAAAAATATTGCATTTAAATGAAAAAATATGCCATTCAAATAAAAAAATATTGCATTTAAATGAAGAAATATACCAATTAAATAAGAAATATTGCATTTAAATGAAAAATATCAAATTTTTGCAACCAATACCATGCCATACGAAACAGTATTTTTGAATATTTCCCTATAATTAGAAAAAGTGATTAGTAAATATTCTGTATATCTTGAAATATCTTGTCACAAATATAAATATTTGCAATTTCATAATTAAATTGTTTGTAATTTTGATATTCCTATGTCATTGTTTCTCTCACAGTGTGATGGGAATCCATGTGTGTTGCTAGTGCCAAAGTGTTAATATAATATTTGTTCCAAAGAACTTTTATTATATATCAAAATTTCCAATAGGAACTTTCATTATATAATATTTGTATCCAATGTGTAGGAAATTTTCTTATGGCAATGGATTTAATATTATATGGTGAAAGTTCCGAATGGAACTACTGTTATGTAACAGATTTCTTTGGAACAAATATATATATTCCGTCACAACCTGCACCAGGAACGCCCAAAGACAAAAACCCGATAGCGGGATGCATAAATTCCCACTCACGACAAAAGGCATACTACCAAAAGAAATACAATAGCACGAAGACAAATAAAGGGAAAACTGTAACGTGGCCCGAGAACACAGTTATTTCCTAGTGCATTTTTTTAGACAATAAATTCAAATTAAAAAAATCGCAACTGCTTTATCTCAAAAAGATTTTTACAGTATAGTGTACTACTTTTGGGACAAATAATATCAAAGTTATAGCTCTAACTCAAAATATGGACTATTCTATGTTAAGGGGGTCTATAATTCAGTTTGACAGCTCCAGACATACTAATTTTTCACCTTTTTTAACTGGACCAAATCACTACTTTACATAAAAATTCATCACCCACATTTTTTTAATATGTAATGTTATCCCTATACTTAATATTTCATGTATAAAATATAAAGAAATAAATTTGGAAAGTGTATGAAAAAAAATTGCAAGTTATACACTGTCCACACTAGAGACTATATTTGTAGACAACGAAAATCAAAGGACGATAACTGTGTCCTCTGACCAAGTAAGTTAAAAGATACACACTTTCAGCACCTAAAATCTATATTTCAAGACCATCTTGTATAATTTGTGATGTAGACACTTAATATTTAACTATTACGTCTTGGTACATGTGGAGCAGGATCTGCTTTATGTTCCTTATGTCGTAACTACAATACCCTTCCCTTTTCACGAATGTGACCTACCAAATTAGACTATTTACCGGATTTGTAATAACATAAGCAACACGACGGGTGCCACATGTGGAGCAGGATCTGCTTACCCTTCCGGAGCACCTGAGATCACCCCCGGTTTTGGTGGGGTTCGTGTTGCTTAGTCTTTGATTTTCTATGTTGTGTCATCTGTACTATTATTTGTCTGTTTGTCTTTTTATTTTTGGCCATGGCGTTGTCAGTTTGTTTTCGATCTATGAGTTTGACTGTCCCTCTGGTATCTTTCGTCCCTCTTTTGGTACTTTCCTATGATTTTTTTTAGAAAAAGGACTAGACGTTCTTTGTCAAAACCTGGCTCATTAAAATAAAATCATATGAAATTAGTTGTTGAAAAAGAAAAAAAGGATGAAGGAAAATGATAATATGTTTTTGAATTTAGAAACATTAATCTTTATGGAAAAATAAATAACTTCAAGATCAACTACCGGAAGCCCTCTCGACCAATCATATAAACGTATTCCCTAATATGCAAATCATTAAGAATTATGAGATAGTACTAAATTCCCATTGAGATATTTTTTCATTAATTTGGTTCGCTTTTGTAACAGAATACAAATTTTGCTGCACATATAGTACCAGTCATAATGTTGAACACCACCAATTATATTTTTTAATAACAGTAATAGATTCATTTTGCTAAAAGCCACAAATCTGTTAGCAATCATGTACATCATGTATCACCAGCCCGGTAGTCAGCACTTCTGTGTTGACATGAGCTATCATTGATATGATCATAATTATCATAAACTGTTTACAAAACTTTGAATTTTTCGAAACAGTATGGATTTTTTACCACAGGAATAGATTACCTCAGCTGTATTTGGCAAAACCTTTCAGGATTTTGGGTCCTCAATGCTCTTCAACTTCTTATTTTTTGGCTTTTAATTTTTTAATTCGAGCGTCACTGACGAGTGTTAAGAAGATAAAAAGCGCGTCTGGTGAACACATTTTAAACCTGATATCTTTAATGAGTTTATTGATACATACAATGTACATACAAATCTAACTTACATATGACATACGCAAGAATATTGTAAAATGAAACCAGAAATTAAAAATCACAAACTATTTCACATTATTTTACATTTGTTTTTCAATGGTATTATTTTTCTTCATACGCAGAATCAAACACATTTATATTTAACTTCTAAGTATGTGTATGTTCCTCTGCAGTGATCACCAAACTGTCTATGGTCAGCCTTTACTCGACAAATTCTTTTACCATTGCACATTGCGTTTACTTTATAGTCAGAAGTCGATGATCTGCAATCAGTTGTATGTATAGCAGGATGAGGGCATATGCTTCTATCTGTGGTCCGTCCGAATATTGCGCTTGATACTTTAATCTTAGACGGATATGAATATTTAATGTATGCTAATTTATCTTCACAAACAATGACATCGGCAGAGACTGAAGTATAAAAAAATACTTTCTTCATATTGTAATGACATAATGATTATTAGTGGTACATCAACGTCTTAGAGGCCGTAATTTTTTAAGACGAAATAAGATCTTAGGAAACAAACAAAAAACAGAATTTTACCTGTAGGAGGTAACGTCACACAGATTTATTTAATTAAGAAAAAGACACATTAGATATTACAAAAAAAATGTGATAGTTTACTTTTAGATGCACGGTTATTGCAAAAGATTTTATACCGATTTTTCATCGGCTTACATAAAGAGATATCAAAAAAATCGAAAACAATACTTTATACATTACGTAAGTCCAAGGCGCTCTTCTGTATTTACCTTCATCATGAACGCTGTAGTCAGAGGTAAATTTGGGGGAAATATATTCTATTTGGAAAAGAATATAAAAAGCAATATATTTACCATATACAATAATCACTCCTTATATTAAAAATCCTTGAAGGGTTATAATTGCCATCGTCATTTACTATCTAGAATGCATAATATAAACATCAGAATATATTATTAAGTTGTATATGTATCACTGGATGCTTTTCTATTGAACTTGCATCGGTAGCATACGTATGTATTAATATAACTTGGTCAAACCCCTGCTGCTGGACTGTCTATTTACTAAAGTTACATCGGTCAAGGACCTAGTGATTTAGTATTTGCATGAAATACATAATTCACTTAAACAGGAAATTATTTAATTATAAATTACACTTTACGGATTACGGTTGGCGTTTGTTTGTTGCAGTTCGGTGTTACTGTTGTTCATTTGTTTTCCTCTTGTGGTTGATGTGTTTCCCTCGGTTTTGGTTTGTGGCCCGGATTTGTTTTCCCTCAGTCGATTTGTGACTTTTGAACATCGGTATACTATTGTTGCCTTTATTTAATACGGTAACAAACAATAGACAACGCATGTTTACACAATATGCCACGCTCTAAACAGCACTCATATATTTGAAACTTATAAAAATAAGGGGATGAAGTATGATTGCCAATGAGACAACTATCCACCAAAAATTTAAATAAGGTGGATGTAAGCAATTATAGGCAACCGTACGACCTTCAACAATGAGAAAAACCGATACCGTATAGTCAGCTATGAAAGGCCCCGACATGATAAATATGAAACAATTCAATTGAGAAAACTAACGGCATTATAACAAAACAATTAACGAAAACCAAATATGACAGACATGAACCAAAGACAATCACTGAACTACAGGCTCCTGACTTGGGACAGGCACATACAGAATGTGGCTGGGTTAAACATGTTTGTGAACGCTCAACCCTCCCCTATCCTTGGACAGATTATTCTACGTGTTGGTGCGTGTGTTTTGGACCCTATGAATACTTGGACCATACGCGTATGGTAATGACCATAGTTTTGCGTCATTCATTCGACATGCATTTTTTTGGCTAAACGTGTCATCAAGAATTGAATGCTTTTTTTTAAAATTCATTGAAATGAAAGCATGTGTCGAACTTCATTTACTATGAACCGCGATAGTTTTCATTTCAAAGACATCTATAAAAAACATATTTATAACATATATTTACAGATAATCAAAAATAATATTCGAAATAATGTAACTTTTCATCCTGAAAGAAAAGCTTTGAGAACAAAACTTCAGCCATAGAACCATTAATTCGGGCCTGGTCATAAATTACTAGTAGACAAGAAAGTGATACCAGTTATAAGCAAACAAATTTGTTATATTTACAAGAAATCTACCCGAAAATTTGTGTTTAATTATAGCCAAGTCTGTAAAGATGTAAATATCAGTGAAAATAGACCTCCGTCATGTAATTGCAGTAATTCCGAATACACTTATGGCCCCATTTCCCATGTTATAACAGGAGACCTTTACATCGTTCGCGACCGAGAGTTAAAATCATTCCTCAGTAAAGGACCTAAATATCGTCCCCCGTCAATTATTAATTGGAATGAGTGTCGTAATATCATCCACGACTCACTTCGTGCTTACTGTTTGAAATGGATAAAACGGGAAAAAGCTGACAAAAAATCTTTGGACTCTTTTTTTAATTCAGTAATGAAGATAGTTGATATACGTATACAACATTTTAAAGAACATTTTACTCTTAACAACAACCATAAAAATCCTATCTCTCGTATCAAACATAAACTAAAAGAACTAGCCAAGGAATTTGTTTTTGTCCCGGCTGATAAAGCTGCTAATAATATCATTATAGTTTGACGTAAATTTTACATTGAGATTCTGCAAAAGGAAATCACGAATTCACCAACATTCCAACTGACTTCATTTTCAGAAAACGATATCTGTAACAAACATAAACTATTAGCTACTTCTTTACAAGCAGAACCAAATACAATGAAAGTCCCAACTATGTACTGGCTTCCGAAGCTACACAAATCACCTTACAAATATAGATTTATTTCGTCCTCAAGTCATTTTTCCACTACTTAATTGTCTATTCTACTTACTAGTACACTTGGTACAATCAAAAACCTGATAATAAATTGTTCAAATAAGGCCTTTGAAAATAGTGGAATTAACTACTTTTGGAGTGTCAAAAACTCGTTGGAAGCACTTGATAAATTGCATGCATATATTGGTGATTTTGAATCTGTTCAAAGTTTTGATTTTTTTATCCTATATACCACTTTGCCTCATATTCTTATTAAGAAAAAATTCACACACTTAATTAAATGGGCATTCAAAAAGTCGGAATGCGAATACATATGTCCAAACTCTTTTAGGTCATTTTTTGGTAGCAACAAACAAAAGAGCTATGTCAATTGGACATGCTTTGATACTATATCTGCCCTTGAATTTTTACTTGATAACATTTTTGTTCGCTTTGGAGATTCCGTATATCGTCAAGTTATCGGAATTCCAATGGGGACTAACTGTGCACCACTTATTGCGGACCTGTTTTTGTATTGTTATGAGTTACAATTTATGACTAAAATCAGCAAAGACCCATCGAAACAGCATCTGATACAAAAATTTAACAATACTTTTAGATATTTGGATGATATATTGGCTCTCAATAATGACAACTTCAGTATGTATACTAAAGAAATTTATCCTGTTGAACTTACTTTAAATAAAGCTAATACTAACAATGACCACTGTCCTTTCCTCGATCTTCATATCTATATCATTAACGGGAAGCTTAATACAAAAATTTATGATTAAAGAGATGATTTTTTATTTCCTATCGTTAATTATCCATTTTTAGATGGTGACGTTCCCTTGTCACCATCTTATGGTGTTTATATATCTCAACTTGTACAATTCGCTCGTGTATGTAACAACGTATTAGATTTTAGCGAGAGAAATTTATATACTTTATAAAATTATTACACCAGGGCTTTTGATATCATAAACTAGTCAAAACATTTACTAAATTTTATCATCGGTATAAGGACATCATTCGTAAATATAAATCAACATGCAGACATCTTATACGTTTGGGTATTTCACATCCAATCTTTTATGGTAATATTCTTTACAAAGCACAAAAATGTCAGTATTCACCTCAAAAGCTAACAAAACCTTTTAACAGACTTATTAAGAAGGGATATAGTTACGATACTGTTGTCAGGTTATTAAAGATTGCATATTTTGGCTTTAATATTGATTCACTTATAGGGTCTTTGCATCGGAATTAAACATATTTATTGTAAAACCAGTTGTTGGCATGACACGGGTTATGTTCTTCTCATATATTTTATGACGGTATAATACTAAACCCCTAACAGGAGGGATTGTGCCTGATATTCATATGATGAAGACATAATCTTTCAATCAGTTTAATTGAGGTCTGGAGCTGGCATGTCAGTAACTGCTAGTAGTCTGTTGTTATTTATGTATAATTGTTATTTTGTTTATTTTCTTTTGTTTCCTATTCTGACATCGGACTCTTAAACTGAGTTTTACTGTGCGTACTGTTGTACGTTTGTTTTTTCTACATTGGCTAGAGGTATAGGGGGAGGGTTGCGATCTCAAAAAACATGTTTAACCCCGCCGCATTTTTGCGCCTGTCCCAAGTCAGGAGCCTCTGGCCTTTGTTAGTCTTGTATCATTTTTAATTTTAGTTTCTTGTGTATAATTTGGAGTTTAGTATGACGTCCATTATCACTGAACTAGTATACATATTTGTTTCGGGGCCAGCTGAAGGACGCCTCCGGATGCGGGAGTTTCTCGCTGCATTGAAGACCCATTGGTGGCCTTCGGCTGTTGTCTGCTCTATGGTCGGGTTGTTGTCTCTTTGACACATTCCCCATTTCCATTCTCAATTTTAGTTCCTACGCATAGCTGCTATTTTATAAATAAGTAAATTATTTGGTTAATTTTGGTATACAATGAGACCTTAATGACCTGGGATCACTTTAGAATCCTTTTTGAAAGATTCCTTTAAATAAAAATAAAATATAAGAAATTGAATAAGAGGGCATATTTTGCCTGTTGCTGAGATCGGAAATACATGTATACTACTGCCAAAGTTCTGCGTACTAGTGCGTGCTTGTATGCAGTTGAAGGTAATGTCATGTTAACTTTTTCAACACAAGCCAAGATAAGGTATAGTTTATACATGAAATGACTGTCACTATGTTTAAAGTTAAGAAAAAATAGCTATGAATGCTTGATATTGCAGAATATAACTTAGAAAAAATGGGGCTATGCATAAGTGGTTTTATTCTATTATTATAAATATTTAGAAACATATAACGAAATTAGCTGTAATTCGTCTTGCAGTCAATCATGATTTGTGTCTGCATGCATTTTACACCTATTCAGGTTATTGTAAATAAAGGCAACAGTTGTATACCGCTGTTCAATAGTCATAAATCGATTAAGCAAAAACAAATCCGGGACACAAACCAAAACCGGGGAAAACACATCAACTATAAGAGGAAAACAACGGAACAACAGAAACACTGAACTGCAACAAAAACAAACGCCAACATACATAGAAACGAACTATTTGATAACAACTGCCATATTCCTGACTTGGTTCAGGACATTTTAAGAAAAAATGGTGGGTTGAACCTGGTTTTATGGCTACCCAAACCTCCGGCCTTTACGGCAATGTTAAAAATACCGCTAAAATGACAACATTACGTGACGGGAATACAGTACAAATAAACGAAAGAACAATCAGGACAGAGAAACACATAAATAAATAATATAATAGTACATTACAACATTTAAACCACAGAATAACAACGGACACCTTCCATGAATCCACGACAGCACACCAGGGCACCACAAACGAATTATAAACTGTGCGTCACACGAATGTTTCAACGCCACAAAAAGTGACGTATGAACTGAAACTTTCAGACCGAAAGTTATTTGATCATATTAGTATTAATGGACTGTTTAGATCTTGTATTATTCCATGGACTTTTTTAAGATTTATATTTTCTTGACGCAAATTCATAAAATCTTCAAATAGTTTTCAAATTAAGCCCATGTAATGAAACATGCGCGGACTTTCACATGCGATATATCAAATATTTCTTAATAAAGAATTTATCCTGTTCGGTGTCTTTCTTAATTTACTACAGATAATATAGAAATTAAAATTTCAGCAAAATATTTCATAAGGGGTATTCCATCTTAATATTCTTGTCATGGTTAGAAAATACAAAAATAACACCATTACAAACTCAATCCCAATGTAATATTCTTGTACGAGTCTATAAATAAAACAAATCTATTTTATTTTTTGAAATTTACCTGTGATAATATAAACGTCACAAAAAATAAGTCAATTTTTGTGACGTTCATCCATTCATGTGACGCGCAGTTTATATTTCGCTTGTGGTGTCCTGGTGTGCTGTCGTAAATTCATGGGAGGTGTCCATTGTTATTCTGCGGTTTACATATTGTAATGTACTATTATATTATTTATTTCTGTATTTCTCTTTGCTGGGTGTTCTTACGTTTGTTTGTACTGTATTCCTGTCACATAGTGTTGTCATTTTAGTGGTATTTTTAACATTGCCATATTAGCGGGAGGTTTGGCTGGCCATAAAACCAGGTTCAACCCACCATTTTTTCTTAAAATGTCCTGTACCAAGTCAGGAATATGGCAGTTGTTATCAGACAGTCCGTTTCTGCGTATGTTGGCGTTTGCTTTTGTTGTAGTTCAGTGTTTCTGTTATTCCGTTGTTTTCCTCTTATAGTTGATGTGTTTCCCTCGGTTTTAGTTTGTTATCCGGATTTGATTTTGCTTAATCGAATTATGACTATTGAACAGCGGTATACTACTGTTGCCTTTATTTATGTTAATAACAAAATAAAATGAAAAAAAGAAACAATTGATAAAAGAATTTAAAAAGAAGGAAAGTTACCTTTCGTTAACTCCAGCTAACGTATACAAAACAAGATTGACACATATTATATTATAGTGACATGTCAGAACAGCGCTATGACGATTTTATTTTTGAGAAATGTTTATTTGGGTTTATATAGAATATGACCTATGATGCAACACTTTTTTCAATTTATTGTCGGATATAACAAGGCGAGATTAAAAGAAAGTTTGATTCTAGGAATTGCACACTTTTTGTTTTGTCAACAAAAAGATTGAATGTTACGTTGAAAGAGTAACGCATAATTGTATGCAAACAACATTTATTTTCAAAATTGCATTGACGAAACAGTATAATTGATGAAACGATTTTAAATATCGTGCAGATTTAAAACAATATCGTTCCTATTTATGTCCATTTCATAAATAAAACAGAGTCACGAAAGGGATGCTTTTCTTGAAATCACTATAAACATGTTGAAAAGAAGCAACTATTTTTATTTCATAATTCATTTCTACCTTAACTATACAGAACCAAAATTTCTGGTATGAGTGTACTAAAGTAACTCTGATTTATTCATTGAAGCAAAAACATGAACAAATCAACCAGAAACAAACAAGAAAGGTTCAAACAAGATTATCGTGCAAATGTTTATTTTTTACATTTTTCCTGATTTCAGTCAAATTAATATCTAATCTATGAATTCTGATATGCATTTTCATAAATATTTGTAAATTTAAAATTGCAAGAATTTTTTTTATATTCACACGAAGAAGCCGTTGTAAAATGAAAACGATATATAATTCTATATTGTATGGCGTTTCTACACTGTTGCACATTCGTTACAGTATCATTAACTTACACTTTTGCGAGCCGAAATTTGAGAATACAAATGTCACGTGTATGTAAACCATACGTTCATGAAAGCAAGTGACGATTACATTCTTCACAAGAGGTCGTTTAAATTCGACAAAATCACATAAAATGAGGATTGTATGCACACAGTAAACCATAAGTATATGGTAAATACCATAAAATGAATCTTTATGGTCATGTTTTTTTTACACTCATGATTTTTCATTGAAATTTAATTCATATTGAAATGACTATGTCCTTAAATTAATTTTGTTTCAAAGAACATTTTGCAAATAAGCGGTAGGGTTTGACCCTTTCTTGTTAGAAAAAGTTGGAGTTTCCATGTTTATTTCATTATTTTTAGGGATTTAATAATTATCCGGACTATCTCTATAACTTCAAATAATATTAACCAACTTTTATGAATTAGAATTATATAGGAAAATCAAAACAGAATAATGAGAAACTTTTAAACATTTGGTGAAGTAATATGCACGAAAGTTTATTCACACGTCGGTTTGTTTTGCTTCATTATAAATCCTATATGTCTTATTAAGGAAGATAAGATTGCGGGTTTGCTGTATAAATTTTTAAACATATAAATTTAAAATTTTGAGTGAGAACAAAAATTAATTCAAAGGATTGTTTTTATTTAAATTGCCATAAAGTTGAAGGTTGAGTATAACACGGGTTTCATATTAAACACGTGTGAACGCAATGAAAACATCGTCTTACTTCTAGTCTACATGAGTGTCACATCAACTTGTTTCTAAACAAACTAAAGCAACAAAACATCTAACTTTGATAATTTGATTTATATTTCGTGGACGTTGATTGAGTTTAACCCTTTTTGTTGTTGTTTTCATTTAACCAAAGTGTGTACTGCCTTTCCCTCGGTTTAATCAAAAAGTATAACAAAAATACCGAAATCCAAAATAAATTCAAAAAGGGGAAGTCCATGGAAACTGACAACATTAAATGTTATTAATTAACGGAACGCGTGGAAACCAACTGTCATATTCCTGACTTGGTACAGGAACTTTGTTTTATAGCTAGCTAAACCTCCCATTTCTATGACTTTTGTTTATGGTTCCATTATACAGACAAAATTGGGTGAGCAACCCAAACAGACAAAATAGGTTAATGTGACAATAATCGGGATCCAGCAGCCAAAACTGTGTAAACATACACCACAGGAATACAACACAACTGACTAAAAAATGCAAACAAACAAACAAATAAATCTAACATAGAAGCCAACAAAATTGTTTTTGTAGTTGATAGTTCATACAGTATATTGTATACACTTTCTCGACAAAAAAATAATTAAGTAAAATATAAATGCAAGGGTAAACAAATTCGAAACAACAATATAAAAACTTCTTGCGTCATAATATCACCTCAGAACCCACCTGCACCAGGAACACCCAAAGTCAAAAAGGGATGCATAAATACCGCGTCATGTCAAAATGCATACTATCAAAAGAAATATAATAGAAAGAAGACAAAAAAGGTGGAAATGTAAAGAAAGTTAAAGGATACACACTTTCAGCACCTAAAATCTATATTTCAAGACAATCTTCTATAATTTGTAATGTTGACACTGAATATTTATCTATAAGGTCTTGGTACTTTCCGATGATCTTTTTGAGAAAAAGGACGAGACCTTCTTTTGCAAAACCCTGGCTAATGAAAATAAAAATCTATGAAATAAGTTGTAGAAAAAGAAAATAGGGATGTAGGAAAATGATAATAAGTGTTTGCGTTTAGATACAGTATTGATACATATTACTGTCAGAACAGTAGATGTCTCCTTAGAACCCTGACAAGTCTCATATACCATACCACATAGAACAGTAGATGTCTTCTAAAGAACACTAACAAGTCTCATATACCATACCACAAGAAACAGTAGATGTCTACTAATAAATGCTAACAATTCTCATATGCCATAGCACATAGAACAGTATATGTCTTCTAAAGAACACTAACAAGTTTCATATACCATACCGCATAGAAACAGTAGAAGTCTCCTAATAAAACCTAACAAGTCTCATATCCCATACCACAAAGAACAGTAGATGTGTCCTTATAGACAATAACTAGTCTCATATACCATACCACATTGAACAGTAGATGTCTCCTTATAGACAATAACTAGTCTCATGTATCATACCACATTTATCTATACTAATATAGATACTAAGAGTAGAAAAGGAAATGTTCTACTTGAATGGAACACTTATCCTGCCATACTGGATACTTGATATCATACGCAAAATTTTATAATAACTATTCTAATTTTATTAACGAACTAATATACAAAGACACCATTGTATACACAGTATACTAGTATCATATTCACAATCAATTCTAAATCTATTATACTGTATACATATGAAAACAATAATAAATGTATCATTTGGCTTTCTAGGGGGCTACTCATTAAAACTTTCAATAATACTAATTAAAATAACCAAATCAAAAACACTACCTACTCAACATAATTTTAAATCAATTAAAAAATAAATTGCCTAAACTACGCAATTTTAAGAACCTGCAATAGAGCCCTGACAGGTGAAAAATTTATTTTAGAACCTGACTGGTAGAACCCAGACAGGTATAAATTTGAAAAATGAGAATACCTGCGGTAGATCCCAACAGGTACTTTTAGAACCTGAGTGGTAGAACCCAGACAGGTATAAATTTGAAAAATGAGAATACCTGCGGTAGATCCCAACAGTTACTTTTAGAACCTGAGTGGTAGAGCCCAGACAAGTATGAATTTTGAAAACTGAGAATCCCTGCGGTAAATCCTAACAGGTACTTTTAGAACCTGACTGGTAGAACCCAGACAAGTATAAATTTTGAAAAATGAGAATTCCTGCGGTAGATCCCAACAGGTACTTTTAGAACCTGAGTGGTAGAGCCCAGACAAGTATGAATTTTGAAAAATGAGAATTCCTGCGGTAGATCCCAACAGGTACTATTAGAACCTGACTGGTAGAGCCCAGACGGGTATAAATTTGAAAAAAGAGAATTCCTACGGTAGATCCCAACAGGTACAAAAACTAACTTAATGATCACCCTTAAATAAAACAAAGCCTTAATAATTTATAAGATGTATTAATGAATTGGGTGAAAATAATTTCCCTTAAATTAAGTAGGCCAAATTGAACGAGTAGCATGAGTGAAAGCCCCCAAGAAATGATACATGTACATATATATAAATTCAATAAACCATTAGAAATAAAAAGTACTTGAATATAATTTCCTGTATGAAAATGAAAACAAACAAAAAAAGAAATTAATACAATACTAAAATAATTAACAAAATGTAGTTCTTATAACTTCTTTGATATAGAACAAAACATGTATAAAAAAATTAGGAACGACACATTCTGCTTGTGCTTTACAAACAGTTTTTGGGTCAGTTCGAATGTAACGTATATAACAATCGGATGACCATCTATCTAATGTCTGGATAATATGATCCTCAACCCCTGCCGCTGCTGCTGATGTAGGAGCACCAATTCGAAAAGAATGACCACAACATTTTCTATCATTTAACCCTAATCTGAACAGCCAATCTCGAAGCAGATATATAATGTATCTCTAGACAAAGGAGCGTTATTATACTCATCACTAACAAATAAATAGGAATCTGGTCTAGCTCCATTATTTGTTTTTCGTACTTGTATATATCTTCTCATCAAATCAACTGGGTTGAAAATATCATTTTCAAAAATAGTAATGTTAATACCTTCTCGAAATGGGTCACGTTTGGAGGAATTCAGATGTAATGTGAAATTTTGAAAATTTATGTCTAAATTAATATTTTTAATTAAAAGTGTGTCCTGCCTTGCAATGTTACTACTATGCGTCATGCACGTAAATTCACCACATCGGAGAAATCCAAAAAAGATTCTGATTAGTCATAGCCATAAATGTTTTAAAACATAGAAAAACCAGAATTATAAGTATGCCTAGAAACCTGTGGTAGAACCCACAGATGAAACAACAATAACCTGTGGTAGAACCCACAGGTTAATCAAAAATAACCTGTGGTAGAACCCAGATAGGTTAAAAATACTTGAATACTGTAGTAAAACCCTGATACGTGAGACATATAACAACATGTGGTAGAACCCAGATAGGTGAAAAATGCAATAACATTTGGTAGAACCAAGAAAGGTAAAAATTCTTGAGACTACATAAATAGAGCAGGTCTGCAAGCCTTGCTATGTACAATGTACGTAATGTGATACAATGTTTACTGGATTGATTGATTGATTGTTGGTTGCTTAACGTCCCAATGTTCACTGGATATATGAATGTTTAATCCTGCACCGCTGAATCTGCCAGATAATATCCTTTAGTTCACTTGTACTGACAAGTCGTCTAGCACTCCTCAGGCGAATTTATAGTTACAATTTCACCTACTATCATTCCTTGAGAACAATAAACAGCATTCCAGCTGGGACTATTATACTATAATAGTCCCAATTACTGCTGAGATATAAAACTTTAAGCAGTATCATGTCTTAAACATTTGGTCCAACCTAAACAGGTGGAAATAATATATGAACCTGTGATAAATCCAGACAGGAAAAAATTCTGGAAAATGTGGTATAACCCTGACAGTTGAAAAACAAGCAATATCCAGAACCCAGACAGGTAAAAAAAATTCTTGAAACCTATGGAAGCTAGAACCCTGATAGGTGAGCATTAAAAAACATACATGTGTAAGACACCTGTGGTTGATCAAAGACAGGTGTTTTTGATGAGAATTCCTCAGGTAGATTTTTACAAATACTCGGGCTAGACGGTAAGGCACTCAACCCTGCATGATTGATTGATTGATTATTGTTTGCTTAACTCCAGTGGCAATTCTGCATGAAAGCCTGATATTAATCCACCTATTCAACTTCTTTAAAATCTATAGTACGGATGGTCAATCAAATATTCTGATAAACTGTTAATTTTAAAGTGGAAACTGACATGAAGATTTAAAATGTCTTTACGTTGCCAGATCTGATAATCTGGGGCCCATATGGTTCTCGGTTGTTTTGTCAGTATATACATATATTTTAGATTTCCCCTTTACAAATCGAACAAACATGACTATTGCAGCATCTCTTAGTTGCGCATCCTCTGATACCTAATATCTAATAAATATTACAAATTTCCCAACCTAAAAGAAATATTCTGTCTCTTACACGATTAGTTATTCCTTACTCTTGTGCTTATAAGACTGTTGCAAAACCAGGAGTGGGAAATGTGTTACCACACAGGTTTGGATAAGTATTATCGAAAAAATGATACAAAAGAAAGTAGTGTTTATAGTAGACAACTCTGCTGCTATGTTGTAAAAAGGCAAATGAGCTGCACATTAACAGTAGTGATATTCGTAGAAACCCATACCTGGGTAATAAGTGGTCAAATCTACGTGATCCCTCCTATAGAAATCACATTACTTCTCAATCGGAGGAAGACAAGAGCACGTTACTATATATAATATACCAAAAACTTGAATAAACTCCCCTACTTGATGAAGTTCTAGTGAGCCTAGGAATAGATTTGTTATGTATTGCCCCAATTAAAGTTTCATTTTTTCAAACTCGACATAATAAGGGTTGAGTAAGAAGTTCGTACCTGACGTGATGTTTTCCTCAGTGGGGAGAAAGGCAGTGATTCAGCTGCATATCACCTTGTATTCCGGACACCACACACTTCCTGGTTTTTATACCAGCTGCAGTCTTTGATAGAGTATTTCTAGTAAAGGCTGCATATCCTGATCCTTCGTATGATTACTCCAGGTTGTAGGGACTCCTCCAATTGTTGACATTGTCACATCGTAAACTTCCGGTTGAAGTGAAAGTAGAAAAATCGGCTGCTTTATGTCCTGTCAAGTATTTTTATTCTTATGAGATTTTTGATGATTACTATCTTCCGTTCGGTGATGAAACATAACATTTCCACTGGAAGACTGCATGGTTGATGAAAGTATGGAGGCCAAGTTAATTAAATTTCTTCTGTCCATTTAATGATGAAGTGGAATTCGAAGCCACGTGGTCCTCTTGTGTACTAACTGATGCATTGTGGGATCGCGCACTACCATATATGGTGTAGCTTGAATTTATCTGCTATAAATAACGGAATAATGTCCAGCATTTCGGTTATATTATCATTATTGGTAGTAAAGTCTTGAAAAGCAATATTCAGAGTTCTGACTAGCACCTTCTATCATGCTGTAAATTATATTTATAAACCATTTATTTGTAAATACCGCATATCTGCTCACTGTTTGAATATAGAAACTGGTCGATTTTATAATATTGAGAGACATCTGAGACTTTGTAATATGTGTGATAAACAAGTTATTGAAGATGAATATCATTTTATTTTAGTATGTGAAAAGTATAATGAACTTCGAAAAAAATTTATCAAACCATATTATTGGAGAAAACCTTCGAATTTTAAACTCGTACAACTGCTATCTGTTCATAATGTAAAGGAACTTAACAATTTAGGGAAGTTTTTATTTCTGGCCGAGAAGGCACGTAATTAAATTCATTTATAAATGCTTAATATGTGTTATATTTTATCATACTCTGCTGTACTGTTATATGGGTATACTTACTTCTATGATTATTTGACTAATTGTTTAAATGTAAATATATTTCACTGATGTTATTGAATATTTGTAATATTTATATTCTATAAGTTGTATTGCTTACGAATAAAAGATTATTATTAAAATTAATCATTTATCGGTACTATTATTCCTTAACTGACTCATATTTTCTGGGTCACATCAGGAACATATATACTGTTAGATATACTGTTCCCAGGTCACATTGCACTTGCACGGTTTACCTGATTATTACCGTCCCATACCGAATGAGAAGTCCAATAGCTAATGAGAAGCAAACACATTATCGAAGTTGATAATGAATAGAATAATAAACAGCATCTTTAGAAGCAGGTACAATTATCAATAACCATGTTACGAACATCAACAACAATACGTAGAAGTTTCCAAATGTCCCATGAAAACGTGTTAAAAGTCCAGTTTTGATTTACATCACAAATTAATATAGCTACTTTCCAGAAAATGAAAAGTAAATTTCTTGAATTAATTTTCCACAGTAAAAATATTATATACAGATGTTCTCTGATTACACCCATGCTGTCATCATGCTGTTTCCTATCTATGATCTAACACCTATTCCTTAATCTCTTAATTAAAACAAAACTGCCAAGCTGTCAAGCTGACAAGCTGACCTTATCATTAAGAAAATAAAAACAGGGAAAGTACATACCCTAGGAATTTATCAAAATATGTATAAACTCTAATTTAATTTTTTAAATTTCCAATGGTACCTGCAGTCACTAAAACTTTTTTTCTCATACCAAGAATTAACGACTGTATTGACACAATTTTCAATGCAAACATTTTAAGAAATTTCAACATGGAATTTCTATTACATAATTATATTTCTAGGACCTTCATTTACATAAAAATTATATTCCTCGAATCTCCTTTATATCATTATTATTCCAGAAACTTTTCTGACATAATTACTATTCTTTGCTTATTCGAAATAAGTTCGTCGAAACATTTTTGAATATTTCCCTATAATTCAAAAAGTGATTAGTAAATATTTTGTATATCTTGAAATATCTTGTCACAAATATAAATATTTGCAATTTCATAATTAAATTGTTTGTAATTTTGATATTCCTATGTCATTGTTTCTCTCACAGTGTGGTAGGAACCCATGTGTGTTGCTATTGCAAAGTGTTAACATAATATTTGTTCCAAAGATCGTTTATGATATATCAAAAGTTCCAATAGGAACTTTCATTATATAATATTTTTATCCAATGTGTAGGAAATTTTCTTATGGCAATGGCTAAAATATTATATGTTGAAAGTTCCCAATGGAACTCTTGTTATGTAACAAAAGTTCTTTGGAACAAATATTATGGTGAAGCTTTTATTCCGTCACAACCTGCACCAGAAATGGCCAATGTCAAAAACCCGATAGCGGGATGCATAAATTCCGAGTCACGTCAAAAGGCATACTACCGAAATAAATATAATAGCACGACGACAAATAATGAGAAAACTGTAAAGTAAGTTAAAAGATACACACTTTTAGCACCTAAAATCTATATTTAAAGACCATCTTGTGTAATTTGTGATGTAGACACTGAATATTTATCTATTACGTCTTGGTACTTTCCTATGATTTTTTTTAGAAAAAGGACGAGACGTTCGTTGTCAAAACCCTGGCTCATTAAAATAAGATCATATGAAATAAGTCGTTGAAAAAAAAGGACGTAGGAAAATAATATTTTTTTGAATTTAGATACAATAATGGAACCTGTCACTAAAACCTATTTTTCTCATACTAAGAATTAACGACTGTATTTACACAATAATCAGTGCAAACATTTTAAGAAATTTCCACTTGTTGACAGGTTATTGACAAATTGACTTCAAGGATAGACTTGAAGAAAATTACGATTTTGCAACTCCTACTGGTTAAGATCAATATAAAGTTTTGAGCACAAAAACGCACCTGCTACATTTTAACGTCTGTTGAAAAGAGTTAAAAGTCAAGGAACAGTAAATGTCACAGATTAAAATTTTGCATACAACATGGATAAGTTGATCTCAAACTGATTCGGGAAAAAAAGTCATTAAACTTTTATGCTCTTAACCCTTAACTTATGAAAATGTGAGTGAAACTAAGAGAGGATACCCATTTAATTTATATTTTTAACTGATCAGATATATTTGAAACACTTCATGAGATAGTACTAAGATCCCATAGAGATGGATACTTTTGTTTTCGTTTTTCAACAAGATAACACTTCAGTTCAATCTGCAATATGGTTGATTTTTGTTTACATTCGGACAGTATTATTTGCGTTAACATCTATGCCAAATGTTCATTCCACACCACTGTTATTCGACAAGAATCTCGTTTCACTGTATTGACATTGTAGTACGATTGCTAAACGAAATGATCGAATACATTCAGTCATTATAAAAGTTCCTGTGACTGGTCACATAAAATGTAAAACAATTGCAATTTGTAAGTTAAACTCCTTTATGATTAATATTTATTTTCGAACTGAAAGCAATATCGGCTTGCTTTATTGAGCAATGTAGTTCTGTGACATCATTAAAACGACAATACAATAAAATGATCTAATCGTTCTTATGTTGTACTGTTACACCACTGTCCCAGGTTAGGGGGAGGGTTGGGATCCCTCGTACATGTTTAACCCCGCCACATTCTGTATGTATGTGCCTGTCCCAAGTCAGGAGCCTGTAATTCAGTGGTTGTCGTTTGTTTATGTGTTACATATTTGTTTTTCGTTCATTTTTTATACATAAATTAGGCCGTTAGTTTTCTCGTTTGAATTGTTTTACATTGTCATTTCGGGGACTTTTATAGCTGACTGTGCGGTATGGGCTTTGCTCATTGTTGAAGGCCGTACGGTGACCTATAGTTGTTAATTTCTGTGTCATTTGGTCTCTTGTGGAGAGTTGTCTCATTGGCAATCAAACCACATCTTCTTTTTTATATAATCTCGTTTTTATAACTTTTGGCTGTATTTTAGAATTCAACAAAATATGCAGAAACCTTTTTAAACCTTTTTTCATTCAATCCCTCAAAACTGTATCTTACTCTAAAAAAAAACTGTATCTTACTCTAAAAAGTGTTATATATTGTATATCTAATCCAAGAAAACATTGAATAATCAATATGCTTATTTAGCTTTTTTTTTTGCTGTAATTCAGCGTCAAAATGGGGCGGAATATATCAAAGGTACAACAAAAATCAGAAGTAATTAAGAATGAGCAGCACAATACGTACCATAGCAATGTTACATGTGTAAAAAAGAAAACAAAAGTTAATAAATAATATAATAATATAAATTTTAAGCATCCGAGGCGCTTTTCTGGGATTAACATCATCAAGAACGTCCAAAGCCGAATATTTGAAAACCAAAGATGTATATTAACCATAGTTGAAGCGCTAGATGACCAAAAAGGACCTTAAAATAATAGCCCAGACAATAATAATCTTATTTAATATTATCAAAGTATACTGTGTGCTATACTAATGCTTTAATTACATGCAAATAATGTTTGTATTGCAGATAGAGTTGCTCCTCGTCTCACTAAGTCATCTTTTCATTAAATCGGTTCGATTTTGTAACAGAATACATTTTTTTTTGCTGGACATACAATACTATTGACTATAGTCATAATATTGAACATCACCGGTAATAATTTTTGATAACAATAATTAATTCATTTTGCTGATTGCCAAAAATATGTTACCAATCATGAACAGCATGTATCACCAGCCCAGAAGTCAGAACTCCTGTGTCGACATGAGTTATCATTGATATGGTCATGATTATCATAAACTGTTGAATTTTTCGAAATACTGTGACGAAATTTCGGTTCCCTGAAATGGAACTTGTTTCCCCTAAAATTGTGTGATGACGTTGTTTTAATTGTACCGATAAATGACTTTTGTTATTATATATTTCTTGTATAACTATGTTTAAACATTGTTAAATCTAAAACTTTTTATTATCCTTACCTTTGTTTTTACATTCGGAACACCTCTGAATTGTTTATTTCAATTGAAGTACAATGACATGTTACCTATTTTGGGTAATAACCAGTTCCGGTTTTGGTAATTTAGGTATTTTCCTAAATGGTAAATGGTAAACCAAATCGGTAAATTGGTTTACCTAAGTATAAATACGGCGGAGAATACAGATAAGTCTTTAGCACGATTTTACCCTGGGCAAGTAACACTCGCTAATTCCATGCGATTGTAATATAATATAAAAAAGAAGATGTGGTAAGATTGCCAATGAGACAACTCTTCACAAGAGACCAAATGACACAGATATTAACATCTATGGGTCACCGTATGGCCTTCAACAATGAGCAAAGCCCATACCGCACAGTCAGCTATAAAAGGCCCCGAAATGACAATGTAAAACAAATTCAAACGAGAAAACTAACGGCCTAATTTATGTACATTAAATGAACGAAAAACAAATATGTAACACATAAACAAACGACAACCACTGAATTACACGAACTTTAAAAATCAGTTGAAAGAGGCGTAACTCATCAGATGGATAAAAATACAAATACTACATTTACAAGTGGACGTGTACATCCAAACAACAAAAAGACACTTACTGACAGCTAGTTCAAAGCCACTAACAACTAATAAAAAAAATCATGCATCTAAGACTAAGTATAGATACCAGTTACCAGGTATACGACATATTTCCATGTCCGAGGAGACCAAGTCCGTATAATGTGGGTTTGTTAATTCCTTTACAAGTTACACGTAGAGAATAACTTCGGGAGAGAAACTTTAAAACGATTTTTTTTAGTATTGAATTATGCCATTTGCCGATTACTAAATTACAATTAGTAAACTTTATGTGTATATTTTTCCGCTATTCATTTTCTTTAATTCATGATAGAAGGTCGATAAAATGTCTATTTATTATAATTGAACACTTTTAAGTTATCTAAAATATATATGTATTGTGAATATTTAATGCATATTAAAGTTAATATCAGTTCATTTTATTTAACGAGTCTGTTTTTCTTACAAACATCGATACGGAGAGTTACCATACAAAACCACGCTATCACGGACCAAAAACCTATACTCCAATCTACCTTTTTATATTGGATTCAATACCTTACCAGAGGAGCAAACCTTACCAGGGTGTATACAGAATACCAGGGTTCCACGCTACCAAAGAAAGAATTACTGAATGTACACTTCTATTCTCTATTTATGACTGCTATTACAAAAACATATTCTTATAGCATTACACTAAGTCCCGACCGCTCGGTTTTTGTTACAATACTATGGATTTTCTACCACAGGAATAGATTACTTTAGCTGGTGAACAAATTTTTAAACCTGGTATCTTTGGTGAGTTTATTGATACATACAATGTTCATACAAATCTAACTTACTTGTGACATATGCAAGCATAATAAATTTACTGAGTATTGTAAAATGAAACCAGAAATTAAAAAACACAAACTTTCACACATTCTTTTACATTCGTTTTTCAATGTACTATTTTTCTTCATACACAGAATCAAACACATTTATATTTAACTTCTAAATATTTGTATGTTCCTCCGCAGGGATCACCAAACTGTCTATGGTCAGCTTTTACTCGACAAATTCTTTTACCATTGCACATTGATTTTACTTTATTGTCAGAAGTCGATGATCTGCAATCAGTTGTATGTATAGCAGGATGAGGGCATATGCTTCTATCTGTAGTACGTCCATATATTGCGCTTGATACTTCAATCTTAGACGGATATGAACATTTAATGTATGCTAATTTATCTTCACAAACAATGACATCGGCAGAGACTGGAATGTGAAAAAAATACATTCATCATATTGTAATGACATAATAATTATTATTGGTATATCAACGTCTTAGGGGCCGTCGTTTTTTTAAGACGAAATAAAATAAACCAATATCTTAGGAAACAAAAAACAATTTTACCTGTAGGAGGTAACGTCACACAGATCTATCAAATTAATAAAAAGACACATTAGATATTAAACAAAAAAATGTGATAGTTTACTATATAAGACGCATCAGTTATTGCAAAAGACAATTCTATACAGATTTTTCATCGGCTTACATAAAGAGATATCGAAAATATTGAAAACAACACTTTATGAATTTGATGCGTCCGAGGCGCTCTTTTGGATTTACCTTCATCAGGAGCACTCTAGTCAGAGGTAAATTTGGGGAAAATATATTCTATTTGGTAAAAAATATAAAAAGCAATATATCTTTACAGTTTGTAAACTCACCATATACAATAATCACTCCTAAGATCAAAAGTCCTTGAAGGGTTATTATGGCCATCGTCATTTACTACGTTGTTTTCAATTTTTAACTATCTACAATACAGAATATATACATTTGAATATATCAAATAAGTTTCCTATGACTTAAATGATCACTGGATGTTTTTCTATTGTACTTGTATCGGTAGCATACGTATGAATTAGTATAGTCAAACCTAGTGATGCCGGACTGTCTGTTTACTAAGGTAACATATCGGCCCATGACCAAGTAATTTAGTATTTACATGAAATGCAGAATTCATTCAAACAGGATATCATTTAATAATAAATTACACTTTACAGTTTTATACGGTATCAAACGATTGACAACGAGCGCTAGCTTACATGTGTCTACACAATACGTCATGCTCTAAATCTCACTCATCCATATATTTAAAGGTTAGTTTAAACTACATGTTTGTCCATGTGTGTTGGACCCTATGAGTATCTGGACCATACGCGTATGGTCATGACCATAGTTTTGTATGATCTTTGCTTCATTCATTAGATATTATGCATTTTTGGCTAAACGTGTCATAAAGAATTGAATGCTGTTTTTTTTTCAAATTTATTTGTCGAATTACATTTACTTTGAAGCGCGATAGTTCTCATTTCGATGAAATTTATAAAAAAAAAAAAGCAAAACGTTCGTATACATATATTTACAGATAATCGAAAATAATGTTTGAAATAATATAACTCTTCATCCTAAAGGTAAAGCTTTGAGAACAAAACTTCAGCAATAGAACCATTAATTCGGGCCTGGTCAGAAAGGAATACTAGTATACAAAAAAGTTCTAAGCAAAATAGTTCCTACGCATAACTGTTACTATGTAAGTAAGAAAGCTACTTGGTTAATTTTTGGTATTAAATGAAACCTTAATGACTAGGGATTACTGTAGAAGCCTTGTTGAAAGATCCGTTAAAATAAAAATAAAAATATATGAAATTGAAATAGGAGGGCATATTCTGACTGTTGCTCAGATCGGACGTACCTGTTTAGTACTACCTAACTTCCGCGAACCAGTGCACTCTTCTATGCAATTAAAGGTAATGTAATGTTAACTTTTTCAACACAAACCAGGATAAGTTACAGTTTATACATGAAATGACTGTCATTATATTTGAAATTAAGACACAATAGCTATGAAAACTTGATATTGCAGAATATAAAATAGAAAGAAATGGGGCTAAGAATAAGTGGTTTTATTCTATTATTATACATAATATATGTAAACATATAACTGCATTAGTAATTCGTCTTGCAGCGAATGAATTATTTGTATCTGCAGAATTTTACACCTATTAAGGCTATGGTAAAAATTATGAACTGAAACTTTCAAACCGAACGTTAATTTGCTCATGTTAGTGTAATTGGTAAGATCTTGTATTATTCCATAGACTTTTTTAACATTTAGATGTTTTGACGCACATAAACTTTGGTAAACTTTTAATCTCATAAAATCTTCAAATATTTTTCAAATTAAGCTCATGTAATGAAACATGCGCGGAATTTTACATGCGTTTTAACAAGTCTCTCTAGATAAAGAATTTATCCTGTTTGGTGTGTCTTTCTAAATTAGCTAAAAATAATATAGATATTAAAAAGTTTCAGCAAAATATTTTGTAAGGGTTAAGGTTAATAACAGCATAAAATGAAAAAAAAATAATTGATAACAAAAATTAAAGAGAAAGAAAATTTACCTTTCGTTAACTCCAGCAAACGTATACAATACAAGATTGTCAGATATTATATATAGTGACCTGTCAGAACAGAGCTATGACGATTTTGTTTTTTGAGGATTGTTTATTTGTTTTTTTGTAACATTTCAGGAGATATGACCTATAATGTATCATGTTTTTTTAATTCGTTGGCGGATGTAACAAGGCGAGGTTAAAAGAAAGGTTGATTCTAGGAATTGCCATATTTTATTTATCAACAAAAAGATTTAATGTTACGTTTTAGGAGTAAAGCTTAATTGTATGCAAACAAAACTTATTTTCATACCTGCATACTATGACAAAAAAAAATCGTTTAGATTTAAAACAGTATCGTTCCACTCCATACCCTTTTCATAGATAAAACGGAGTCACGAAAAATTGTTCTTGAAATCACCATAAACATGTTGAAGGGACTATTTATATTTCTAAATTAATTTCTACCTCCACTATACAGAACCAATATTTCTGGCATGGGTATACTAGAGAAACATTGATTTATTCATTGAAACAAAGACATGGTGTACTTTTGTTTCCTCTTACATGAACAAATCCAGCAGAAAAATACAAAAAAGGTTCAAACAAGATTACCGTGCAAGTGTTTAATTACATTTGTCCTGATTTCAGTCAAATTAATATCTATACTATGAGTTCTGATATGCATTTTCATAAATATTTGTAAGTTTAAAACTGCATGCAATTTTTTTTATATTCATTCTCATGTTAAGCCCGTTTACATTGTATGAAATTTCTATACTATGGAATATTCGTGATGTTTTTTCGTTGAAATTAAATTTGTAAATTGTTCTCAAGTAATTGCTTTGTCATTAAATTGATATTGTTGCAAGGGAATTTTTGCAAATACGCGGTAGGGTTTGATCCGTTCTTGTACAAAAAATAGTGGAGGTTTTGTGTAATTATTTTGGGGAATTAACAGCTATCTGGACTATCGCTACACCCTCATATAATATTAGTCAAAATTTTTCATGGTTATATAGGCAAATCAAAACAGAATAATTCGAGAATTTTAAACATTTGGTGAAATGATATACAAGAAGTATATTCACAAACCTTTTGTTTTTGCATCATTATAAATCCTATCTCTTTTTAGGGAAAACATATCATTAAAATGATTGCTTAAACACCATAGAGTTAACCGTTTAAGATAACAAGAGTTAGATATTAAATACGAGTAAACGTAATAAATACAATGTCGTACTTTTAATCTGCATGAATTTCGGTGCAACTAGTTTCTGAACAAATTAAAGCTAAAAAAATATAAGTATAATAGTTTTATTTATATCTTGTGGAGTGTTGTTCGGCTTATCCATTTTTTGTTGTTGATTTTCATTAACCAAAGTGTTTATTGCCTCTCCTTTTTTTATTTTATTAATATTCTATTTTTAAAAAACTCGTAGAAATACCGGGCTTATAATTTTGTGTGCCAGACGCGCATTTCTTCTACAAAGACTCATCACTGACGCTCCAATCAAAAATGATTAAAGGTACAAAATTGAAGAGCTTTGAGGATCCAAAATTCAGAAGGGTTTTGCCAAATTCAACGTTTGTGTGTGTTTATTATTATTATTATTATTAATAGTAGTAGTAGTAGTAGTAGTAGTAGTAGTAGTAGTAGTAGTATTATTATTATTATTATTATTATTATTATAATTATTGATGTTATTATTAAATGTATCGCACTGCAAATATCTTATTTTGTATCCAATATGAATGTTCCCACCGAAAAAAGACCTCATAATAAGTATTGCAACGGTACTTTAATATGTTTATTCAAAACAAAACACACAACTAAAGTCATTTATCAATGACAATATTTACATTTCATACGTCATAACATTGTATTTTGCACGTCATTAATTCTATCCCTCAATAATCTATGTTTTCTTTTAGTCAGTGTATTTATAATTGTTTCATAGAAATGCATTATATATGTTAGATGATGTTAAAAGTTGACTTAATAGTAACAGTACAGATTCCTATTAGAGATACTAAAAACTATCAAACCTATCAGACATACAGTTTATGCATTTATAATAGACGATTCCAGTTAATCTTTACATCTTTTTTTTTTATTTGGTAAACGATAAATACTCAAATTTGAATCATGTTCCACTCTTCATTGCAAATGCATACTTTAGTTAAGCAGAAATAATGAATGGGTTATTTCACTACTCCATGACGTCTCTATATTCCTTACTGACTGTATCTGAAATATTTTACCTATAAGACGTTGAAGACAAAGTTAGGACTACGTTAACTGACGGGGAGAATAGTTTAAAAATATTTCATGTCCGCTAATTTTTACCTTTTTTCCTTTCTACCAAGAATTTGAATAGGCACCGTTTGCCCTAACAAACGAAAATAAGGCTATTGTATACTAAACCATAACAAAATATCTCTACACATACTTCATCAAACCAGACACAATGGAACAGAGCATTTATTATGTTTATTTGCACTGTCTTTACAAACAGAAGCGTTCATAGTAAATCAAATAGTATAGTTCTAAGAATAGTCTGATAGCAAATGCATTTCATGCAACTTATGTATAGCCTTCTTCTGTTATGAAAACAGGTTTTTATACTAAATAATTATACTTATTCTTGAATTGTGATATGATGATTGAAGTTGTGAATTTTATCCTTGACAACATCTATGTAAGTTTCACCTATAAAGTTTATAGACCGATTGTGGGTTTTCCTATTGATTCCCAAACTCAGTACCATCTAAATTTCATTTTTAAAGAAAAAAAATTATAACTTTTACCATTACTTTGATGATATTTTTGCTTTAAATAATTGTGCGTCGACAGGATAATTATCTCTTTCTACGCATGGATCAACCGTCATTATGCGAATCGACACTCAGTCAAAAGATCACCATAAGGAATAGGGTTCAATCAATAAAATTACAGATCAAACAACTATACTGGTATCTATAGATTTAAGACCGCGGAAACATGTCGCTAGTGAGATGTGACAGCAAAACATCATTGTATCTGTCAATCAATTCGTGATGGTAACCGTAAAACTTATGTAGTGTCAATTTCAGTCGTTCGTCATCATATCACTGTTGGAACAGTATGCTAAATATCAAGTTCACTGAGATATATGAGATGTAAGCATTCATTGAAATGTAGGATATTGAGTGACATGAAAATCATCAATATATCTGAAAATGCAAATAAAGGAACTTTACCATCTGCTTGTCATTCTTTGAGAAGGTTCTGTATGAGTTCTGCTTCATATGAGTACAAGAATTAATCGGCCAGTAGTGGTGCACCATTAGTACCCATTGGAATATCGACTGTCTGCTGAGATATCATTCCACCAAACTCAACAGATATGTTGTCGATCAAAGAAATCCAGTATTCTGATGATTTCATCTTCGGTGTTTTTGTTAAAACATTTACTAATTTTTTTTATAGATACAAATAGTTAATTTGAAAGTTTAGCTGTACCTATAGAAAGATTAATAAGGGATGTTGTTGTCAGAGCCACTAAAATTAGATAAGATCCATTAAACTATTCATCCTTAGAATATAATTATCCTTAAATATTATGAATTTAACATGTTTGCAAGAGCTTTGAATATTATCTCTAAATTGTTTTGATAAATTTAAAACATAACTTAATATGTATTGTTTAACAGTTGCGTACACATCCTGTCGATACGTATATGTTTTGACGTTGTACATACAATGGTGTCTATACAAAATATCAAGCTCTAAGTCGTCCCGAGTCTAAAACAAGTTATGTCTATAAAAATGTATTGTTCTTGATACCAATGGATCTTTACCAGAAATAAAAATATGAATTTCAGTTATAACCGGTGTTTGCAGTAGGTAGCCAGAAAGTGATATTTAAGGAATGTTTGGATCTATTGGAGTTTTTTTTCTGTCGTTATATTGGTTTTTTTTTTGTCGTGATGTTAATCCATTAATAATTGAAAAACAAAACATGAACCCCAGGATAAAAAAAAGCATTACAAAGCTTACGATTGATAATGTTTGATGTAAATGGACAAGCGAGACTAGGACATCTGTACTCTTACTTATGATTGTTTGACATTTCTGTTACTTACTTATTTAAAAATAAGAAGATGTTGTATGATTACCAATGAGACAATTACTAGTATCCACCAGAAACCAAATTACGCGAATGTGACCAACAAACATCTATGTGTTTTACTTTCTTTCGAAAATTATTTCATTAGATAATTTCTATCGCAAAAAAATTGATTACTATAGATTTCCAACCCTCTTATTTTAATTATTTATTTATCTGTTTACATCTAAAATCAGTAGCGTACAAGTCCGTTTTCCTCTTAAAATTGTTCTGGACGGATATAACAGACCGATATAGATATGATTAAAATACTTTAGTTGACCAATCTGTTTCCGTTTGCTCTTTGTTTTCAATTAATCATTAACATTTTAATTTAATTTTGTTATTGGATCCCTTCTGTCTTAAAACAACATTTAAATGTTAAATATATGTTACATTGTATTTTGAAAAAACACATACATAATATGATCGCTTCAAATAATTAAATTGAAACTATCGTTGTTCGTACACGTCTTTAGATATTATATGACACTTTTTGTTACATGGTTACCTGTATCTTAATACATATTTTGCTTTTTTAATTTGACAATAAACAGTGGCGTAAGAGGCTGGGGCAAATTATGTTTTTGTCCCCCTCTCCACTTTTTTTACAATTCTCTTTACTGCAAATAAAAAATGAAAATGATAGAGGACACTACCTACCTTCTAGACTAGTAGACTATAGAAATATTTTCTTAATTTTCTTTTTTGCTTGTAACTTTCAGAAGTCTCCCCTTTTTTTTGTCTACTCCTACGCCACTGTTAAGTTCCAACTCCCTCAGACAAAGTTGGCCTTAAATGGATTTGGCCTTAAATTTTAGATCCTTTTTGGTCATATTTTTTTCAAGTGTTCGGTTCTTATACATCTTTGGCTTTCAAATATTTGGTTTTGAGCGCTCAAGACGAAAGTAAATCTGGAAAGGGTATAGGACACATACAATTCATAAATTGTTATTTTCACTTATTTTTAACAAGTTAAAAAAATAAGAACTCCGAAATGAGTTATACATTTCAATATTTACTGTAGGTGTTACAAATGCTGGTCTTTTAGTGGCTGATGAACGAATCATTTGATTCGATCATGTTTCCAATTTGTATGAAAAAACCTACTTGTATTAAAACAACATCGTGTATCATCATCATCATACAAGACTCTAAATATAACATATTAAACAAAACCCTCATTCTTTATTATGGTACGAACATATTCTATAACTATGGGGATACCATCTTCTGGAAGAGATCAGTATTGTAGGTAGAGTGGTTTGTACTGATATGAAATGAACAACCTAAGTGGCTATTATTATAGCATTGTCAAATTAAGGGTTAATGTTAGTGGTACAATTTAGCACAAAACAATGCATTGGGACTTCGTTTGGTGCTACAAGTAAAGAAAATGTGTTTTTCCTTGAATGTCATTTTATTTATTTTTTTCACAATTTGCTAGTCGGAATTAGCATGTTATAACCCATACTAGTCTAATCTACACACTGTTGAAATTTATTATTTGCGTGGTAACATGGACATCATTAGTAGCCTTATGCGTAACAAGCTGTTTACTTTCGCATATTTTGCAATTAAACTGATTCTTTCAATTTATATAGTTCCCACATCATGATTGATTTATGGCGAATTATCATGACGGTGATTTATAATTCCGTGATTTCCAAAGTTTTCATTGACGTTTTTGAGTCCGAGGAATTCAAACTTTTCTGACCGACTTCAACAGGTAAACTGTTATCAGAATTCTCATCTGCTTCTATTTGAGTATTGTGAAAGCTTGTAGCACTAAAAAGTTGTGCAAACAATCTTTCTTTGTTTGACATTGGCAAACGTTTACTTATTTGTCTAACGAGCCTTCTGAGGCTTTCTCTCCGGAATAACAGGTACACCCATGGATCTAATATTTGGTTAAATGATGCAATCCTTAGAGTGACGAGATCCACCATTTTATCATGACGTCCAGTTATTTGGGTAATAATAATCCGAACCTAAAAAGAAAAAAGGTATATTAAATTCTAGTTTTGTTTGCATATTAACAGTGATATATAAACATTAATTTAATTGTGAAAACAATCGCAAATTTCTTTATTCTACATTGGCTAGAGGTATAGGGGGAGGGTTGAGATCTCACAAAACATGTTTAACCCCGCCGCATTTTTGCGCCTGTCCCAAGTCAGAAGCCTCTGGTCTTTGTTAGTCTTGTATGTTTTTTAATTTTAGTTCATTTATATGTTTTGGAGTTTAGTGTGACGTCCATTTTCACTGAACTAGTTCACAATTTTAGGTAGGGGCCAGCTGAGGACCACCTCCGGGTTGGGGATTTTCTGCGTTGAAGAACCATTGGTGGCCTTCAGCTGTTGTCTGCTCTTTGGTCGGGTTGTTGTTTCTTTGACATATTCCCCATTTCCATTCTCAATTTTATTCATCTATGAAAATATCATCAAAGATGTCAGGCTTATAACTTGGACGCCATACGCGAATTCCGTCTACATAATGACTCATCAGTAGAGCACGATTTAGCAGTTGGAATCAAATACAAAATTGAAGAGCATTAAAATCGAAAATCCGAATAGTTTTGCACAAATGACTATGGCAATATTTGCCTAAAGACAAACTTCAGTTTTTCGAATAATTCATTAGACAGGATTTCAATACAATGATATACATAACATATCAAGCATACCCGATACTGCTGACTTATAATATAATTGTCTGATAAAATCTTATAAAAATCAATTAATAATGAACAACCTCACCTTAGAATTCTATATAAATAATTTTTAGAAAACTGTTCATCTACCTCAGACAGTTACTGAGCGAGAAAAAAAGGTATAACTTAAAAAATAAACAGACAACAACAAAAAAGAAAACAATATTAACAATTATAGTTCTACATCCTGTCGATAATTATACTTTGCCGTAGTACAGTATCAGATTTTTCTCGAACTGCTTATGTCGTCTGTTTGCTAAATCCGTTTTGAGGTGTATTGATTGATATTTTAGTCCTTGTTTATCAGTTGAAATTTGGCTTCGAACTGACATTCATTCAGTGCGATTACTCCAATTAGATCGTTACTCTGTAGCTTTTTGTCTTTTTATTAGGTTTTTATTGTGCTTTATATCGATGTTGTGTCGGTTATAATGGCTTTTGTTTACTGTTTTACTAATTTAGGCCGTTGTATTTCTCTTCTGAATTGTTCCATATGTTGTACTACCGATGCCTTTTATAGCTCACTGTAATATAACAAGGTAGAGGGATTGCTTCTTGTTGAAGACAACACGGTGTCCTGTAGTTATTATTGGTGGATAGATGGCTCATGCCGCATCCCCATGTTTTTTTTATATAATGTCACATGATATATAAAGTACATGTATGTGTCAAACAAATCTCTCTATAAATGATCATACCAAATATCATTGATTTGTTATGAACCATAACTAGCAAGTCGAGAGGTTTCCTTGTGTTTATACTAGCTTATTATTGTAATCGATTGGTCAACAATATTTAAATTTAAGATAATATTATACATATATTGCCTATTTGTAGAATATATACAGAATATCAAACCGATACATCTGGTAGGAAGAATATAAGAACCGTTGAGAAGTTTGTTTGATATTGTACAATGCATGTTTAGAGGACTAGAAGTAAATCAAACGTTTGTCCACTGGAATCAATTTGTTCGAGATTTATATTAATAAAATTACGTATTACACAAAAGCAGAAACCCATAACATTTTTATATTCTGTCTCGAAAATTAACAAACAAACTGCACATATACCAAGTATCATTTCAACTTCTCTAAAGAGTGCACACAACGTAATACTTTATGTATGTTCGTAGGCCGTCCGTCTGTTGCTGGGTCAAAGAATGTCAAGGAGATCGAAACTCTGTCAATCGCCTATATATATTGACGTTGCGCACGATGATGGTACGAATTCCATTTTGCTATAGATTATCATAAAATTCAATGCATTGACTGGTCAGCTCCATAAAAATATAGCGATTTTGGTTGAAATGGGTTTAATAGGCTTGAGAATAAAGAAAAATCAAAATCAAAATTTAAAATTTAAAATACCAAAAATTATAACACTTTTTTACCCTTTTTCCGCAATAAACATTATGTGGAACGTTTCATTTTGTGCAAAAGATCAGAGTTTTGTGTCTTTCATATCGTATTTTGTAAGAATATATAAAGAGTACATTTGCTTTTTTCCTGGTTCATAATATTTCCTTGCAGGAAACATGAGCATAACCACAACTGCAATGACTTCAAAAAGAATAGCCGTCTTGTCGCAACGGGAAAAATAGTTTTAATTACAATTGAGGTTTTGACCGGCTGTATTTCAAATATTAACATGGTGAGATCACAGAAGGAAAAGAAATGGCAGTAAAAGTACTTAAGTTTTTTTTCTATTTCAAACTAAATAACTTGTAACGTTTGTTGTTAGGAAACAAGATTTTTAGATCATATCAAAAAGTATAGCCGGCCGCAAAATGTAATTGATGTCATGCTCGTGTATTAAAATTTACATTATAATATAATTTCCAGTTTAATTTGAATAAAAGTATAAAATATAATTATAATATAACAACGTATGATAGAATTTTGATATAGAATTAAATGTTAATCAAATGAGATTTAAAAAAATATCGGGATCATATTTTTTAGTATATTTTGTTTTACTTAAGGAACGTCGTCTATCTACAGGTTTCAACGCCTCGAAAGAAAAAGTATAATATTATCAAATCAAATCAAATCAAATCAAATATTTTATTGTCTTATAAACTTTACAGTTTGTGACCAACATGTATTAACACAATAAACATATATACATACATATCAAACAAACACAATTAAAACAGCATCAAAATTTATAAAAACAAACAAGTTTTTAAGAGTCCCCTGCCCTCAGTTCTAATGACTTTTTCAAGAAGGATCCTAACTTATTTGTTTGTAAAGGCGTTGATGGATTTAGTAAATAATGATTTTTTTCTTCTTCATTTAAATTATTAAAGTTATTATTATCGTTAATTGAAAAAAGAGAAACCCACTGCTAAATAATAACCAAAAAAAAAGACATGCTTAATGCCTCAAAAACACGGAAATGTGAAAAAAACATGAATCCCAAATATTTTACTAGCCTAAAAGTGACAAAGAAAGCTTCGCAAATGATAAACAAAAGAAATGAGAGAAAACTAAAAGAGATACTATGAAAGAAGTATATATATACAAAAACTACGAAAAATAATTTGTTAATTCAATATCTTATTTATATTTAAAAAGCTGTGTATATTTAGAAATCAATATGAGGTATGCAAACTGGTGGCAAAAGGAAAATTGTTCATTATGAAACTGAATGGATGACAATTTCTATGAATGAATACTTATTATAAAGACAAATTAGACCACTTTAAGTGTCATTGGTGAAAACTGTGCGTTATTTCGACAAACTGAAACCAGGTCAACAAATTTATTATATTACTTAAGCTTATCAAATATAAATTAGGTACCCACAAAGCAAAGATATAATGATAGCAAAAAGTATCTACTCTATTCCACGTGCAGTTAAAAAAACTATTCGCCGTATAATTTATCTGCTTTATTTACATGAATTTCTCTGAAAACAATAGTTTATGTCGAATACAGTGTTGTTCAAACTTTTAAATATGATATAACTTTGTTCTATGAATACGTCAAATGAATAGTTGAAGGATAAATGTGTTTAAACTCGTCATATGCTTCTTTGAACAGGTACCACCCAGTCAGATTCTGACGATTTTAAGTCAATTAAGGATCATCTTCGGCCCTAAATAGTAGTTATATATTAGGAATCAGTATCACAAAACTTTACTTGTCAACAAAACGTAAAATATAACAAGAAAAATTTGACCTAACCCGACTTCACATTTGTTTATCCACCGTTTCGGGTGTACATATATCCGGTAGTGATGCTACGCAGAGATTGCTCACTAGTAACATCATGCGCAACGTCAGTATACCTGTGATTACCTTAATCGCACAGAAATTGATACACTTTACATAATAAGGATAAAAAAACCTTCTATCAACTTACCACAAATGGTGACCAGCAAACAGCAAACACTACAAAAATAACAATTAGCAGAATCATAATATACACATCAATATGTCGTTTGGCCCTTGAAGTATTACTGCCTCTTCGGACATTGCTTCGTTTTCCAACAATCAATTTTGCTAAAGCCCAAATATTCAGAGTAGCTGTCATGATCACAAGCAGTAATATGAGGAACGAATAAAAGTAAGAAAATATTGCACAATCAATAAATCTGTCGTAAAAATTTGGGAAACACCAACTACCCGGAAAATGAACGACATTATGACCGATTCCCATAATAGGAAAACACGAAACAAACGCTGAGAAAAGCAGAATTCCCGCAATAATAAATTTGACTAGTCTATCTTTCGGTATTGTTCTGTACTTAATTGGATGAACAATAGCAACGTATCTATCCAGCGCCATCGCTGCTATAATCAAACAAGTGCACATACTACTGAATATCAACATGAACGAGAAGAAATGACAAAGTCCTTTCCCGCCAACCCAATTCATATCATTTGTATAAACAGCTATTACAATCGGTGATAACATCAATATTCCTGTTAGGTCTACTATGGATAATGTCGTTATCATCTTGTAAAACACTTTCCATTTATGTATGTGTGCTGATTTCACTAAAATAATCAAGGCGAGTAAGTTCCCAAATACACCAAGAGACAATCCAATTGTAGAAAATGTTGGCTGTGGGTCAGTTGATAGTGACTGCGATTTGTTCGTGACATTATCGTGGTCTTGTGGTTTGTATAGAAGATCTAGAAATAAGAAACTTTTCTTGGTCAAATTTCTAATTCCGGACATTTTAGGTAATAAACAATACGAAGAACAGACCGTAAATGGCCTACTGTTCGAAAATGCGGTGATTTAAGGGTAATTATAAGATTTGATAGACAAGTTAAATTTTGCTGTTAATTGTGTGTCACATATCTGTTTATATCATCTAATTGGCATCTATAAATCAGAGATCGAATCTCTATTTGAATCCCCCAATTATTGAACGATTAGTATCTAATATATTTCACCACAATAACCGATATTATATAGACTGACGATGACCCGGCCATAGTCATCGGGGAAATGTGTGTGTCTATATACATTTATATTGAACTAAACAAAACTAATCAAAAACTTTTAAAATGTTAAGTATGAGAAAATTTCAAAGCAATGGACCATGACTGGGAAGTTTGGTAAAATATTCTCCCTATAACATGATCAGATGTAGTGATCTCATACGAATGCATTACAAATATCATTGGCTAGAATTTCAGTAGTACCGCTTAAGGTGACCTAAATCTAGGGGGTGTAGATTACGACCTTGACATCGGTATTAACTGTAGCACAAATATTGCTTACGCCTACGTCGACGTCACCTGGTCAGTGACACGACAGTGACTCGCTTAGTTGGGGACGAGACAGCGATATACTAATATAGTATAATCATAGATGTATAATACATCTATGGTATAATAGTCCCAGCATGAATTAATGATAGTTTTTTTTTCTATTGAACCATTATGCCATGATGATTCCTTGTCAAGACATTGAAGTCATAATGCAATCAACTTACCAGTAAAAAGGATGGTAGGATTAAACATGACACCACTAACTCATGAAAGAAAGTTTCAAAAATTATCTGCAGATTTATAGACGATATATTCACTGTAAATAGTCCAGAATAACAAAATCAAAGAGAGATATATAAGACGGTTTTTATATATGAGGATAAAATTAATTTATGAAAAGTTTATAAGGGAATATTATGAACAAAAAAAGTTGTAAATCATTGACAGCAACGAAACTAAAGGGCCAATAAAGATCTTCTAAAACATGGGAAGACTGCGATACAAAAACATAGTTTAACCCAGTCTCATGTCCATATTATAAAAATAAGATGTGGTATGATTTTCAATGAGACAACTCTCCACCAGAGACCAAATGACGGAGGTGTGAACAAGTGAAGGTCACTGTACAGCCTTCAACAATGAGCAAAACCCATATACCGTATATTAAGTAGTAAACTATAAAAGGCCCCGATATGACAAAATATAGAACAATTCAAACTAGAAATCAAACAGCATTATTTTTTGTACAAAACAATAAACGAATCAAAGTACTTGTGAGCACTGGAGGTTAAAGATTGCTTTCATTTTGCAGCGGGAACTTAAAGTTAAACATTGCAGTGAATTAGCAATGGAAGACAATATTTTGAACTGGATGATAATTTCGTACATGTACGTTCAAATACAATTATGAACTAAGGAAGATAACTCCAATTTTAATCTAATGAATTAAAAAAAGGTAAGCAAAATATATTTTAAATAAAAAAAGTTTGAATTAAACATTTCTAAAGTTGATATCTTTTTAATCAAGTTTTTTACTATAAATTGTGCCTTATGGTTTAATTTCTTTATTATAATTTTATTGTTATGAAAAGAAGTATAGTTTATTTTTTATAAGCTAAAATATACAAGTAAAATTAGTTGTTGTTCAACTTTATTTACTAGGTATATGATCTTTAATTACTTTTTTTTTTGAATAGACAGATTCACTATGCAATTTGGTAATACACATACAGATCATTTTGACAAAAATTACATTGATGAAATGCAGTAAAGAATTTCCCAAACAAAGCACTGTTTGTTTGGTTTTATCAAAAAGAGGTCTGAAAAAACTAGCTCTCAAGCCAGTCCCATAAAGGGTTTGATTGCAGTAATGCAATCTTTACCCCCCCCCCCCCCCCCAAAAAAAATAAGATAGACAGCAATCAATGACTACCACTGAATTACAGGCTCCTGACTAAGGACTGGCACACACAAAATGTTGCAGGGTGACACATGTTTGCAGGCACTCAACCCACCCCCAACCTGGGAAGGTGGTGTCACAGACACAATATAAGAATAAACTATATAAATCAGTTTAAAAAAGGATCGACTAATCAGATCCATGCAAAGCACATAAACAACTAACAAAAAGACTAAAGACACAAAGTACCAATAAACGACTCATTGCAGTTACTGATAGCAAGTTCAAAGCCAATTGCAAATAACAAATAATCTTGATTCCCAGGCTAAAATAAGCCTGTCCAAATCCAGAAACTTCATCAGTGGTTGTCTTATTTCATATGTAATGGTTTTATTTCTTGCTTAAAATATTTGTTGTTGATGGCAGTTCTATGATAGACAGTTTGATTTATTCATAACTTTTTTAAACTTGGGCAATTTAGACTTTTGTCATATTGTAAAGACAACTGTCTTTGTGAATGCTATATGTACTGTAACATCCAGATTTCTTCTATGCTTGTGTTGTTTGGTTGCTCTCTCACTGCCATACATCTCTTTTAATTAATAACTATCATGAAGTGACTTTTACCAAAATGTATTTATAGTGATGTCATTCATGTCAATAGGTTGAACATGAAAGTAGGAGCTATGATCATAACTAGGACCAATTTTCATTTTTTGCTACTTTAAAATAAATAAGAAACAAGAATACAAAGACAATATCTTCCCTGTTTTTCTGACAATGACTGAGCTAATGTTGACAATCCATAATGATTTATGAAAACAGGATCAAGATCAGATCAACCCTATCAGATGGACTTGCAGCCTTACAATTGTTATACACCAAATATAGTTGACCTATTTCTTCTAGTATCTAAGAAACTGATCTAAAAAGATCATCAGAAACCTGTATACATGATATAGATTAATCCAAGTCATCTTAAATATAAAGCTTCATGTTTAGTTTTCCTGGCTAGAGTAAATTAAAACACCAATGACATATGGGAAAGATTTAATTTTAAAAAAATGTATCTGCTTTTATACTAAGCACTATAGAAATTATCTATGACTTTATAAGCATGAAATAAATAACAACAATGATTGTAACAAGTATATTACAATTACAACATAACATAAATCAATAGATATGTCACAAATCAATGTAAAAACAGAAATTATTATTTAACACAAATTATAATCTAAATAATGGAAGACTTTTTAAAGACTTCTTCTTACATTTTAAATATCTTTCCCTTGAACAGTCATTTGATGTCAAAGAAAAAATACATTACATTTTATTACAACAGATATCTTAATACTAAAATAATGTGATCAATAATAAACCTATTTACTGAATTTATCAATTAAACCTTATGTTCATTCATACAAACAGAATTTAGAATAAAAATGTCTGTAGTTTGGCTAATTACATTTATATATCATTCACACCATATATATATCTTGCATGGAATGTTTGTTGCTTTATATATTTGAAATCTGATTGCCCAATCATACTTTTGAAAACGAATGATTCTGAAATAAAAACTGATATTTGTTCATGTCAAAAATTAAATCATCTGATGTGTCATGCTAAAGACAGGTATAAAGATCTATAAAGGAAAGGTATAACAAGAGTACACACACTAAAATGTCTAACCTGTTTCACTTATAATTGAATTCATGTAGAAAGTCTGTAATATGAAGGTATTACTACAAGTATCACATAAACTTAACTTTATCAATGATCCATGAAAATGAAGTCTGATCCAATGAACCATACCAGAAAGACATGTACACCTAACAATCATTCCATAGACCAAATATAGCGGTCCTATCTTTAATAGTACCTGAGAAACAGATCAAACCTGAAAATCTTAAAATTAACCAATGAACCATGAAAATAAGGTCAAGGATATATCAACCCTGCCAGACAGACATGTACGCCTTACAATCATTTCCTAGAACCAAATATAGTTGACATATTGTTTGTAGTAACTTATAAACTAACATAACCACAAAACAAGAGGCTGTCAAGTGACAGCAAACCGGATTTTCCTGCAGAGGTCGAACCCTGAACAGTTGAGCAAGTATTGACACATTTTAGCTGAAAACAGCTCTGAATTTGGATTGTAATTGAATATTTGACACAGCATAGGTTTGTGACACTAAATGAATGTGGTCAAAGAACTGAAAAATTTGAAATTGGACATTTACCTATTATGGTCCAATATCCAAAATCTAAGTACATTGTTAGAATCAGCATATCAAAGAACCCCAAGAATTCAATTTTTGATCAAATAAAACAAAAGTTTAATTTAGGACCCTTTGGACCTCAATGTGGACCAATTTGATAAAGGAGCCCACAATCCAAAATCTCTCAATACATGGTAAGAATCAGCATTTCAAAGAACCCCATAATTTCAATGTTTGTTGAATCAAACAAAGTTTAATTTTGGACCCTGATTTGGACCAACATGAAAACTGGGCCCAAAAATCTAATATTTAAATACAGGTTCAGATTCAGTATTTGAAAGAACCCTATATATATTTATTTTATGTTGAAATAACTCAAACTGGATAAATAGTTCTCTAAAATTAGATATGATGTAATTTTTCAAATTATAATCAATAATATAATAACAACAACCAGTGATGACTAAGTTCTCTAAAATTAGATATGATTTAACACTCAAACATTGTTAGAATCAGCATATCAAAGAACCCAAGAATTCAATTTTTCATGAAATTAAACAAAAGTTGAATTTAGGACCCTTTGGACATGTTGGACCTCAATGTGGTATTATCTTATTAATAATGAAAATAAATACAGGTTTAGATTCAGCATTTCAAAGAACCATATTTATATTCAATTTATGTTGAAATCAAACACAGTTTAATTTTGGACCCTGATTTTGACCAACTTGAAAACTGGGCCCAAAATCAGAAATCTAAATATATTTATTAATAGACAATATAGGTTTAGCTTTTAAAGGAGTTCACTTCATTAAAAAAAAATATATATACCATTAAAAAAATTAGTTTTTACAGAAAAACAAACAAACTTACCACAAAATTCTTCATTCCAATTTACCAAAGAAAAAAAAAATAAACTGCTTCGCCGAGCGCAGCTGGATACAACTGCAGAGGTCCAACCCTGAACAGTTGGGGCAAAAATGGACAGAATATTCAAGCTTGATACAGGTCTGAATTTGGATTGTAATTAAATATTTGACACATTATAGGTTTCTGACATAGAATAAATGTAGTCAAAGAACTTAAAATTGGATATATGATTTGAATTTATATTCAATTGAAGACTTCTGCTGTTGTGCAATACTAAGTAAATATGTTTTCAGACTATATAGAAAGAATTAGCAACTGTGACCCCCAATTTTTCTTTGGAAAACTGACAATATCTTAAATCTTGAAGAAATAAAATTGACCCCCCCCAAAACAAAAATTTGTTTACCACCCCCAACCCCCCCCCCTCCCCCACCCTTTTCCAAAAAACTTTTTGCAGAAATTTTCTTTTTAATTTCTTAAATCTTGAGGATAAAAAATTGTCCCCCCCCCCCCCCCCCCCCCTTTTAAAAAAAAAAAACATTTGAAGAAAATTTTCTTTTTATAAAATGTGGTACAATTTAAGAGACATCAATACACTTAAATACAAGTTATTGTCTGAAAACTAGAAAAATGCTTGTTTTAAACCCTTTTTGGCCCCTTATTCCTGAACAGTTTAGGCAATTACCCCGAACATGAATCCTCACCTTCAAATCGTGGTATTGAATCTTGTGGTACAATTTTAGAGCAATCAAAATACTAATACACAAGTTATTGTCTTGAAACTAGAAAAATGCTTGTTTTGGACCCCTCATTCCTGAATGGTTGGGACCATTACCCCCAAAAACAATCCCAACCTTCCTTTTGTGGTATTGAAACTTTTGGTAAAATTTCATAGAGATCCAAACACTTAAACTTAAGTTATTGTCTGGAAACCAAATGTCTTCAGACGACGACGCCAATGACGACATGATAGCAATATACAACCCCAAAATTTTGTTTGCGGTCATATAAAAATTCAAAATTTTATTTATCAAAAATACAATGTCTTTTAAAAATCTTTAAAACTTATCTGTAATGATCTTCAAAATGTCTAAAAATATAGCTTATAATCATCAGCACTTAGGAAACAGAAAATTTTCAAATAAAAATGTCACTCCAATTATAATTCTGAGATAAGACATTAACCACATGCTTTGTCATAATCTGATAACAGGAGAAAATTAATTAAAAATATTAGTGTAATCAGACTTTAAATATATAATTAACCATTTCTGTACAAAGAGGAATAACTCAATCAAATTATAAATACCACTTTTGGATATTTAAAAGGGCTATAACTCAACAAGGAGAAAAGCTAAAATCATGAAAATTAAACTTGACCTTCATTTAGTCCCAGGAAACAACATATCTAAATTTGAAAAAATTTCATCAAAGCGTTTTCATGTTATTGAACAGACACTGTTTGGCAGCCGCCCGAAAGTCCACCCGCCTGCCGTACATCCCCAAATCAATAACCAATATTTCCTTCGAAAATCCGGTTAAACATATTATTGACCAATGAACCATGAAAAGTCATATTAAACCTGCTTAGACAGACTTGTACACCTAACAATTATTCTATAAACCAAATATAATTGAGCTATTGCTTATAGTATTTGAGAAATAGACCAAACCACAAAAACTAAACATTTTGTTCAATGAACCATGAAAATGAGGTCAAGATTAGACGAAACCAGCCAGTCGGACATGTACACCTTACAATCATTCCATACACCAATTATAGTTGACATACTGCTTACAGTATCCGAGATACAGACTTCTAAAGAAGTAACTTTAACCTTGATCACTGATCCATGAAATGAGGTTGAGGGCATATAAACCCTAACTTACAAGACATGTAGACCTTGCAAGGAACCCATATACTGTGGATTCATTATTATTCGTTTGATACCAATTTTCGTGAGTTTCGTGGGTACAGGAGAACTACAAATTTATATGTTCAACGAATTACAAATTTTCTATAGGCTTTGTATGCAGACATAGGCAAAACCACGAAATCAAACATCCACAAAAATGCAAGTTTTCCTCAATCCACGACAATTAATACCCACGAAAATAAATAAATCCACAGTACCAAATATAGTTTTCCTATTACTCATAATAAAAGACATCTTCGCTAGCCAAGGGTTACAATCCACTCCCCTCCTCTCCACCTTTGGCGGATTGAGATAGAATTTCTGAGACACAAGGTAATGATTTTCATTGGTTGCAGTCGTAACTGGCTGCATCCAATCAAAAAGCACCTATAACATGATCATGTGTAAATGTAGAAAATGTAAGTAAAAAATTACCACTTGCTGATTGTGCAACAAGTCTTTACATCCCTAAACATACGACGATATTTTGTGACAACTTAAATGTTTTTTATTCAACTATTAGAAGTTCCTGTGTATGTTTCATGCACAAATGTTGGAATGTCAGGATATATTTTCGTTTCCTGCTTCACCAAGTTTGTAGACTCTAGGCGCTACCGTGTTTTCACCTCCACACTGAAGAGGGTTCAAGTGCTACCATTGGTCAAGAATAATTTATTCGGAATGGGCGTGACTTTAATCAACAGTTTTTACCGATAGACGGCGCAACATTGTTATCACAAATGTTGGCTCAATCTGCCAAGGGTGGAGAGGAGGGGAGTGGATTGTAACCCTTGGCTAGCGAAGATGAATAAGAGAGTATTTCACTTTTTCAAGCAGTCACTGAACCATGAAAATGAGGTCAAGGACAATGGACATATGACAGACGAAAACTTTGTAACAAAAGGTATCTGAATACAAGCATCCAGGTCTTCTAGCTTCTAAAATATAAAGCCTTATACAAATTGTTTATGCCGCCAGATTGTAATACCTACATGTATGTCTCACATACTGTGACTTTCGTCTTAGGCGAGACAAAAACCACACCAATAGGTTGACCTAAATAATATGGGGACATAAGGGGTTGACAGGATGAAGTTAATAGACTTGATGAAACTGTAAAATTAAGAAAAGCCGATTACAAAAGTTCCATATAGCAGTAAAATATCATAATTGATTTTAATAAAATAACTTTGAAAGATTCCCTACATTCTTGTTTAAACTTATTTTCATAATTAAATTTCAAAAGTTGCCAGAAATATGAATTTCACATGATTATGGAATATGGATGCATAAACAGAATTTATTTCCCTTAGATTGTGGCATAGATATGAGCTGCATCAGATAGAAATGAACCTTATGCAAGTGCATGTATACATGTACATGTATAAGACTTTGATTGATTTTGGAACATTCAAATACGAAATAAAAGATGAATTTTGGTTTGTTTTGTAGGGCTCTTTTAACAAACCAAAATAGGTTAACAGATGTATTGATATTCATTTGCATAAGGTCGATTTCTATCCAACACAGCTCATATATTACTACACTAATTGCAAAACCATATTTAATTGTGAACTGTCTATGATATTACCACAATCTTTCAATTTTACAAGATCCTTCTCCCCATTTTTTATATACTCTGCTATTTTGTTTTTATTTAGAGTAACAAATATAACATATCATAGAATAAAAACAATATTATTTCAATATTTTCTAGATCTGAATGTTTTAATCCTTATGACATACAATTTAAACTATAAGTTCTAACTTCCAGGAATTGTCCTACCACACATATAATACATAGAGAATATTATATGGCTTTTTCAATATCACATCCGTATCAACCCGAGACATCAATATAATCCCAAGAGCTCTGCTCGAGGGATTATATTGATAGAGGGTTGATACGGTGTGTGATATTGAAAAAGCCATATCATATACACTTTATCATATACCTAAAGTAGATGTTTTTTCATGTGACATGACATTATACAGATTAGGGGTTTGATAAAGCCTTTAAAACAGTGACTGATGTCGATGATGTGACGTTATACAGATTAAGGGTGTGATAAAGCCTTTGCAACCGTGACTGATATTGATATTGTTAAGGATGGCTGATACAGCACGATTGCAATTGATCTTATTACACATACAATTTACATGTATTTACTACTAAGTACATAATAAATAATTCTAATGATTAAATTCATTGTGAATCAAATAAAACAGCATAAATTAAAACCAATATCTGATAAAGGTAAATGACAAATTACATTAATCAATAAATATGATCTATCTTACAAATAATAATATGAACTGAATTAAACAAAATATTTTGGCTCTTAAGCAATTCACAGTTATATATAAAGTTTATTTCAGTGATTAAGTTCATTTGTTGTACAATCTGATTGTTTTCATTGATAACGAAAATGCCCTTTTTTGAATTCCTTCCATTGAATAGTACAGAAAAAGCACCATTTTGGAAGATAAAAAATATTACTGATTAAGTAATGTAGGGACAGGAATGAGTATGCAGACAAAAAACTCAAACTGTTGTAAAATGCTGAACTAGTTCATGTATAATGTAAGAAATGGTTAATCAAGCCTTATCAGAAACAGAGTGACCAAATCATTATTTAAAGCAATCGTTTATTATAAATGTATTTTAAAGTGCTACAGAAAAATGATGTTCAATATGTCCAAAATTTTTTTTACTTAGAAGAGGTAAAACAATCTTTCCTATTTTTGGATTTAAAAGGGTGAAAAAATGTACAGTAGAAAAATATAGATATATATAAATAAACGTTTATAGGAAAATAACATGTTACAATACAGAACTCTGTAATTCTTACTAACTTCATTTATGAGCTAAATTCATGTTAATGAAGTCTAATAAATTTGTAGTACCCCGAATAATACTTACATAAAATATATTCAACTTCATTTAAAATTAACAAATAAGAATAACTATTTTCTTAAAGTCATTTCTGTATTCATATAAATCTGATTATAATCTAACATATCTAATAAGAGTTATTTCCCTTCCTTCCATTCATGTTTTGCTTTTTGTCTTCAATAAAGAGCTAAATGCATTAATTAAATAAGTGGGAAATCCCCTTTAACTGACTTGTAAAAAAAACTCTTCATTTTGTATCTTAAGAAAAGCACTGCATATATCAAATAATACCATAGATCTTACTCCGGATATTTTAAAAGTTTGAAATAATAAATTGTTCTGATATGGAAATAGAATTAATATCTAGTGACTGTTCCTTGTTGCAGTAACCGAATCAATCGAAGAAAGGATAAAAACTTGTTATCAAATTAAAATTGAAATTCTTGCTTTTAAAAATTACTGTTGGAAGCGAGTAATAAAAAATTGAAACATTTGTATATTCAAATATGTATATACATTGTGTAAGTACAATTAATGCAATCTGTTTAACACATGCTAACTAACTTCCATCAAATAATCTAACAAAAAAACACAAACTTGCAAATAATAAAATCAAATTAAAATAGATAAAAATATATCTCTAACATTTCTGTTCATTACATGCCCTTTTAAATAAAAAATATATATACCATTAATAACTCTTACACTAAATGTTATACACAAAATATATTTAGGTATGTAACTTTGGTTTTTAATGCTTGTTTTGTTCATGTCTGGAAAAAAACAGAAATATTTTTTATGGAATTTTTATTGGGAAAGAGAGATAATCCTCTTGATCATATTTTTTTTTCTTCAAATTACAACAAAGTGTGTTTACATTTGTACTAATTAGAGACTAATCATTTTTGCTAATTGTGAAATAACAAAGCTTTAACATAATTCATAATTAACATGAAAATTGAATGTAGAATGCATTTGTTATGGCCTTAAAAACAACAGAAAATTGAGTAAAATATCAAAATTTTGATAAATCTCGACTTTTTTTTATCGCACATGAGAAGAAATAATAGAAAACTACCTTCTTCTATGGAAAAAAAACAGCAAAAGACATAGAAAGAAAAGAAATTTAAAGAAAAGTAAAACATGATTTTGTACTCTGACCAGACATTTTTTTTTTAATGTTAACTTTTAAAACTCAATTTACGCATGTTACATACCGGTATATACCATTTTTTTCCTAATAATGAATGACTAATGTGAAATACACTACTGCAAAAAAAATTTCATTTTTTTTTAAATTGGCTTTCAAAATCCATAGCATAAATTAAAATTAATATTTTAACGATTGAAAAATATTACACTCATGACACTGTACTTCATTTTGATTATGTTTATTTGTACAATCAAAAAAAGGAAAAAATAAACAACATATTGTACACAGTACAAAACTATAATTCATGCCATCATAAGTAATATCATTATTACTTTTCTATAGTTTTGTTTATTTGAAATTGAGATATTTAGAATCAATACATTTGCTGGATAACACAATGATATTTAATTACTATCACTACTTTCAAATATATTGGCAAAATTATCAGACAAATCCCTTTCAGAATGTAATATATCAACTCTAAATTTGACTGTTTTACTACTGCTACTGTCATCAGAACCATTGGTGAAATCATTTTCCCTATCAGATTCAGAAGAAAATTCTGTCAAATTTGAACCAATCAAATTTTCAGTGTCATTTGTGGTATCTTGATGGTCATCATCGATTGTTAATTGATCATCGTTATCCATATTTTCTTGTCCATTTTCTTCACTCTTATCATTGTCTGATCTTCGTTCACCATCAGCAGAAGATAATTGGTTATTTATCTCAGGGGAGATAACTGCTGTCCCTTGTGTTATACTGTCTGACACATAACTTCCCGAGATTGCTTCAAAAGGAAACAGCTGAAGAGAAAATGGTTTTGACATAGAAGAATCATAATTCATTTCAATATTTTCAACAGGATCTGTTTCCATAGTAACAGAAGTAGGACTCCTCACACCTCTTTTACTGCTACTTTCGTTCATGAATTTGTTAAAGTTATCCTTTGAATTCATAGAAGCACTATTAGCACATAATGAATCTATCTCAAATTCATCTATACTATTCAAATTTCCATTCATATTACTTACTAAATTGTCCATCTGGTATTCTGAATTCTGCACAAACAAAGAATTACTTTGGGAAAAATTATCAGTGTTATATTCTGGACAGTTTGGTAAAGAGCCTATATTACTCTCTGATGAATCATATTTTGATTGGTTAGATTGTAATAATTTACTTTCCTCCTGCTTTTCCATATTGTCGACTTTACTAGGATTTCCACATTTTGCTTCAGATAATATATTGTGAAAGGTGAGTCTATTGTCCTTTTCAATTCCTTGCAGCACTGATGAGGAAAACTTTGTCATACCTTCAAGTTTCTTATTTAGAGCTGTAGGGACTTCTGAAACCTGCGTTGACATTTCACAATCCAAGTCGGAAGTTGAAAGTTCGTTTTCTTCATCAAATTTTTCTCCTTGTAATTTATCGCTGTTATAATCCTCCTTCTTTTCTTCAGTGTTTGTATTTGATTGATTTTCTTTCCTATTTAAAGCATCTTCCAGCCATTCAGAGGTAGACATCATGTCCACATCATTAATTACGTTTTCACTACATTCATATTTTTCCGACTGAGAATTACACTCATAATTTGCTGCCGATTTATTTGTCAATGAGTTGTTTGTATCACAGCTGTCTTGGTCAGTATCCATTTCATATGCTGTTTCATCATCACTTACATCTTCACCTGCTGAATCAGTCAATATTAATACATTTTTGGTTGAAGTTATATTTTGGCTATTTGCTATACTAGTCCGTGCAGATACATTTTCTATGTCTGCACTGGTTGAATCCTCAGAATCTGACAAGCAGATTTTTTCAGAAGAAAAAACAGGCAAAGCAGAAGTTGTGATGGTTTCCTTGTGATCATCTAAATCAATAAATATAGGCTTTTTCTGAGAACAGTTATCAGCATGTAAATCATCGATAAAAGAACTGCAATTCCTTGATGAATATCCAGACATAAAATCACTATTTGAGTATATTGGCTGTCTATGACCAGCATAAATGTCATTTGGGAATGAATAAATTGAAGGTATTGAATATGGGAAGATTGGTTGAAGTGTTGACTGTGACGAATGTAAACTAGAACTTGGTGCCATGTATCCAGGCCAATCACCAGAGAAAGGGGTTGGTGAATTACTTATAGTCCATGATAAAGGACTCTGTGATGCCATGGTAACAGACTGGGAAGTCTTTGATGGATTATTGTAAACAATGTTTGACGGATCACTCATAGTGTTGTCCTGCAGTAGGGATTTCATAGTGGCATCAGCTGTTCTACCTGTGGATTGCAGATTCAAATTTTCATCATGAATTTGTTTTGTAATGTCTATACAAAGAGGTTTTTCTAAATCATTTTTGTGAATGTTCGAGTCACTTTTTGTCACAATTAGTTCGCAATCATCACTTTCAGATTCAGAAATGTCTAACAGAGGCCCATTAATAGAAGTCAAATCTACCTGATTCAACACTGGACGCAAGCTACTTTCAGTCCCTTCCTGAATAACAATGTTCTCACTGGATTCTTGACAAGATTTAGTGTCAGTGTTATCCTGATTGTCATTTCCTTCATTTTTTATTGTATTTGTACTTCTAGGGGTTGAAGCATATATGTTATCCTGAAACAGCTCACTGAATCTATTAGAAAATCCCCTACTTTCAGTTTCACAAACTTTTTTCTTTTTACATGTAAAACAGATGTCAAAATTATCTAGAAGTTCTGGTATGTACAGAAGTCCACATTTCAAACAACGTCTACTGTTTTCTAAACTTAAAATACTGTCTTCTATGTGATATGGAGCAGATTCTCTCGTAATATTTGTTGCGCTCTTCGATTCCGTTTCTGTCTCTTCAAGTTTACTTTTCTGTAAGCCATTTTGATCACTAGTCTGTATATGAAATGGCACAAACAAATTATTGGGTTTACATGAAGTAACAGTCGATGTTATCATTTGATCTGATGAAGCTGGCAGACTCTTCTGCACCTCTGATTTACTAGAATCTGTGTTCAATTTATCCAACAGCTTTGGTACTATATCAATTAACTTGCTTGACTTTTTGTGTCCAGAAGAATGTTTCTTGTATGGTGAAACAGATTGAGAGCTTAAAGTAGAAGTGTGATTAATCATTGCAAAATCTGACGGGAACAAGCTTTCAGAAGAAGATCTATATACGCCATTTTGAATTTCATTATTTCCTGCAGTTGGTAAAACTATAACAGATTTCAATTTTTTGCTAGATTTTGATTTGTGTCTTTGTTCCTCATCTTTGTGTTTTTTAAGCTTTTTATGATGATGTTTTTCTGTATTCATGTTTATCTCTGAACTTTTATCCAAATTTACTTCAGAATTCTTAGTTTTAGATGTTGATTGTTCATTTTCCCCATGTTTCGAGGATGACCTTGAACTACAAGAATCCCTGTGTTTGGATGAATGTCTATGAGACTTATCTGAAGAGTGGTGCTTCTTCCGTTTTTTGTGTTTATGTCTATCTTTAGAATTTTCTTGACTGTCCTTTTTATGTTCCTTGTGCTTTTTATGCTCTTTCTTTAGTTTTTTCTTTTTAAAATTATAATGTTTATGCTCAAAATCTAAGAAAAGATTTCTTTCGACATCAGAACTATCGGAGGACAACATAATTGGTGATCTTTCTTCCCATGGTTTGTCAACTTTGACGAAAACAATGTCACTACCATTACTATCAGCTGACTGAGTAGAATCAGAATCGGAATCTGAAGTAGAGGCTATGTCAATCGGCGAAGATGCCCTATTTCCTTCAACTGGTATATTGTCTGTTGCATTAGATATTGGCAATTCCAGATCGGCTGCCAAGGACAACCATGATGGTCCTGGTGTTGGGGAATCCCAACCAGACACTGATAATGGAAGCGTCATTGAACTAGCAGGTGATTCCGCCTCAAGTATATCTCTGACACTCCTAAACAATGGTGACAAGTTTGACACACTGCTTAAAGGATGGTTTCCCCTTCTGTCAAGCTGAGGTGATCTAGGATTTGAATTTTCATCTTCAATATCAATGATTTCATCTAAATATTCATCATCAATGTCAACAGATGAATCATTGCTATCTGAATCCAATGTAACAGGTCCTGGCTGGTAAACAACTAGAGCATCATAGGCTATCATGTTGTAGGGTGATTTGGCAAAACATGAAAACTCATGCATGAAGTGGCGAGTATGTCGTCCAACATATGGATACACATGTTGGTAAAATTCTTCACTGTCAATTGAGTGAGATTTAATAAGTCCCATTATAATTTCTATAACAAGCTGTACATGGTCAGGCTGATTTTGAAGTAGAGAATTAAGTTCTCGATTTAACCATGGAACCAATCTATGCATTGTTGCAGGGTTTTGTCTGTAAAAATTAGGAGTTGTGTCCCTTACTCTAAGTCTTCTATCAGTTACCTCTTCTGCTTGCATTCCATTAGTGTAGATTCTTCTACGGAATTCTGATGTTGCTGGTTCTCGATGTCTTCTCCAATGAGATCTTGTGGTAACATTAGATGGCCTGGCAATTGGTTGAGTATAATTATGTTCTGGACCTATAGTAAGTCTACGTTCAAAGGTCAAAGTTGTTCTATACCTAAATCTTGTTCCATCTCTTTCCCATCGACTTTTATTAGCCTCTTCTTCAATATTGTAACGATCAAACTTTTCATATGAACTGACATTGTAAATGATATTCTTGAACTTTTGCTTGCAGAGAGGACATTCAGCCTTTACTTTAGACCATTCCTTCAAACAAACAAAGCAGAACATATGAAAACAACTGTCGGTGAATGATTTGTTTTGTAAGTCACCCAGACATATGGAACAATTTTCAGGTGATGTTGGTCGTGATGCACCCTCTTTATCTTGCTGGTTTTCTTGGGAAATACATGTATCTGAAGATTCATCTATCTTTTTCTGCTTTCCTCTACTTTTCTTTTCATCTTTCTTTGAAGCAGTTCTTTTACGCTTCCTTCTTTCACTTTCCTGAGATTTTGCTTTCTTCGACTCTTTCTCCATATTGAGCTGAAAATAAAATCAGCATCCATTTATCACCACTGCTAAAATTTAAGTTCAGGGAAACAATCTTAATAAACTTTTAAAGTTTAGATGTTATGATTTCATGGTAAGGAGGAATCATGTAACAGAAAATTTTCATGGCATCTTGCATTGTTTTTACAAAATTACAGTTACAATTCTTCTTTCGGCATTAGCTTCAAACTTTTTAAAAGTTTTTTATATGTTATAAAAATAAGAAGATATGATTGCTAATTATATATATATAATATCTAGCCAGGGTATGTGTTGTGAGAGCTATAACGGTATGATAACTATTGAGATGGGGGAAGTGTGACAGGATTGCTTCCCTTGATTAGTAGATATTTAGCCAGCCAAAAGTGGTTGAGCTAGGGAAGTACTTCTTTAGCCCAGTTGGTACTTCTACTTCTACTTCTACCATATAGTGACCGCCTTCAACAAATTGAAGATTATGTCACAGGAGGAAACTTACAACAAGACATAGATTGATATATATACAATCTTTAAAAAATACGAAAAAAATAAAAAATGCTTTGTATAATTAAGTATGATGTAATAGTTGAGTTAATATTGATGCTTTGAAATTGAAGATTTGAAAGAGTCTACTGAAGTGCAATTTACAATGTTGTCCGGTAGTTTGTTCCATCCATGCCAGTCGGTAATAGTTCTTGGAAAATAGGATTCTTTTCTGTACTGTGTTTTGCAGGATGGAATTTGGAAGCTGTTCGAATTTGAATGTAAGAGCACCAACTATGAACACGGAGGTCCAGGGTACGAGTCCCAGAGGAGACAATGTGATTTTGTAAAAAGAATTATGCTCTCTGGTTACACAAGTTTTATAGCAATAAAAAGTTGGTAAAATGAAAATTACACATTATAAATTTTGAGCAAGAACACTTACCAAGAACACTTACCATGCAAATAATCAAAACTTCACCAACTCTTCATATTCTACAACCTTTTCACTAAACATGAATGGTTCATTGTCTCTTACATCAGTCTGTTTGAACTGTTGAATACAAAAAAAAGTATGAAAATAAATTATGACTAAGATGACAGAGAAAATAAAATGCTCCAATGGGCACAGCTTGATACGACCGCAGAGGTCGAACCCTGAACAGTTGGGGCAAGTATGGACACAACATTCAAGCTTGATACAGCACTGAATTTGGATTGTGATTAAATATTTGACACAGCATAGGTTTCTGACACAGAATGAATGTGGTCTAAGAACTTAAAAACTTTTAATTTACCTATTCAAACCATATCATTATTATTTGCTTTTATATATAAATCAGAAATAACCAATTTAAAATGGAAAATTTTAAAGAAAAAAAAAGGAAAAAAAGGGAAAAAAAATCCCTCCCCCAAATTTTTTGAACCCCCTTATGATTCATCACCCCCAAACTCAATCCCAGCCTTCCCTTTATGGTATGGTACCTTGCAGTACAATTTCAAAGAGATCCATACACTTGAACACAAGTTATTGTCTGGAAACTAGAAAAATGCTTGTTTTTAGGCCCCTTTTTGGCCCCAAATTCCTAAACGTTCAAGGCAATTACCCCCAAACTCAAACCCAGCTTTCCCTTTGTGATATGGAACCTTGTAGTACAATGTCATAAAGATCAATACACTTACACACAAGTTATTGTCCTGAAACTAGAAAAATGCTTGTTTTTTGCCCCTAATTCCTAAAATTTTGAGGCAATTACCCCCAAAATCAATCCCAGCCTTCCCTTTGTGGTATGGTACATTGCAGTGCAATTTCAGAGAAATCCATACACTTTAACACAAGTTATTGTCTGGAAATTAGAAAAATGCTTATTTTTGGCCCCTTATTCCTAAACGTTTTGGGCAATTACCCCCAAACTCAATTCCAGCTTTCCCTTTGTGATATGGAACCTTGTGGTACAATGTCAGAGAGATCCATACACTAACACACAAGTTATGTCTGGAAGTTACAATAAAAATGCTTGTTTTTTGCCCCTAATTCCTTAACTGTTGGTACCATAACCCCCAAAATCAATCCCAACCTTCCTTTTGTGGTATTGAACCTTATGGTAAAATTTCATATAGATTTATTCACTTAAACTACAGTTAAGAGTGCGAAAACCAATGTGTCTTCGGACAACGACGACGCCAACGTCATACCAATATATGACCGCAAATTTTTTTTGCGGTCATATAAAAATCAAATGTACTATTACATGTAGTAGCCTGGGTGCAAATTTTTTTCCAACTCTGCCTGATTATCATGATTTTTGATATATAAATTTTACATTTTATTTATTGTTATTTCACATGTTTCAACAGGGATTGACAAGGTAACAAATGACTATGTTGATTTATTGTACATTTAGATATCTTTTGGGTTTGACTTATGACAAAATGTCAGTAGGATGCTACATTATACTGTTTAATAATTTCTAGAGATTCAAACTACAACAGAACATATTTTTTTCATTGAGACATGCTACAGTCTAAGGTCAAAAGTGTTCCACACAGTCTAAGGTCAAAAGTGTTCCACCTATTCATAATTTCCTATTATTTCATAAGAAAACATGTTTTTTTAAAAACAGTGTCAAAAACTATTCTGAGGTTCGATTTTGATGAAATTTTTTATGTTAAACCAGAGACATATATACATGTATACATATCTCTGGTTAATATGAAATATTTTTATCACGTCATTACTAAAAAGAAACTGAAAACATTTCTGTATTAAATGGAAAATAAATGGAAACTTTTGTGGTAATAAGCATTGTGTATAAGTTCCATAACATTTGGTTGAGGCATACTTAAGTTAGAGAACGGAAACGGAAAATTCAGAATTTTTTCCATTTGTAAAGGGACATAACTCTAGAACGGTAAAAGTGACGCCACCCAAATTCAATCTTGATCTGTGTTTTGTGGTAATAAGCATTGTGTGTAAGTTTCATAAGTACGGACAGACGTACAAGGGTAACACTTAATACCCCCTCCACTCCAATTTGGGATGTACAGATACCTAGCCAAGTTTATAGAGTATTGAGTTTTGTTTTGTTTGAACAATAACAGTATAGCCATTAACCCAGAACAAAAAACATAATGTATAATAAAGTTAAAAAAGGCTCATGAGAAATACATGTTAGATTGGCCAATATATTGATATTTGTACTGTATCTTTTTTTTCAACTTGTCAATTCGGGGCAAATTGCAAAACAATTCAACTTGTCCAACTTTAAAACTCACTTGCGTGAACATGGTGAATCCAAATTTCAAAATCTTAAATCAACTGCTGTCCTTATCTATTGATAAAGTCCAAACTTAATGCTTTTACATGTTTTAGGAAGTAGGCATGGTAGGTGCTTAGTACAAAAATGTATGCATATTAATTTATTGTTTGCAATATTCTAATAAGTAATCATATGACTTTTTGAGTCAAACAGATAAAGAAGTACATGTATCATGCATGCTTCAGTTATTGTTAAATCCCTAAGAAGCGAAACTAGAAGCCTGGCCCAACCTCCTCTTCATGTCAGTTAACCGAGATCGCAGGCTACGAAAATTGATGATGCAAATTATCACATGATAGACTAATGCTAATGTGATAAAACCTGAGGGATTCAAAACTTGTTTACCGGTACCTTGAATAGAGACATGTTTTCCAGCAATAAAATTGTCACTTTTCAACAACAACAACTTTTTTGGGCACATTTTAGTGTGATTGTAAGGCTAAATTATGACACTACATGTTTGATTTCTTTACCAGATTTATTTTATTGATATTACTCCACGGTGTTCTTCAATTCACAGTTGTGGCGTGATCATCAGTTTGTAAAGAATTCTGCTTAAACAGGTGCTAGGGGCCACCTTAAACTTGCACTGAGGTGAGAGTTTTTTGCTCTGTGTTGAAGGCCTCGCTGTGACTTTGAGATGAAGATCAGCAAATAAAGCACAGTTCCTTTGCTTTTTCATGTCTTTTGCTGTGCACATACTGATTAAGTGTGACGGATGGATACCCCATATCCTTTCTTTTCTATTCTATTAAAGGAATCAATTAATTATATAATGATTGTAAATGTATCTAAATTGATAATTATGTTATGTAACACTCTGGAAATAATGTAAACAATTGTAGTAAATAAGGGGATTAGTTTTAATTTGATGGTTTTTCGCTTGTCCCGTCCAACTAATATGTTGATCCTACTTGTCCACCACCTATTTTCACTTGTCCTGGACAGTTGAATAAACCGTATGTCGAGCCCTGAATAAGGCAGAGTTCTCAAAATCTTTTTTCCCTAGTGGTCCTTGAAGAAAATCTGCTGGTCCTCACAATTATTCTATTGCAAAATACCAAAGTTGTGTCAGTCGTTTGAAATTTTGGTGGTTAAAACCTTCAGACCACTACTTTTCAAGAACTCTGATAAAGGTCAAGAAGCGTTCAAAGCTGTGAAATTCCGGTTAAATGCAGTCGTTTGTGTCCATGTCTCTCATTTACGGTATGATGCAGAATTTGGAAGCATTCACCCTATTTGGATCTGAACCTTACTCTAGGTTGCGTGCCTGCATCAAATCCAAATTAGCGTGTACCGGTAATATATATACTCCTCAGTGTGACAAGTCTAAATTTAGTAAACGACAAGTCAGTGCAATCTGTCCATTATGTGGAATTGTCAATTGAAGAAGAGAACCGGTTACATTTTGTATTGAGATGTTCTAAATTAGAAAATGCTAGAAACCACTTTATACAAAGTTTAAAAACCTTCATAAGAGATGTTGTATCAACTCAACTATACGATGAATTATTTTGCTCTGAAATCAACACTTTACAGTTAATTATCGACTGCCGTGGATTTCATTTTCTGTCAAGCAGCAAAATATTTACAGTGGAGTGTATCACCAGAGGACTATGTTTTAAGTTAAGTCAGGTGTGGTCGACTCTGTTGAGGTAGTACTAATTAATTAATTAATAACAATCAGTTTAAGGAATATACATTTTGTAAAGTGCTCATCAGGGACAATGTTTATCTGAAATGGAGCAATGAACTTTAACAGGTCAATTGACTTGCGCCCGTTTCTTTCGTGTATATATCATGGGATGTACATATTTTCGTGTGTAAACAGAGGGGGTGGTAATGTGTATAAACGTAACTATTATAGTGCATTGGATTATGGGACAATTTAATTGAATCACACTGAAAAGTGGGTCAATTGATATGGGCGGAACAGTACAGACTCGAGTAAAGTAAGGTGTGGATTTAGCATAAGCCTATCACATGATCATTTTAAGACATGCAAAATCTTTCTTTAAAAAAAACTGATTTTTACAATGAAAATCCATAATGCAGATACAAATGTACATGTATGTCCATTATGGATTTTTTCAAATAAGTCTACTTTCTTTTATCCAACCAAGAATGAGTAAGTTTTTACCTTTTATCAAAAATATGAAAATCACTGAAGTCAAAAGGAAATGTTTTTATCATTAACCAAGTGTAGCATACATGTAAGAAAGTATTCTCATGTTTCACAGCAAACACACACTTTAAGACAAAATGACTTTTTGTTCAACAATATTACTTTTAAAACTAAACTTCTGTCAAAACAACTAGCTAATGCATACATGTACAAATGATGTATATTCATTTTAAGAAAAATATTTTAGTGTGGCTGAATGGACTATAGACATGATAGACCCAACTGGTAATCAGGTAATTATGGTAATGTGGATGAAACGTACATGTAGCCAGAGCTCCAGATAATAATTCACAAGTTGGGTTTTTACCCACCAATTATGATGTAGTTGAGTAAAATAGTATTTTCAATTGCATTATTAATTCCAATTAATCCCACAAGCAATTATCAAATTGGGTTTTTCACCAAGAAGCTCCTGAATGTATTGGGTTTTTTCATCATCTTAATATTGAATTGAGGCATGTCATAATGTAATCATATCAAACAAAGATGTTCATCCCTTTATCTTAAATATGTTTCTTTCAAGTATGTATGTGAAAGCTGTTTTATTTGGTTTAAACACTGACGAGCAACTTTTTTGTTTAATTTGTGTCTGGTTTGTTTTAACTGTTACTCCAGTTTTGTGGTCCATAACACTTTTTTCTTGTCTCAGCGGCTTGCAGTAGACTAACTTTCAGAGCAATATGTACAATGTATATGAGACCCCTCGGTTTTTTTAGCCTTGGGTTCCTTCGGAGTTGTCGCCTTCTCCATTTAAGAATTGATAGTGTGATAAGAGTACTTTTGTGCTTCCGCACAGCTGTCTGTTGTCGATTGTTCAACAGGATATATGACTTTATTTACGAACGGTGCTTTTTTCTGCCTCTCAGAATCATGGTCAGCCAAAGAAAATTTTATGAACCGGCTTATGTTTACCGGGGATACAGCTTTGAGTAATGGATAATAGATTTCCTAACTCTGATTTCCTAATATTACAAAAATAGATTTACGTGACAACAATTTATCAATACGGGTCAATAACACACACAATAGTGATAAGTAGGGTTTAGAACGCATAGTTTTGACATATACATGTAATTGGGTTTTCCTTTGCATGAATTTGGTTTTTGAAAGCTGCAATTGTCAATTGAATTGGGTATTCAATTGTTTATATTGCGTAATCACACAAATACAGAGCTTATCTGGAGCTCTGTGTAGCAAAATCTAATTCATCTGAAAAATTATCAAGATTGACATTTGAAGAGAAAAGTGTATCAATTGAAAATTAGGTATTTAAAATTCAATCAATAAATTTCTCTTGACACAAATGTGGGAGATAATAATTCTTTATTGTCATGATTGTCATGAAAATTGTTTTATGGTAAGAAACATTATTCATCAGAAATCAAAAAATCAAAACCTTCTGACCACCTTGTATGTACATGTATGTACGTAGATCCATCCATTATTGTGAGCACCCCTTGAGAGCTGCCAGCTGGGTACAGTGGAATTCATGTACATTCCCTATCAGGATTAATGGAGATGTGTCACCATGGTCACTAACATATTTACAAGGTCAATCCTCACCCCAACACAAGGGGAGTGAAAGGACACTTGGAAAAGTCTGTTATTACGGTGGAGGAAGCTGAAGTACTCAGAGAGAACCACTAGGCTGCTTGGCATGAGCAGACAAACCAAAGAGATATCAGCAGATTGATCTCCAAGTCAAAGACAGATCAACTTTTACCAACCGAGGCCCCCAAAGTACCCATTACAGTTTAAACTCCAGTCTGGGTACCAGAGATGTGTGTGGTTAGGTGAAAATCACCCTTCTGATGTACTGAAATTTCCAGAGCTCCTAAGTCAGAATCGAACCCAGGATCTTCAGCAATGTACCCATCGGCATCGATCTTAACAACTAGACCACAACCAGAACTCTGGAGTTTGACATTTTGGTATATTGAAAGAATATATGTTTTGTTGATCGTCAGATATCTTTTCTGGCTCATGCTAGATTGTGTTGCTGTCTTACAGAAGACTATGTTGACCCCACTTCGCCTTATATTCATTTCGACATATATTGAAATTTCCCAATGACAATGTCGAATGAACCAAACGAAAAGGTTCTTTCCTTTTGACTTACAAATCTGACATACAAGACATCAGCAGTTTTCTCATCTCGAATAGATACTGTCTACAAAAACGACCAAAATACCTATTCACGGACACTTTTTTATCCAGGAAATCTGTTCTTCGTGGTAAAATAATCCTTTCTGTTACTTATATCTTAGAACAAATTGACTGTGTCATATGTTTAGAGAGACACACATTCATTGGACAATTGACAAAAATCCACCAATCATGAATGTTGATGTAAAACAACTTCATTGTAGAATATCTGGTATCTTCAGTATTTTATCTAAGGTAAAACAGTAATTTTTAAACAGGAACACGTAAAAGAGTGTTACGAATAAATAACTTTTTCGAAACCCCTTAGGTTTTGCCATTTTGAAACATATATGGCGGGTAATTGAGAAAAATACATATTTGATAGTATTGTATACTACACAGCAAAACAACCTAGTCCCTGTCCAGGTAGAGAGAAACAGTTTAAATTTGAAGACATGAAACGGTGTTGTATTTAGTATTATGTAGGTCTAATGTCGTAATGGTACTGGTAGACACAATGGCCTGATTGGGGAGTGAAGCCATGTAAAAATCGCGAAGCATTAAGGTTCGTGTGGACCCTATGGCTAAAATGGCTGCGTATCATCTCAAAATTTACTCCGAGTGCAGACAAACCTGTGCATCTGGAAAAGTGTTAAGGCATAGCATGCCCTATAAAATGGCTATATAAACATGATAAATAAAATTCAAATGCATTGTATCACTCGGACTTCTCTTGAACTGAATTTTAATGTGCGTATTGTTATGCGTTTACTTTTCTACATTGGCTAGAGGTATAGGGGGAGGGTTGAGATCTCATAAACATGTTTAACCCCGCCGCATTTTTGCGCCTGTCCCAAGTCAGGAGCCTCTAGCCTTTGTTAGTCTTGTATTATTTTTAATTTTAGTTTCTTGTGTACAATTTGGAGTTTAGTATGGCGTTCATTATCACTGAACTAGTATATATATTTGTTTAGGGGCCAGCTGAAGGACGCCTCCGGGTGCGGGAATTTCTCGCTGCATTGAAGACCTGTTGGTGGCCTTCTGCTGTTGTCTGTTCTGTGGTCGGGTTGTTGTCTCTTTGACACATTCCCCATTTCCATTCTCAATTTTATGTTTTAGAAAATTTAAAACTTAACTGGATTACGCAGTGCACTTTTTTTTTCGAGTACCACGATTTCCCGAGGACAGCAAGAACTAATTAATTTCCCAAGGACTGATTGATTTCACCCGAAAATTTTGATTTTACTTGGTGTTACAGGGAGTAAACTTAACTCTTTTTCTCCAGGGGCCAGCTGGGCCCCCTAAATATTTTTTTCAGGGGCCCAGTTGAAATTTTAGGGCCAAACCAATTTTTATACAAATAAAATAAAACTTAAATGTACATTTAATATACTAATAAAGCCTTTTTATGTAATCCTATATGTAATGTTTGAGTCTGGTAAAGGTTATGTGTGGTAACTTTATAATATTTGAATTATTGCCATCATAAATATATCATAAGATTTGAAAGTACTGAATTTAGAACATTTCCCGCCAAAATTGTCTCCCTTCAATTTGAACTTCCTGTTGACAATATAGCTGTTTCCTAACCCGAATAATCCAGTCCTTATATTACGATCACTACGATCACTCCATTAAAAGTAGTGGATAGAGGGCGCTGAATTATTCGAGTTAAGCTGTTTCCATAAAACATTAATTAATGTTATTTCAAATCCAACTGTCCTCTAATAAGTGTTGATCAAAAATATTATATAATTACTTTTCATCGAAGATTGGTTAGCATACTAGATATTATTATATTTATTTATGAGATTTTGCATTTCGTTTTTTCATTGAAGAACAAGTTGTGTTTACAAGTTTTTGTCAAAAACGGATTTGGAATGACTCCCTCAACAACTGCGATGTATCTCTACAAAATTCAGATTCTACAGCGTAACGAAAACACTTAAAAATAATGAATTAATTGTAGAAGCTTTAAAAAAGAAATTAGAAAACATGTTTAGAGAAGGGGTATACATGTGTCAAATCCTGAATTCGCATCGAAAACTTAGTTGTCCGACTGGGTTTTGGTTATTAAAATGCCCTTACTGGTTTACGGAAATCCTCCGTTCCATTTTCCCGCTTTAATTAGACAATTGGGTTTCCGTTTGGGAACAGTATTTGTTTATATCGTGGGGGAAAGGATAGACATAGGATTCAATGCAAAATATTTTCGGTCGCCAGCTGGGCGATCAGGATAATAAAAATATTCGCCCAGCCGAAAATCTGGTCAACTGGGTGACCGTTAGGTTTAATCCCTGTGTTATACTGCTTAAACTAGGAAAACAGCATATAATTTTAAGGTTTAAGACGTTTTAGTCGTTTAAACTCAATAAAAGTACAAGTTATCTTCAGGAAATCGATTTGCATGTCTTTTATGCAAATTCCTTGTTGAAAATAATATGGCGGACGTAATTATTCATAAGGTAGATAACTCGACTTAAAAGCAAAATACTGGAGTACTGTTGTCTAGATTTCGTGTCCGACTCAATCCCGAAATTTACAATGCCCGACGAGATGTAGTAAATCGAATGATATAAACATGACTTATATCTTAAAATTGTATACTGTAAATTCATAAATTATTGCGTGCATTTATTATTGCGATTTTGTTATTTTAGACTAAAATGCGATTTTAATGTTTGCGATATTGAGAAAAATCCTCTTTAATTCTTATAAAAAATTTCAAAATGCGAGTTTAAATTGTTGCGATTATTACCCTGTCGCATTTTTCGCAATAATAAAAACATCGCAATAATTTCTGAACTTACAGTACTTTAATATTGTTTTAAGAAGTATAACATCATGTAAAATCAAGTTTTTGGGACAAATCAATCAGTCCTTGGGAAATTAATTAGTTCTTGCTGTCCTCAGAAAATCTTGGTACCGCTTTTTTTCGTCCCTGCAGAAGATGATAAAATTAAAATGTTGAGTTTCACTTGATATGGTCCACTCAGGTATTCAGTTTAAATCACCAATTATTGTCAGGTATCTATTGTCCCTCTGTTGTCTATGTCAATCAATACAGTTCACTTCAATTATTACCTGTGGGGAAGTTCTCAAACCTCCTTCCCAACTTTGTTTATTTTGGCACCTTCTGCAAGTTCTGGAGGAATGAAAAAAAGTGCACTGCAAAATCCAGTTAAGTTTTTAATTTTCTAAAAGATAAAATGTATTTGAATTTTATTTATCTAGAGCATGCTATGCCTTAAATTTTTTCCAGATACTCAGGTTTGAGGTGAAAATGCAGCCATTTTAGCCAAAGGGTCCACATGAATCTTAATGTCCAGGGGCGGATCCAGGATTTTAGGTTAGGGAGGTGCAAATTTAAATTTTTGAGGTAAAATTATTGAAATATTCTTTATTTAGCTGAGGACAACCCATGCTTTGCAAATTTTATGGGGGGGGGGGGGGGGGGGGGGGCACACCTGCCACCCCCGAACCTGAATCTGCCCCTGATAACCAGATACATGTAAAAAAAAAACCAAAGTACACAAAATTACAAAAGACATCTACAGGGCAACATACAGTCTTCAACAATACATGATCCTCCAATTGGTGTTTTTTCCCGAAAAAGAATTGATTTCACAAAGCAAACATCTCTGTGACAATGTCCTATGACATGTTTTTCCCCTAAATGAACCAAGGTTACACAGGGCAATGAATACACCTTATTATATTTAGGCTTATTGCAATACAATCCAGAAAAGTTCTAAAAGTATACAACTCTTTCAAACCAGTTGAAGCTATCTGGGACCTTGTTTAACCCTTTCACCGATAGCTGCCCTGACAGAAGCTACTCTGAGATGATGGCTTCCCTGGCTACTATGACTCAAGTGGGAGATCTTCATAACAAATATCAATAAAAGCTTGTCTGTTGTTATTTTTGTCTTTATTTTTACTCACTAACACAATGTACATAATTTTGTTCCTGTTTTGATAAGTTTTTCTTCAAACAAATTCAAAATTTGAAAATTTTCGGCATTATTTGAATAAAATTCTCAAAATTCAACTTTTGACCCAAAATCATAATTTTTTAACCCAAAATGGCAAAAGTTTGAAAAATTCAATGATGCTGTACAAATTCCTTTCACTGAACGATGACCATTCCAAGTGTTTTTATACATAAAACGGCATTTTATGTCAAAAATGTATACTAGTTCAATTCTTCCATATTTAAAAAAAAAAAATGTTCCCTTATTTCCAAATTATCGTAAATTCCGTAAATTTCATCTGATTTTGACACGGTTTTCAACAAACGGAAGCGCCATGTTTACACTTTCATCCAGGTATTCAAACAAAGAAAGATAACTTGTGTCTGCAACGTTTTGAGTGGCAAATGTAAAAGATGTATTCCAATCCCGGTAAAACGGGACTTATCGTCAACTGTCTGAAGCGTGAATCCAGGTGAACTGGGACTCGTCGGCGAAAGGGTTAAACAATGTACTGTGACTAAAAATTTTCAAAGAGTTATGTTTAAACAATTGGAAACACTTCAAACAAAGCATTTTCAGGTCTCCACAATAACGCTTGTTTGATTGTCCGGTACTACAGGAAAAAAAGGTCGGACAAGTAAAAGCCGTATCAAGCTTGTCCCTCAGGACAAGTAAGAAAATAAATTAAATCCAACTTTGATGATCAAAGTTATAAACAAAAAACAAGAAGAGAAGATAAAAACAAATATTAATTTGACATGTTTACTTGCGATTGATAATTTAAAACTGGTTCTTTGTCAGATACTGCTCTATGTTTAATTGGAGACATTTCGGGACCAAGATAAACCAGTACAGCCCTCAATTTAGTCTGCTGAAATGGTCGCCTGGGAGACTTTATAAGCTGATTTGGCAACCAAAAATTCATAAGTGGTCGCCATTTGGGCAATAAGAATATTGAAAAACTGGCGACCTTAAATTTTCGGAAATTTTGCCCTGATCAGAGTCGGGTTCAAAAAATCGTCTCAGCGCTTCACAGTAACACAAATTTAAACGCCTTTTAGATTTACGCTTGATCTTGTCAGTGCTTTATTGCATCAGGTAATTGGAGGTCATTTGCAGGGTTGGCAAAGTATTACACGGGTTTTCCCGGGCTGGGCAATACTCCCAGAAACGGGTAATACTGGGCAATACTGAGCAATTTAATTTTTTAAGCTTATTTTTACTTAGAATAGTAAAGACTTATTGTAGTTTCATAGTATTATAATAGTAAAGACTTATTGTAGTTTCATAGTATTATACCTGAATATATACATTTTATACAGATAGCCCTTGAGAGTCATTTCTAGAGGATTGAAAATTCAATTTCTTCCTTTCCTCCAATAATTCTATGTAGGTAGAATACAAGTTTTGCACATTTTAGGATATGTTGATAATTTTCAAGTTTGTTTCAATAATCCAAACTTTGAAAAAATGCATTTTATTGTAGTGTTAAAGTGAATTGTAAATTTTTAATTGTTATACAATCATATTGCTAAATAAACACCCTGAGGGGACATTCATATATGTCATGAACTCTTATAGAAATGAAAAGGCTGATTATATAAACAAGTCTGTGTCATAATCTGAATAATTACTTATTAATCAGTGATAAACATGTACATATATATACTACTTAGTAAACATTTTTAGCAATGAACAAAAATTGTTTAAAAGTAATTTTCCTTACATATATTTGTTAATTCTTAATAGTTATATATATTTAAACAAGTGAACTTATAAATTAAAATACTATGTTTTATTCTATAAATATCATAATCTTTAATGTATTGCATTTGTGATTAATCTCCGATTCCTCTTTAAATTTCAGACCAGTATTTCATATTACCCAGTATTACCCGGTAAAACCCAGTAAAACCCGGGTTTTCCCAGTATTTCCCACTGGGCTGGGCAATACTCATAAAATCCGGGTTTTTGCCAACCCTGGTCATTTGTAAGCATTGACTTAAGGTGTCAGACCACCAAGTACTCCCCCCAATTTAGAACGTATGTAAAAGTAGCCATACTCTGACACAAAATAGTGCTTTTGATGTCATTGTTTACTTAAACTAACCAACAAATTTGTAGAAATGAAACTTTTGGTGAAAGAGAAATATATTTAGACCATTTTGAGCCAAAATTCACATGTCTATGAGTTTGCATTAAAAATTCAGGATTAATGCGCTCCATAGTATACTAAGTAAAGATTTCCAGAAAACCAGGGGTTATTTTTAGGCAGTTAAGCTGCCTTATGCGAGCACCCTAGATTTGTGTTCTACCCAATAAATGCTGAAATACGTGCCATTGTTATTATCTAGCTGGATATAATGTTATTTATAACTAATTGAATAGTTTTTTCATACTTTTAATTCTGGATTACAAAAATATGACCAGAAAAAACCTTAAATGATCGTCGAACCACCCAAAAGTTTTGAAGTTGCACATAGGAAGTAGAGCACATTAGGAATCCTTATGTAGTTTATTATCCCCTGTGCTTTTGGCTAAGATGTCAAAGAACAATTGTATGAAATATTTAATCGCCGAAAATCTTTAAAGACAAGCAGTTTAGATTTCCCAAATGGCAAAAGTCGTAGGAATATTGTTTGTCGTCAATACGTGTTACAACTACGTCAGTAGTCTATTAATAAGTTCCACTGTTCATGCTGTTGGCGGCAATTTCCAATTAGAAGACGAAATTTTCGTATCTTTTCAATTTGGAGGCAGGGAGGTCCGCGACCTTCCACTGTTGCAATCGGACTCTCGACTTGGTTACTAGCTACGCCCGACGGACCTTTCACTTGAAAGAAAATTAAAAATAACCTTTTTACCAAAGTCTCTAAATAAACGATCTCAAAACGTATTTTCATCTTTATTATTCATGACAGCGATGTTCATTTTGTTCAACCGCTAGCTTTATACAGATAATCGCCTACAAGTAATGTGTAAATTCGAGTAAAATCATATCTGACTGACAAAAACAACATTGAAAAACAATGGATGCCGTGTAGACAATTACAATATCGGGTCCGATTCCGGAGCGGATAAGGGTAATTCCGGGTTTTGGAGATCAACTACAAAAATTTTTTTCAGGCAGGTGACAAAATACATCTATGCATGGTAAATACATATAAACACTAGAAATGGAAACCAAAAGATATATGTAAAAGAAAGAAAAAGCAAAAAATATTTGATACAGAAACTCAAAATTACTTTTTGACAAATTTTAATGTCAAAATCCAATACAATGTGACAGCTGGGAACAGTATATCTAACAATATATATGTTCCTGGTGACAGTATAAATCTTCTTTATCAGTGATAAATGTTGATAATGCATGTAAGATGCTTTTAAAGTGTAAACATATTACTGCAATTTTTTTCTCAATTTTGAAGGGTCAGTTAACATAGCTGGAAGTTTCTTACTTTGTTTTCGCAAATAGTGCAACTAGATTTTATGATACCTGAATGTAAGCAAATCATATGATATATAGGTGGAATCCTTTGGGTCACTCTACCCCCTCCTGTTTGATAACTTTGAAACGGATGAGATCCCCACCCCTAAACCATATATATTCATGTATGGGACTATATAACTAATCAAATGAAATATATAGGGGGAAGTCCCTAGGGTTACCCCACCCCTCCTGTTTGAGAACTTGGAAACAGTCGAGATCCCCACCCCTAAACCATATATATTCATGTATGGGACAATATAACTAATCAAATGAAATACAGGGGAGTCCCTGGGGTCACCCCAACCCTCCTGTTTGGGAACTTTGAAATGGTCGAGATCCCCACCCCTAAACCAAATATATTCATGTATGGGACAATGTAATAAATCAAATGAAATATAGAGGGAGTCCCTGCAGTCACCCCACCCCTCCTGTTTGAGAATTTGGAAACGGTCAAGATCCCAAGACAAGACAAGACAATTTATTTAAACTTAAGCACACGTATGGTGCTACAAGAGGATAACAATTATACATTAACAATTACATATATACTTATACATTTACAAGCAAGACACACAATAAATAAATAAGTGATATCATACAATAAAATGGAGATAAACTATAGTTGGTTGATTTGTTTGCAAAATTCTTAATTGCAACATGGATATGAAGTTATTGTAACATGCTTTGTATTATGAAAATATTTTTTCAATATGTCTTAGAAACATGCACACTTTTGTTAGCAGTGGCACGTTACAGTGTGATAATAGACCAGTAAGTTTCAATTGGGAAGGATTTTGTGTGTAATATGTAGGTATATATCTTTCTCTTAAAGACATAATTTGTTCATTGGAGCATACAAAAAAATAATGATCCCATAAACCATACATATTCATGTATGTGACAATATAACAAATGAAATGAAATATAGGGGGAGTCCTTGGGGGTCACCCCACCCCTCCTGTTTGAGAACTTGGAAACGGTCGAGATCCACCCCTTAACCATATATATTCATGTATGGGACAATATAACAAATCATATGAAATATAGGTTGAGTGCTTGGGGCCACTCTACCACTTCCTGTTTGAGAATTTGAAAACGGTCGAGATCCCCACCCTTAACCATATATATTCATGTATGGGACAATATAACAAATCAAATGAAAAATAGGGGCAGCTCCTATGGTCACTGTAAACCATCCTGTTTGAGAACTTGGAAACGGTCGAGATCCTCACCCCGAAACCATATATACTCATGTATGGGACTATATAACAAATCAAATGAAATATAGGGGAGTCCCTGCAGTCACCCCACCCCTCCTGTTTGAGAACTTGGAAACAGTCGAGATCCCGACCTCTAAATTAAACCATATATATTCATGTATGGGACAGCAGAACTTATCAAATGAAATATAGGGAGAGTCCTAAGGTTCACCCTACCCCCTCCTGTTTGATAACTTGGAAACAGATGAGATCCCCACCCCTAAACCATATATACTCATGTATTTGGCAATATAACAAATCAAATGAAATATAGGGGAAGTCACTGGGGTCACCCCACCCCCTCCTGTTTGAAAACTTGATAACGGTCGAGATCCCCACCCCTAAACCATATATATATTCATGTATGGGACAACATAAAAAATCAAATGAAATATAGGGTTAGTCCCTAAGGTCACCCCATCCCCTCTTGTGTGTGTTTTAAGAACTTGTAAAAGTTTGAGATACCAACTCCTAAACCATATTCATTCCTGTTCGTCATTTCAAACAGATTTGAATGACATACAAGATCAATCTCATAGGCATCACATATGCATATCACTTTACTAGACCTAATCAATGTGTACTAGACTTTGCCCAATGTCAGGCGACCATGGGAACGAATAATTATGGCAGCTTTGTTTGGGAGACTTCGTAACAGCATTCTGTTACAATTATTTCTTGTTTATTATAAAATTTTATTGATGCAAAAAATGAGTAGGTTTAAAGAATTTACCTTAATTATATTTTGAATAATTTCTGGTTCTATAAAAAATTTCATTTTAATATGGCTCATTTTAAAGAAAACATATCTTTCAAGCCCAAGAGTGTTTGACCAACTTTATTATAATCACCTGTCATTTTATTCCAAACTTAGACATCATGGACTTGGGGTGAAGGTGGGGGTCATTTACATTTACTATGGGCAGGTCAGTCAGACCTCACCTTTGATCCCCGTAGTAGTAAACATTTGTCTGATTTGTGTCTCATAACTTTTGCACTGTAGAACACAAACTCAGTTTTCTTTCCAGGGAAGCAAGTCCATGCATACTATTACAAGCTCGTACTAAGTCAACTTGAACTACTAACAGTCAACTAAAACCAACGTTAACTATCAACTAGAACAACTGCAATCATTTCGAACTTGTACCACTGCAGACACATGACCATTAAAAATATACTTGATATATGCGTTGCTTTTGAAAACCTTGATAAAATATGAATTATTTGCCTTAATAATTAATTCATTAAATGAACATAAATGCACAATATATGAATGTTTAATGTTTGTTCTTTTAAATCTTAAAAAAAATGAAGCAACATAGCCACAGTTTTCATAATTATGTTTGCCTTGGTTTTTGGTTAACTGCCTACAGTGCTTACAGTGCTTTGATTTGGAGTACCTTTGAAGGTCAGTTTTTTCTTTGAAGGCTTTAAAGGTATTTTGAAAATTGGCATGTAGAAAGCTGATACATGTACAATTCAGGATATACCTGGTTTCTATGAAGTTAAACTTAAGGTAAAATATTTAGAAAGCTGTGAAAATTGCAAAATTTGGTTGAACAGATAGGGATTTTTAATTGGTGGTCTGACACCTGAAAATGGCACAGATCTATCTATCTTTTTTTTAGCACTCAGTCACAACTTTTGACTATTAGCCTATGTGCCGTTAGAAAGAAAACCATTGGCATTTATAGATTGTGTTTATTGAAAGCACATGGTTGAGCCTCGTTCTTGATTTCGTCAGTAAACAGATTGAAATAAGGTCGGCGACAATTTTGTAAATTATTCTCATAGATTCAATAAAATATCGGCTGCAATCACAATGTCGCAAACGATTTCAGATGATCACTTGACCGATAGGGCAATCACCAGTGCTTCTGCACAAGTCTGATGAGATAATTACTAGACTGGGGCTTCGGACTACCGCTAAACATTGCAGATTGTAATAAAACATGTACAATGAAATAAAATTAAATAAATCATTGTGGTTATTTTACAGTAGATTTATACAAACTATTTCTACACTCGACAGCATAAAAACACAGAACTTTTATTTCACAAGGGTTGTTTTGCTAGAAAAAAAATGTGGGCATCCTGAAATTATTTCCTGGCCACTGAAATTTCGAGTTGGCCACTAAATTTTCATGTCAGGTGGCCAGTTGGCAACTTGATTTTAGAAGCTACTTTGAGGGCTGCAGTACCTGTTTTCCTTTGAGGGCTGCAGTACCTGTTTTACTTTGAGGGCTGAAGTACCTGTTTTCCTTTGAGGGCTGCAGTACCTGTTTTCCTTTGAGGGCTGCAGTACCTGTTTTCCTAGTTGTTATGTTGCTTTATGATAAATTTTATTTAGCAAAAACATTTTTAAAAGAAAAATGAAGAAATTATTGACCATAAAATTCATAAAATCATATTTGATCATATTTGGACAAAACAATATTTGATTGTGTTTGAATAAATTAAAAACAAAGCTGATCGTAGTAAGGCATTAATCATAATAATCAATATTTTATCAACTTAAAAGACCAGGATACAAACCAAATGAGTCTAGACTGACGGGCCTACCAGACTGTGCCTGATGTGCAGAGTCTAATGAGACTTTGGCATTGATGCAAACTAGAACCTAAGTCCTGTGACTAGACATGACTAGATTTAGTTGTTCTCGACTCATATTTTTGAAAAGGATATCAAGAGATCTCAATCGAATTCTGTTCATTGAATCGACCTAAAATGCAAAAAAGGTTAATATAAAGGTTATTTTTTTTTGACAAGTCACAATTCCATTCGAACAAGTAAGTTTTGGTATGTACTTGTCCTATTGGGCAAGTTGAAAAAAAAGTTATTGTAGAGGCCTGATTTTTCTTACTTTATTTTGTGTTTAAAAATTGGATCATAAACTATACAGATTTCAAAATGTTCACTTTCTACACATTTTCCGCCCTCTGCTCATACCTGATGACCTTTATTCTTGTGTCACTTGACCCAAACAGGAAGTTGTCTAAGTGACTGTTTTTTCCTGATTGGACTAAATAGCAATAAGGTGTATTCATTAAATTGATAGTGGAATCTTGTGAATAAATGGATACATATACAATGTCAATGATTGTATCTATAAAATATAAACTTTTAAAAAGTTGGAAATCATAGATTGTCAAAACTTAAAGGACATAAAGCTTTATTTAAAGTCGGTATATATATATGCAATACAGTCGGTACCACGATTTCCGGAGAACTCCCAAGAACTGAATATTGACCAGAGAAACGATAAATTGGACCCAAAAGCTTTATTTTATATGATGTTATACTGTTTTAATATATATCAAGTATATAATTGTAAGATCCAAGTCGTTTTTACTCAATAAAACTACAATTTCACTTCATGAATTCGATTTGTGTGTCTTGTATGCAAGTTCCATGTGGATAACAATATGGCGGACGTAAATATTCAAAAGATGGATAACTTTGTCTAAATATATAAAGTATTAATCTTTTTTTTTTTAAATTTAAGATTTCCAAATGATGTATTTACTTTTCAAATTTCCATTATTAAAGAAACTAATCCTTCTGAACTTTTTTAATCTTTTATTTAGATACAGTTATCTACCTTTTGAAGACACACAAATTGAATTTTGAAGTGAAATTATACTTTCTTTGAGTAAAAATGACATATCTCTGAATTATATACTTTAATATCTATAAAAGCAGTATAAAACTATATAAAATATAGTTTTTGTGTAACTTTATAGGATCTCGGGTCAATATTCAGTTCTTAGGAGTTCTCCGGAAATCATGGTACCCCAATACAGTTATACACACATGCTCTGGATGGCTTTTAAAACTGACATAACAAAAGCACTACAAACAAAAAAGCCTGCATCAACAACTTATTCTTTTAAATGATAAGAAATCATGGTACAATGTAATTGAGAGAAAACTGACACAATCAGTTAAAAGAATTATTTTGGCAACGCCTACTTTTTGTTTATCTTTATTTTTTAAATTCAGATGGATTCTCTTGAACACAAAATGAACTGAAAACGGTGCAGAAAAAGCAAAGATCATGATCATAAATCAAGGGAATCACAGAAAATTATCTGGAAGACAATGGAATTGAAAGAGAAAGGTACTGAATTTTTATTTAAAGCTACCCCTTTTTTTGCTTTTGACTTCAATGCTGTACTTGTGTATTATGGTTGAAGGTTTAATATACTCAACTCATAGTGTACTAATTCATCTTAATTCTGCTCAGAAAGTACCCTTTAAATTGTATTCTTAAATCACCATTTTAAAGGTACTTTCAAACAACAATCAAGACTTATTAGTTAACAGTTGATGCTGTTAATAAAATATATTTTCGTTCTATTCACATGAATCTTTTGACCTTAAAGAGAGTTTTCCTGATAAGTCATTATAAAATTATAGGATAACATTTTATGTATATGATTTTCAAATTGTCAATCAACTATTAAAATATAAGCTGTAATGTCCACTTTAAAAAAAATGTGTATTAGTTGATGTAAAGTATAACTATGCAGCCACTTCTATAGCTTCAAAACTAGTCACACTAGGGAATACAAAACTAATCACACTAGGGAATACAAAACTAATCACACTAGGGAATACAAAACTAGTCACACTAGGGAATACAAAACTAGTCACACTAGGGAATACAAAACTAGTCACACTAGGGAATACAAAACTAATCACACTAGGGAATACAAAACTAGTCACACTAGGGAATACAAAACTAATCACACTAGGGAATACAAAACTAGTCACACTAGGGAATACAAAACTAATCACACTAAGGAATACAAAACTAGTCACACTAGGGAATACAAAACTAGTCACACTAGGGAATACAAAACTAGTCACACTAGGGAATACAAAACAAGTCACACTAGGAAATACAAAACTAGTCACACTAGGGAATACAAAACTTATAATACATGTGAAATACTTAATTATAAAATTGTAGTATGGAATAAAGGTGAAGAATGCTCTGCCCTTTACCAAGGTGATGGAAATTTTTACCCAGGATTCATCTTGAAAATTATCAGATCACCTGGACTGAAAGCAATTGTACAGTTTGATGGCTATTCAAAGGAAGAAGCTGAAACAGTTGACATAACACAGATAAAACCAATTCAAAGAAAACAAAAAGAAAAATCAGGTATTTCAACTTTCAAGTCTTAACAAAAGATGTAACTAGAATGCTACATGTACTGTAGGGAACACCCTGTCTACATCAAGCCTTACCACATATTAATTATAACTTTTACTAAATTTTTTCATAAATACAAAGATTTGGTTTGGAAATTTTGCTGTAATTGTAGAATTCTAATTTAAAATGGGATATCACATCCTAATTTTTTACGTTGTTGATGTAGTTTCTTGAGCCCATAAATTTAGATACAATGTATGATCCAAGTAAACTCATTGATCCTTTGAATAAACTTATTCTTAAAGGTTATCAATTAAACACCATTGTAGGCAAATCTTGAAATATTGTTTTTATTGGTACTAACATTGATTTTGTTTTTGAAAAAATTAAAAATAAGTAAATATATATGTACAGTAATGAATACTCCTGATCCTACATCAGTATTTGAAGTTACTCTTTACAATAACCCTTGTTATATGTAAAGTAATGAATACTCCTGATCCTACATTGGTATTTGAAGTTACTCTTTACAACAACCCTTGTTGAAATAACATTAGATTTTATAAGTAAGTTATATTTATTGTATTTATGGTCTCAGTGGTAGTTGTCATTTTTATACAAATTTACAAAATGTTACTAATTTTTGTTGAGCCTGCGACTTTGTCGCAGAAAGCTCGACATAGGGATAGTCATCCCTGGCGGCTTTGTTAGCTAACTTCTTAAAAGCTTTATATTTTAGAAGCTAGAAGACCTGGATGCTTCATACTTTGTATATAGATGCCTTATGTTACGAAGTTTCCGTCTGTGATATGTTCATTGTCCTTGACCTCATTTTCATGGTTCAGTGACTACTTAAAAAAAAGTCTACATTTTTTGTAATGTTCATTTCTTTCTTATTATGAGTAATAGATAATTATATTTAGTATGTGCGTACCTTGCAAGGTCTCATGCCTGTCAGACATTTTCATTTGACCTCAACCTCATTTCATGGATCAGTGAACAAGGTTAAGTTTTCGTGGTCAAGTCCATATATCAGATACTAGAAGCAGTAGGTCTACTATATTTGGTATATGGAATGAATGTAAGGTGTACATGTCCAACTGGTAGGTGTCATCTGACCTTGACCTCATTTTCATGGTTCAGTGGTCAAAGTTAAGTTTTTGCGTTTTGGTCTTTTTTTCTAATACTATATGCAATAGGTCAACTATATTTGGTGTATGGAAATATTTTATGATGTACATGTCAGTCTCACAGGTTTTATTCTTGACCTCATTTTCACAGTTCATTTCTCAGTGTTAAGTTTTTGTGTTTTGGTCTGTTTTTCTTCAACTATAAGCAATAGATCAACTATATTTGATGTATGGAAAGATTGTAAGGTGTATATGTCTGTCTGGCAGGTATCATCTGACCTTGACCTCATTTTCATGGTTCATTGGTCAATGTTAAGTTTTCATGGCTAAGTTTGTTTCTTAGATACTATAAGCAATAGGTCAACTATATTTAATGCATAAATTGATTGTAAGGTGTACATGTCTGTCTGGCATGGTTCATCTGACCTTGACCTCATTTTCATGGTTCATTGGCAGTGTTCCCGCCTTCCCTAAATAGAAGGGCGGCCCGCCCTTCTGCCCTCCAAAGTAAAAGAATGCACCCCTCTGCCTTTTCAAAAATATAAAATTTCCAAATTTCATGCCTACCGGCGTTTCTGGTAAAATTGTTACCTGATTGTGTAACACTAATTAACTGACAATGGGATTAAGTTAAATACCTAGTGCTTTGGCAGTTTTATCACCTTTGTTAATGATGGTTTACTGCTAATTAGTGGATTTAAGATTATTGAACAAATACTAGATATTTAATACAGAATGAAATGTCCACATGTTATCCATTTGTAATGTTTATGTACAGCATGTACACCTGAAAAAATTTATTTCAGTAGGCATAACATAAAAAATAAAATCTTAAACAATTTTAAAGGCATACATAGTTTTGACTTAATTGGTAAAAATGTTTTGTTTCATAACCATGAGTATGAAATTTAAAGAGGAATCAAAGAAATTTGTACTTTGAACATAACAAGATTCACTTCCTGTTTTTAATACTTCTTGTATTTTATAATCCTCCTGACATAGGAGCACTCAACAAATTTATTTTTAACAATGATGGAGAAAAAAGTAACTGTTTATACCTTCTGCTATATATTATTGCATCAATATAAAATATGATCATCTCCTGTCTCACCTGTTATATTTATAAAACTCCTTACTGAGGACCACTTTGGTGTGCACTTAAAAATACATTTTTGTAACAATTCAAATGATAATAAATAACTCTCAATAACATATATACTATATGTTTGAACAAGTAATTTAAATGTAGATAATTTAATTACATTCAACATTCAATTTTGCATGTATAACTCCATCTTTCAAAACTTTTTGTTTATTTTGGTATAAGTTATAAAACATTGAAATTTCTGATGATTATTTTCCATACCAAATGTACAAGTTTGTTTAGATTAACATCAAAATGATATGCTTTGCTTCATGGTATGATAATTTGATAAAAAAAAATTCTTACTGGAACCAACATCAAGAACACATTAATTTCTGAATATGGTTTAAATACAACTTATGTTCTCCAGCTGAGCCTAGCAATATTTAAGGTAATTTATACACTGTCCAACATTGCCTTTAAAATCTGGGTTATAACAATAAAGTTCCCTTTCAGACAACTAGCACCCTTCTGCCCTGAGACTCAAGCTGGAACACTGATTGGTCAATGTTAAGTTTTCTTGGTTAAGACTGTTTCTTAGAAACTATAAGCAATAGGTCAACTATGTTTGGTTTATTGAATGATTTTAAGGTGTACATGTATTTCTCATTTGGTTTATCTGACCTTGACCTCATTTTCTTGGATCATGTTAAGTTTATGTGTTACTTGAGGTAAAGCTTTATATTTAGGACTATCAACATAAAATCAATGGTTAGTAAAGAAGGCGAGACATTTCAGTGTGTGCACTCTTGTTTACTGTACTAATATATATATATGTAATCATCCATATTACAGTTTTGATTTTATTGCAGATTTAATACTGGTATCTGAGGAGAAGGGTGATGGTTTGTTCAAACCTCTGTGTGGTAAAGAAGAAGACAAATATCTTGAGTAAGTTATTGCAAAGTAAACATGAGATGTGGGTTGAACTTCAATGAGACAGCAACCCAACAAGAAGTTTACAAGAAAGATACATGTAGCTTTTTATCATGATTGTTGACTTTGCTTTGTTTCTTAAAATCAGAATAAGATAACCTCACCTTGCCAAATTCGCTGAGGTGAGCTGTTTTCTGTGGTGTCAACAATTTGTTAGTTTGTCATTAGGTCAATTTAAGTCAAAACTCTTACCGTAAGGCAATTGATTTTTGGTATGCATTTGTATTAGCATTGACACATCTCATTTCCATGGAGATCATGTGGCCCTGCCCCTCAGTCATGGTCTACTAACTTTGAAACTTTTGCATAGTTAGCATGTTGTGATAAGGTCAGTTTAAAATGAACCACTAATGGTTAGTCATTGAATTTTGTTTGCAAATTTATTAGCATTGGCACATCTCATTTCGAAGGAGATTATTTGACCTGTCCCCCTCAGTCATGGTTCATTGACTTTGAAACTTTGGCATAGTAAATCACTTCTGTATCTTGTCAAGTAAAAGTACATGTATGTTCAATTATGAGTAAAGTTTAGTTGTTTGTAAATTCTCCTTCTTTGTTACAAAATTTTTTATTGAGAGGAATTATTGCAAGGTGTTTGCATCTCTGAATATCTGAATATTTGTATTATTGTAGCATGTTTAAGACAGTTGAGTAGTATGGTTAGCAACACATTGCTTATTGTCATAGCATATACACATGATTTGAACACAACCAAACTTGTCCACAAGCATCATTTGGGTATCTAGTTTAAAAAATGTGTCTGATGACCCCTCCTGTCAGCCAAGATGGCCGACATAGCTAAAAATAGAACATAAGGGTAAAATGTTCAGCAAGACAAGATCTACAAATAAGTCAACATGACCAAAATCGTCAGACAACTCCTAATTAGAGTTATTGCCCTTTAATGACGATTTTTACAAATTTTTTTGTGTTTTTGCCTTACATCTTAAAAACTATAATAGATAGATAGAAATAGTACAAAGCAACCAGACAAGATCTACAAATAAGTCAACATTAACGAAATCATTAGTCTACTCCTTATTGAAGTTATTGCCCTTTAATGATGATTTTCTCATTATTGCAATAACTGCAATAGATAGATAGAAACTTTAAATAGCACAAATAATCAGCAAGACAAGCATACAAATGAGCCATAATGGCTGAAATCTTCAGTCGATTTGTTTTGGAGTTATTGCCCTTTAATGATAATTTTCTACATTATTTTGCAATTTTTGCCTATTATCTTGAAAACTTTAATAGATAAATAGAACTTTAAAAAGGAAAATATATCAGCAGGATAAGATCTACAAATATATCCACATTACTGAAATCGTCAGTTAACTCTTAATAGAGTCATTCCTCCATTAATGCTGCTTTTTCCTTTTTTTGTTGAAGATGCAGATGAGCGACATAGGCTCTTTAGAGCCTCTACTTTTTCATTTTACCAAAAAATCATTGATACAATTTACTATTTATGGAAACCATAATGAATTATGATGTCATACTTGAGGTACCCAAATTTAGTGCTTTAGGGAGAAAAATTCTCAATGTATTTATCCTAATGACGACATATTTAAAATAAATAATAACTGCAATTCTATGAAGTGTTTTATCAAGATTTATTTGTTCAATATATTACAGGAGTAAATACAGAGACCTGAGTGATGATGAGAGTGATGTCAGTTCTAGTGCTAGTATCCTTAAAACACCATGGAGAAAGGGTGTGGTTGCCACAGGGGGTCAGTCCATCAATCATAAAAATACATCAGTTAGAGGGAGGAGAAGCAAAGTTAAATCTGTAAATAGTGAGAGGAAAAATACAGACAAATCACAAATTGATAAAAAACAGAGGTTAGAATGTTTGCTTAAAGGTCAAAAACAATTGTATTTCAATATAGATACTAAAATTTTCACATTGCCCATTTGAAACATGCCTTGGGTAAACACATATTGTTGTTAACATCTTTGAAATAAAAACTAATAAATTGTTTAACATGCATGCAGTTCTATATTCAAAAGTCAATTAACAGCTTCAATTGTTTTCAAAATGAATGCATTGATACTTTATTATTAATGTTATAAAGTTCAAGTAGACTAGTTTCCAGATTTTCTTAAATCTTACTTCTCAATTTGTCATATGATTCCATTCTGAACCCTTAACGAAATAAATAGTTGGGGGAAAAAAGAAAAATACAACATATTTAGATTTTTAAACTTTATTAGATATGATCTTGATTGCAGAAATATTACAGAAAATGACTCTGTACATTTGGAGCTGAGTAAGGATACATTTGACTCACAGAAACCATCCACTTCTAGAACAGCCCTCAGACATACCAGAAAACCTATATATTTAAGTGATTCTTCAGATGACTCATTTAATGATAGAAAAACTTCAAGGCCAGATAGCAGCAAGTTGAATGAAGACCATAAAAACAAATCTGACACCAAACCAAGCCTGAAGAAATGTAGAAATACTTCTACAGATTCTACAGAGGAAAACTCAGATTTTAAAAATGAGGGTAGGATGATAGATATTCTTTGGGTGTCCTCACTTTTTAGATGGTAAATTGTTTACAATAGAAAGTGAAAAATTAGGAGGAATAAGCAAAAGATAGTTCTTTTTAAGTAGAAAATAACTTAAAAGAAGTTGGAAATGAGTTTCAATGAATAAAACTGAAAGGTAATAATTAAAATGGTTGCCTTATCTCTGTATGAGGGAATCTATTTAAAACCAAGTTATGTATAGTAGGAGTTCATATTTCACAGAAACATGTAGATATGAATAAAGGAAATATGTAATATATATCACTGAGAAAGCATTGTGATACACAAAAATTCAATAAAAGACATCTAGAAGTCAACATATGATCTTCAACAATAAATAGGTGTCTATAAAATATGTAAAGAAGTCTAAAAAAAGTTATGAATAAAATTAAAAGAAGCTAAAATCTAACATTAATCATGTGAACTTTAAATTCCACAAATTGTATTAATTTTCAGGTTTTGATGATTATGATTTGGAGAAGCCCAAGTTTAAGTTTACACCATCAGCTGCCAAGGTCCCGTACAAATTATCAGGACCAGATGAAATGCCTGTAATACAGGTAAACTAAAATAGAAGGTGAAAAGTAGTTCACAGTGACCTACATTACTTGTCTTATTGATTGAGCTTAAATTTTACAATCAAGATCAGTTTTCAGATACTAACCGAACTACAATCATATAACTTGAACTTAAACTTGAGGCAACCATCATTTTTTTAGGTTAATAAAATTGAGAATGGAAACGGGGAATGCGTCAAAGAGACAACAACCCGACAAAAGAGCAGAAAACAGCCCAAGGCCACCAAAAAATGCGGCGGGGTTAAACTTGTTTTGTGAGATCTCAACCTTCCCCTTATACCTCTAGCCAATGTGGAATAAACAAACACACAGCAATACGCACAGTAAAACTCAGTTTTAAAGAAGTCCAAGTCTGATGTTAGAATAGGTAATAACATTTTTTTTGTGACCCTTAACAACACTCAACAAATAAATGAAATCAAGAATGAATAATTATTAGAGGCCATTTACTATCAACTTAATGGAAATAATACGTTTGTGTTCTCCTTGTTTACCAAAGCCAAACTATATCTTTAGAAAATGAATTGAATATTTTAAACCGTCAACTAAATGATGTGTACTTTATATGTTTTGGAGTTTAGTGTGATGTCCATTTTCACTAAACTAGCACACAATTTTATTTAGGGGCCAGCTGAGGACCACCTCCGGGTGCAGGATTTTCTCGCTGCATTGAAGACCCGTTGGTGGCCTTCAGCTGTTGTCTGCTCTTTGGTCGGGTTGTTGTCTCTTTGACATATTCCCCATTTCCATTCTCAATTTTATTTAGAATGTTTCTTTTTCTTTTGATTTAATACTATCTTACTTGTACATAATTTTTTGTGCAGTTTCATTCTTATTTTCAGCCTGATTTACTTATGTGCCTTTTTAAAGCCATTGAAACAAAATTTGATAAAATATTTTATCATTGACATGTTACACATTTTTTGGTCCTTTTCTCTTTGTTGCCATGGCATTGTCAGTTTATTTTCGATTTAAGAAATTAAATGTCCCTTTGGTGTCTTTTACCATTCTTTTAAGCAGGCTATTATTGAAGAAAATCAGTTGATTTGTTATAAAGTAATAATCAAAGAGGCTAAATAGTTTTTATTGGATATATAAAATAGAGAATGGAAATGGGGAATGTGTCAAAGAGACAACAACCCGACCAAAGAGTAAAAAACAGCCGGAGGCCACCAACGGGTCTTCAACACAGCAAGAAAATCACGCACCCGGAGGCGGACTTCTGCTGGCCCCTAAACAAAAATGTGTACTAGTTCAGTGAAAATGGACTTCATACTAAACTCCTAAACATATAAATGAACTAAAATATATATGTATAGGTTTATGCCAAATTATACTGTTTAAAAGATGAAAATGTCTGTAATACAATAGCTTTATTTTTCTAGATACCTGCAACAATCAATCGTTATTTGAGAGACTATCAGAGGATGGGGATACAGTTTATGTATAATCATTACAAAAATGGTCAGGGATGTATACTAGGAGACGACATGGGTCTTGGTAAAACTGTTCAGGCAGGTCTATTAACAATTGTCATGATATTTAAGAATTATAATGTACATATTGAATTGAATTAATTGAATAATCATAGTTATCATGGTTATTGAAACACATTGCTTCCAGATTATAAAAATTTATTAGTCTATACTTAGTATCAGTTTTTGTCTTGGCTGAGACATAGGTATTGCCTTTCCGGTAACGACAATGTCAATAACTGTTAAGTTTTCTGCTTAGTTTGATTGATAGGAACTACTTGTGATAGACCAATGATATTTTGTATGAAGTTGCATTACTATCAGTACATGTCAGTTGGACAACTATTTTGAGGCCCTGCCCCCTAGGTCATGGTCCAGTGAGTTTGAATTAATTAGCAATGTTGCTGTCCATCAAATTGTTTTTTTTTGTCTCGCCTTGATGGAGTAGGAAAGCTACATTTAGGTATGCTGTTTCCGGCGGTGACCGCGTCTTCAACAATGTATTAGTTTGTGATTAGGTCAGTTTATGGGGAACCACTAGTGGTAGATCAATGATATCTGATATGCAGTTGTATTAGCATTGGCACATCTCATTTCCATGGAGATTATTTGGCCACTCCCCCTCAGTCATGGTCTATTGACTTTGAATGTTTTGCATAGTTTACATGTTTAAATATTGCCATGTGGATTCAATATTTGCATTATACTATCAAAATTATAAAAAAAATATCTCTGTGTCAACAGTTTATCTGAATTTTATGCCCACAGACAAGACATATCTCTGTGTCAACAGTTTATTAGAAAATGACGCAGTCAATTTTCTTTTACCATTGACCAGACTTCCAACCCGCATTCCGAACTCGGTTCCGTATTTTACATACTAAAAGTGCATGTTAGTATGCTCATACATTGGTAAAAGAAAGACAACTCCAGCGTTGCAAATGTACATTTTAAAATAACAGATGGTGTTGTCTCCCTTCAATATGTCTTGTTGTGTACAAAATGGCGGTCATTAACCTTCGTGACCGTCGGACAATTTTCAATCATGTTGTTGGAAATACAACTGGAACAGAATTTGTAATTTTCATTCTTTAATTTCTTAACCTGTCATACCTGCCAACTTGCACGATTCAGGCGTGAAATACACGATTTTGACCCCTTGTCACGATTGCACGATTGTGATCGTGTAAAAACCTCTAAACCACGATTTTGTTTAATTCTACTGTTCCCAATATTTCGAACTTTCTCAAACTTTTCCCAAGGGAGACAACTGTGATCAGCCAATCAAAATCGTTGTTTCTCCTGATCTTTGGGTATTGTAAACTGCAAATGTGCTAAATTTTGAACTTGTTAGTAACTCAGAATATTGTAGAAATCGTGATCATGGCAGACCAATTTCAAGTACAAGAAGGTTCTTACACAGCTGAAGAAGTAAATCATGACTGATTGACAAAGTTCAAAGATACAGTTCAACCATAAACATAATAAACAGTAGCTAATGGACAAATTTTACACTTATGGTAACAGATCATACATGTTGTCATTATTGAAATTAAATTACCAAATCAATTAAAGTACAATGTTCTATCTTTTAATTTTCACAAGGAATCAGATATATTTCCTTCTTTGTGCATATTTTTATATTTGAAAAGTCAACAATCACTTTAATATTCCTGTGACCAATAATCTGATAATCCACCTTCAAGGTTCATCTACATGTAATATACACCAACAAAAATGGCTGTGTTTACACCATGAAATTTTCTCTGAATGCAGACAAAACTGTAATTCTAATAGTTTTAAATCCTGGCAGCACCTGGCCACAACTTCTCTTTTTCCTGTGGTACCTGAAAACAATAAACCCGTTTGGTACATTGTTGAGGTCTGAAAGTGACTTATAACTGCCAACAGCCACATTATTTGGACTCTGGTAGATAGTACATCTGACTGTTATCTCATTGGCAATCACACCCCATCTCCTTATTTTATTACGGGTCAATTATTTGAAATAAATGACTACGGTACTCAACATTAAATCATTTGAAAAAAAATAATTTTGCAATAATTTATGTTGTCATTTTAAGATTTCAGTGTAAGCTTGCTTACTACAGCCTCTTCACAATGAAATTAAGTTGTATAGATGGTGTCACTTTGTTTATAATTGTGAAACTAGTATAACAATACTTTTGTCTAAATCTACAGAAATTTATCATGTTTAGGTAACTGAAATAACAATGTGATGTTGTCACTAGGTCACCTGTAACTTATCTCTTGAATAAGGACTATGTTGGGTATAAGAGCTTTCTTACTACAGGCTCTTCATAATCATTTTGTTAAATAATTCTACAAATAAGGGAAACACATTCACATATTACTTTGAATATTGTAGATTGTTCAGGTAGTCTTGAGCTATTTCTTTGTACAGCAGAACAACTAGTAGTTATTTTCACTTCACACACATATATATATATCTTGACAAACAAATAAAAACGCTATAGATTGTGGAAACAATTCATATCTATTCTATCAGTCACCCTACCTACCATAAATTGAAACGTCGCCTAAGATTCAGTAGGTAAATTAAGTAAAAATCTAGACTTGTATCAAAACTATCCCAATATGAGAGACAATGGCGTCATTTTTAAAGGCAGTGCTTTAATGCCTTTCTAGTTGCCGTGTTAATCTTTCTTTCCGCGATATCCAACTTATCTACGTGGGGGGTCATTAGGCTCCAAGTAGATCCGGAAAATGATGATTCTCTCCTCTTCTTATTGTGATATAAAATGTTTTTTGTTTCATTTCATTTACATTGGGAAATAGAGAAACGATCATTGTGTTTTGTTGGTTTTAAAAACTTTTGATATATTTGTATTTTACATTATAAGCAGTCAACCGATTGACAAACTAGAATTATTTGAATTCCGTGTGGAAAGAGGTCCGGTTAATTTGAGTGTTATCTGCAAACTAGATGTTTATAAATCATTTCAGTCGTTGATATAATAATTAAAGGTCGACTGAACATGAATTATATTATACAATTTAAAGCGCATTTCTGTTTATGCACGCGAACCCGTCTAACGTTATTGTTATTTCGCAGTTATATAAAGTAGCAAATTATCGTTCCTGAATAGGTGGCGCCGTGGTAGCCGATCCTGTTCTTCAACTTCCGGTTTCTGCACTGTGCAACTATTACAGTTGCATTTTTAATTAACCATGCCAAGTACTTGTTGTTGTGTACCTGGATGTCAAGAGGAGGACATGCATTTCCAAATGACTTAAAAAAGAAGGAAAAGTTGGATCAACGCCATGGCCCATACGCAGATTGGACGAGAACACGATGAAATCGTGGAGTCCATCTCAATCAGCTGTTGTTTGCAAGGCAGATTTTTTCTGAAAAAGACTATGTGCATGAAACTATTCATGGTAAAACTCTATTTTCTTTTTAAAATATATAGTTATATATGTAATCGCCATGCGAATAAACCAAAGTCTGTTTACAACCGCAATTATCGTTTTAGAATAAAAGAGGGTGGTTAATTCAAGACGTCATAATTTTTTGGATTACGATTCAATGTGATCTGTTTGAGATTTTTTGGTGCTTGCTACAATTATAATGATTTCTTACAAGAGGTAAATCATACTGAGAATTATTTTAGCAGTAATTATGCTAATGTAGTAATGACAGGAATGCATAAGCTATGCCTCATAGACTTTCTTGAAAAATATCAATGACAATGTTAACAGGAACAAAACAATGACATGCTCTCATCTATATTATAGTTATTTAGGTACAAACAATGTATGTTTGTTGCATATGTCTCTCATTGTTTGTCCTTTGGATTTACATAACATACATTTTGATGTACATTGATTCAGGCTAACATAATTTTATCCAGATTGTAATGAATAAATCTAGTTAATATTTGCCAGGTAGTACAAAGTATGCATTGCTAATGGAAGTTCATTTAATTATCAAAAAACTAATGTTTTATAACCTTTTTCAGGGCGCAAACCCACCATACAGAGACTTAAGTCTACTGCCATTCCCAGCCTATTTTCCTGGACCAAGCAAGAGACTGAATCGTCCGCAAAAAGAAAAATCAGGGCAGTTTCCTGTGAAAACAAAAGAACTAAACTTGATGAATATTGTAGTAGAAATCTAGAGGAAAGTTTTGATTATATAGTTGGTTTTCCTGAAGAAGTCATTCATACTGCAGACAGGATTTATGACTGTCCACCACCAACTGCCGAGCTAATGTTGAGCTTCACAGATGGAATTACGCAAACACCATCAATGCCTATATTTTCAGCAGAGAATTTTGAAATGAAGACACGTGACACAGCCATGCATTTTTATACCGGTTTAGAGTTGTATACTAAATTTTTATTTGTTTTCACCACACTTGGTCCAGCAGCACATTGTTTGAGATACATATATTTTCAAATTGATAGGGTGTCATTTGAAAATCAGTTTTTTTATGACTTTGATGAAATTGAGGCATTATACAACCAACTTTGAACTGTCTAGATTCTAGATTGAAACTAGTGTTAAGAATATTGTGAAAACATGGATTGTTTTTATGTCTAAACAGTGGCGTGAGGCTAACACTTGGCCATAAGTGGTTTAGTCAGGTATTTTTCGCCTTCCAACTTCAAATTAAAGTTTCCTACAACTTGGATTATTATTGACAGCACAGAATATCCCGTGATAAAACCTAAAGCTCCTAGAGCTCAGGCAACCTTTTCATCATATAAAAACAGAAACACTGAAAATACTTGTATGTTCGACACCTGGTGGTTTAGTCAACTATGTCTCTAATGCATATGTTGGTTGTACCAGTGACTGTAAAATAGTTCAATTATGTGATCCAGGTGACAGTGTGATGGCAGACAAAGGTTTAAATGTGCAAGATTTGTTTGCTCACTTTTTTTCAAAAAAAGAAACAGAATTAGTTCCAAAACTCTTATACGGGATAGAAAAGTCTCCAATTAACATGTGCACATAGAGCTAATTATTGAACTTGGCAAAACATACAAAATTCTAATAAATCCTATGAATGGAACTGAAACAAAACTTTCATCTGAAATAACATTTAGTTGTTTTATGTTGTGTAATTTCAGAACTTGTATTGTGCCAAAGGATGCATAAATAAAAGTGACGCAATGAAGTTTGTTCTGATATACATATATAAATATTATTTACAATTACATGCACATGTAAATTGTAATGCATATAAAGATAAGGAGATGTGGTATGATATTCAGTGAGTTTATCGAACCAAAGTGCATAAGAAATGGGTTAAGCAGTTACAGGTGTTACTGTCACCGTACAATCTCCAACAACATGAACAATTAGAAAAACTTGTACCGTGTAAAAAATTTCAGAGATCTTACAACTAAGTTTGACTTTGGTGAATTGTTTATATCTGTTGATGTAAATATATAAAAGAAGAACAACTGATAAAAAATCTTGCATCTAAGACTAAATTATCAATCCGTAAGCTCCCTTTAGAATTTTATAAATTTTAGATTTTACATTTCTGAGTTATGGGGTTTTATTCATTAAAAAAGGGGGGATTTTCCAGTTTTTGGACAACAACTCAAAAATGCTTTAAGCAGTTCGCATGAAACTTTGGTGAATTATTTATAGCTATTGATGTAATCTCCCTATTGATTTTTTATAAATTTCTAATATGACATTGAGAAGAAATTGAACTTTATTTGTTTATAGTCTGGCAACAGATTTATTAAGTATTGCGCAACAGCACAGTGTATTGCACAACAGCAAGAAATCTTTAATTGAATATAAATTCAATTCATATAACCGATTTCAAGTTCTTTGACTACATTTATTCAGAAACTATAATATGTCAAATATTTAATTACAATCCAAATTCAGACCTGTATCAAGCTTGAATATTGTGTCCATTTTTGCCCCAACTGTTCAGGGTTGGACCTCTGCAGGTGTATCCAGCTGCGCTCAGCGAATCAGTTTATTTCTTAATTAAGAACTCCTTTTTGTTGAGCCTGCGACTTTTGTCGCAGAAAGCTCGACATAGGGATAGTGATCTGGCGGCGGCGTTAGCTAACTCCTTAAAAGCTTTATATTTTAGAAGGTGGAAGGTCTGGATGCTTCATACTTTGTATATGGATGCCTCATGTTACGAAGTTTCCGTTAGTCACATGTCCAATGTCCTTGACCTCATTTTCATGGTTCAGTGACTACTTGAAAAAAAAGTTAAAAGATTTTTTGTAATGTTAAATTCTCTCTTATTATAAGTAATAGGATAACTATATTTGGTATGTGCGTACCTTGCAAGGTCCTCATGCCCGTCAGACAGTTTTCACTTGACCTAGACCTCATTTCATGGATCAGTGAACAAGTTTAGTTTTGGTGGTCAAGTCCATATCTCAGATATAAGCAATAGGTCTAGTATATTCGGTGTATGGAAGGACTGTCCAACTGGCAGGTGTTATCTGACCTTGACCTCATTTTCATGGTTCAGTGGTTATAGTTAAGTTTTTGTGTTTTGGTCTGTTTTTCTTATACTGTATGCAATAGGTCTACTATATTTGGTGTATGAAATGATTGTAAGGTGTACATGTCTAGCTGGCAGGTGTCATCTGACCTTGACCTCATTTTCATCGTTCAGTGGTCAAAGTTAAGTTTTTGAGTTTTGGTCTTTTTTTCTAATACTATATGCAATAGTTCAACTATATTTGGTGTATGGAAATATTTTATGATCTATTTGTCAGTCACGTAGGTTTTTTTTTACCTTGACCTCATTTTCAAGGTTCATTGCTCAGTGTTAAGTTTATGTGTTTTGGTCTGTTTTTCTTAAACTATAAGCAATAGGTCAACTATATTTGTTGTATGGAAGAATTGTTAGCTGTACATGCCTGCCTAGCATGGTTCATCTGACCTTGACCTCATTTTCATGGTTCATTGGTCAATGTTTAGTTTACTTGGTTAATGTTAAGTTTATGTGACAGTTGTAATAAAGCTTTATATTTAGGACTATCAACATAATATCAATGATTAGTAAAGAAGGCGAGACATTTCAGCGTGTGCACTCTTGTTTCATTCATAAATTACTTTATACTTGGAAATATAATTTTGCTTGGAGTTATAGTTTCTAAAAAAAGTATTGTCATTGAAAGAGTTGACATGTTGCAATGTACATTTATTCTACATAGTTCTATGGTACCAAATCAAAAGTTTATATAAAAGAAAGAAGTCAAGGGTTTCCAATCATAGTTTAGTTACATACATTTTTTTTGTACCTGAGGTCGTTGAATATAGATCATTTTATATAAATAAGGATATGTGTTATGATTGCCAATGAAACAACTATCATCCATACATTGTACTTACCAGTAACAAACCACATTTGCAAAGTTGAATAAAATACAGTTGATAACATTTACTTATTACTAAAAAGAAAATGCCAAACTATTTTAAACAGTATTTGACTATAAACATAGATAAAAAAGGTACAAACTGGACATAATGCACTAGTTCATAAACAAGTGAGAACAATCGCCTTCATATAGTGCTCAGAATATGACATTCATAAAACTTGTTCAATATCATTAGAGAACTCTAAATCTTAAATACTGAAAGCCACCTCTGATAAGTACAATGTACTATGCAAGATAATGATATAACTGGACTAAAAATACACACAACCTGTAATTAACTGCCTTCACAACGCTTTCGCGCTTTGATTACTTAGAGCTTTCAGCTCTTTGATTTTTAAACTTATGGAAAAAACTATATTTTATATATTACAATCTGAAGTAGTTAATGCTACATGATTGATCTCATTATTCTGGTGCTCAATGAAGATACATTCTCTTAAATCTTATGGTTACTTAGCATAATTTGGGTACTAGAAATGATAAATTGAAAATTTTATAAAGTTTACCATATATTCAATAGCCAAAATATGATTATTATTTTAGTCCATAAATGTAGTGCTTTGAGTTGAATTGCCCACCCTAATGCAAGCTATAGAAAACCTTTCTACAGGAAATTATAATTTGGTTGTGTTATGATCATATCAAAAAACTATCTCTGATTCTCTTCCTCTTCTGTGGAAATAATATTGATTGATTGGTGATTGCTTTACGCAGCATCAGCACAAAAAGGCTATATCGCGGTGAGTGGAAATAAGATGTTGATTTGAAAAAAGAAATATGTCAACTCTTTGTGTGAAAAATGTTTTGTCTCTTATTTCCCAACGTAATAAAATTGGTAGAATTTATTACTAAAGTAATATATAAGTCTAACCATAAAAACATAATAATGAAGTATTAAAACCTAAATGACCTTCACATGTTACAAGTCGTCAAGCAGGCTGCTTTGATTTTTTGGTTACGTTTTTTTCTTTCTTTTGACTGTCTTTCCAAAATAACTCAGACAATATAGTTGAACAATATAAAATAAAGCATGAACATGCACATACATACAGAAACTTTTTTTTTTTATTTAGATTTCTTACAAACTTGGTAAATGAATAGAAAACAATGAAATGATATTGTATACTTGAAGATAATGTCAAAAGTCAACAATTCATATATGCTGACAATAAAACACCATAACATTCCAACAAATGAAGGAGATGGATAGTAGGATTTATCTGACATCATTTATATACAATAAATTCTAAAAATTGGTTAAACAATGAAGCTTATTTGCATTTAATAAACAAAATGAAGCCTGTTACTCATATTTTGTCTGTATTTAGCATTGAATTAATTTCATGTGCCTTCCTCTTTATTCAAAGGTGATTGGATTTACATCTGCCTTAATGAGAAAGCATGGAAATAGAATAGATATGCTGAAACATAAACCAAAGTTTATTAGACAGGTAAGTATTTAGTGTTTCATAAAAATATTGATAGTGTTTTAAGAAGAGATATGTGGGCTACAGTGTAAAATCAATTAAACTACTACTAAAAGAACAATACAAGTCTGCCAAAAACAGATATTAAGTGATCACCTTGTAGTTCATGATAATGGACAAATGGGTTTTTCTCATTGTTGAAGGCCGTACGGTTGCCTATAACTGGTTACATCTACTTCATTTGAACTTTGGTGGATAGTTGTCTTATTGGCAGTCATACCACATTTTCTATATTTTTATAAATGTATATATGTCCCCATGTCTGCCAATTGAAATATTGGCTTCAAAGACTACATACTGAACAAAAGATGAGATACTTCACTCAAAATAATTCAATAGATGCATGGTAACTTTATATTATATCAAATTTTTGTGAAGATGTTTTATTTTTGCTTTTGGATATTGTGTAGATATCCTTATGAACACACACATACATAGTTGTATAATTTTATCAAAACATGAAAATGCTTGAATTTCTTGTTAACTGTGTTTCTCTTGTTAAATGCTTTTTTATGAATAATCAATTTGGTTAAGTCAGAAATAAAGAATACAGTCATATGTTTTTCTTTTAAAAATATAGAATACAGACATTTTTTTACTTTTAGATGTCAGACAACAAGAAGAATCTTGAGGATGACGAGACTGCCCCTATGGACCCATTCCTTATTATAGGACCAGGAAGTGTATTGTATAATTGGATGGATGAACTTGAAACATGGGGATACTTTACTGTTGGGTAAGATGTTTGAACATGACACATGGGGATACTTTACTGTTGGGTAATGTTTGAACATGACACATTGGAATACTTTACTGTTGGGTAATGTTTGAACATGACACATGGGGAATACTTTACTTTTGGGTAAGATGTTTGAACATGGCACATGGGGATACTTTTCTGTTGGGTAAGATGTTTGAACATGACACATTGGAATACTTAACTGTTGGGTAATGTTTGAACATGACACATTGGAATACTTTACTGTTGGGTAAGATGTTTGAACATGACACATTGGAATACTTTACTGTTGGGGAAGATGTTTGAACATGACAAATCGGAATACTTTACTGTCGGATAAAATGTTTGAACATGACAAATAGGAATACTTTACTTTCGGGTAAGGTGTTTGAACATGGCAAATCAGAATACTTTGCTGTTGGGTAAGATGTTTGAACATAACAAATTGGAATACTTTACTGTTGGGTGAGATGTTTGAACATAACAAATCAGAATACTTTACTGTTGGGTAAGATGTTAGAACATGACAAATCTGAATACTTTACTGTCAGATAAAATGTTTGAACATAACAAATTGGAATACTTTACTGTTGGGTAAGATGTTAGAACATGATGCATCGGAATTCATTACTGTTGGGTAAGATGTTTGAACTTGACACATTGGGTTCATTATTATGACAAAAACATTATCTAGGACAAACAAAGACATTTATAGTCTGATTAAGATTGTCTATCAGTATTGAGATGTGATGTAATAAAACAAATAAGACCAGTGATATAATGATTAGTTTCCAGTAGTAGAACTGTGATAGGATCACTTGCTTGTTCAAACTGATAACATTTAAAAGGTAAGTTGAAAGTCAGGATTTGCCATAACAGAATGACACTACTAAATACACCTGCTCCCTAAACTAAAGGTAAAGTTGAAAGTCAGGATATGCCATAACAGAATGACACTACTAAGTACTACTGCTCCCTAAACTAAAGGTAAAGTTGAAAGTCAGGATATGCCATAACAGAATGACACTACTAAGTACTACTGCTCCCTAAACTAAAGGTAAAGTTGAAAGTCAGGATATGCCATAACAGAATGACACTACTAAATACACCTGCTCCCTAAACTAAAGGTAAAGTTGAAAGTCAGGATATGCCATAACAGAATGACACTACTAAGTACTACTGCTCCCTAAACTAAAGGTAAAGTTGAAAGTCAGGATATGCCATAACAGAATGACACTACTAAATACACCTGCTCCCTAAACTAAAGGTAAAGTTGAAAGTCAGGATATGCCATAACAGAATGACACTACTAAATACTACTGCTCCCTAAACTAAAGGTAAGTTGAAAGTCAGGATATGCCATAACAGAATGACACTACTAAGTACTACTGCTCCCTAAACTAAAGGTAAGTTGAAAGTCAGGATATGCCATAACAGAATGACACTACTAAGTACTACTGCTCCCTAAACTAAAGGTAAAGTTGAAAGTCAGGATATGCCATAACAGAATGACACTACTAAATACTACTGCTCCCTAAACTAAAGGTAAGTTGAAAGTCAGGATATGCCATAACAGAATGACACTACTAAATACACCTGCTCCCTAAACTAAAGGTAAAGTTGAAAGTCAGGATATGCCATAACAGAATGACACTACTAAGTACTACTGCTCCCTAAACTAAAGGTAAAGTTGAAAGTCAGGATATGCCATAACAGAATGACACTACTAAATACACCTGCTCCCTAAACTAAAGGAAAAAGAGAAATGTGGAAGAGAACAAAATGGCCACACATATAAATATTATATTTTGTTTCAGTATCAAGCAGTATTATTTTGAACAAATTATGTACATAAGATCAATACATCTAATGACCTTTCATTTATAAAAGGCCCACTGTTTATGTATATCTTCCTATAGGAAGTTTCATGGAACAGACAAAGAGCAGTGCTTTGCAGACACAAAGAAAGGAAAGCATGAAATTGTTATTACAACATATGAAACATACAGAGACAACCAGGTATTTTTAGCTGTCTTGTTCTTACACTTTTTGAGAGTCACAGAAATGTTGATAGATGTCATGAGAGTAAAAGAGTATGATTTAAATCAAATTTTTATTTTAAATTGAAAAAAGAAGGTTTTTTTACTTGATACCTGAATTTCTAAATGTTCAGTATTAAATTCTTTTGAAATGCATGACAAATTACTGTGGATTCATTATTATTCGTTGGATACCAATTTTTGTCTCCCCTTGACGGAGTCAAAAAGCGAGACAAAGGTATGCTGTTTCCGGTGGCATCAACAATGTATTAGTTTGTGATTAGGTCTAGTTCATGGTGAACCACTAGTGGTAGGTCAATGATATTTGATATGCAGTTGTATTAGCATTGGCACATCTCATTACCATGGAGATTATTTGGCCCCGCCCCCTCAGTCAAGGTCTTTTGACTTTGAAACTTTGCTTAGTTTACATGTATTAGTTTGTGATTAGGTCAGTTTATGGGGAACCACTAGTGGTAGGTCAGTGATATTTGGTATGCAGTTGTATTAGCATCTGCACATCTCATTACCATGGAGATTATTTGGCCCCGCTCCCTCAGTCAAGGTCTATTGACTTTGAAACTTTGCTTAGTTTACATGTATTAGTTTGTGATTAGGTCAGTTTATGGGAACCACTAGTGATAGGTCAATGGTATTTGGTATGCAGTTGTATAAGCATTGGCATATCTCATTTCCATGGAGATTATTTGGCCCCGCCCCCTCATTCTTGGTCTATTGACTTTGAAACTTTTGCTTAGTTTTCATGTATTAGTTTGTGATTAGGTCAGTTTAAGATGAACCACTAATGTAAAGTCAATGATATTTGGTATGCAAATGTATTGGCATTTGCAAGTTTCATTTCCATGGAGATTATATAACCTCACCCCCTAATTATGGTTCATTGACTTTGAATTTTTTACATAGTTTACAAGTTAATGTTTGTGTTTATGTTTGTTTATAGGGAACGACTTACGAAAAGACAATGGTATAAATTTGGTATGCAGTTGTATAAAATTTGGCACATCTCATTTCCATGGAGATTGTTTAGCCCTGTACCTTCAGTCATGGTTCATTGACTTTGAATATTTGCATAACTTTCATGTTAAAGTATTGCTATTTTAATTTCAACATTTGCATTATCAAAATAACTAATAGGCGAGACATATCTCTGTGTTAACAGTTTATTGTGGGTTTCGTGGGTAAAGGTAGACCACGAAATCAAATGTTCAACGAATAGCAAATTTCCTATAGTCTTATATGCAGACTTTGGCAAAACCACGAAATCAAATATCCAAGGAAAAGCAAGTTTTCCTCAATCCAGGAAAATTTGTACCCACAAAAATAAATGAATCCACAGTATAGGGAATTGTAATAATTGGATCCCTAAACTGACAATGTGACATCACTTGGGTAGAGGTAAGTAGTGGTCATTGTGTTAGTTGTGTAATAATTTGATCCCTAAACTGACAATGTGACATCACTTGGGTAGAGGTAAGTAGTGATCATTGTGTTAGTTGTGTATAGTTGATAACGTAAACCAATCCTTTCAATTGTTGATTTGTTTTTGCAGAAGTTCTTTATATGCTTTATAGCCCAATGTACCTAATTATACTGTGTAAATCCAACTCCTTGACCTAGCCAGTCGCTATTATATTTGATAGAATGTTTTGTCATGATCGGTGATCACTCATATTAGTCTTTCAATTTTGTTTTGACTAATTTGCAATAGCTATGGTAGTTTTCCATTTTATATATATCTACATACATAATTATTATTTGTGAATGCAATTACTTTGAGACCTTTTGTCCAGTAGCTGTTATTTTAGCTGTAAGATGGATTGGCAACATTGCATAGTTGAGATCAACATGTCACACTGCCTTGACAATTTTTAAGAGCTCAACTTTTTTTCTACTTTACATTGAAAATGTCTTTAGTGGCAGTACTTTTGTTGTATTTTGTACTGAAAAATTATTTCATCAGAGTCATTTTATGTTAGAATAATATTTGAATAATATTTGCAGGAATTGTTAAATTCTATCAATTGGTCAGCTGTTATTGTTGATGAAGTTCACAAGATAAAGGTATTTAATATTTGTTTAGTTTCATATGTATTCGTTTAAAAGGGGCCTCTGCAGTCAAGTATTTTAAGTAGTTCATATACTGCATCACTAGCCTGTCAACACTGATGTTGTGAGTTCAAACCTTGTTTGACTCTAATCTTTATTGACTAGGATTACCAGTTTTCCTACAGGAGGTCGTTGGTTATCTTCAAGCACTCTGGCTTCCCCCACCATTAAAAGCTGGCCACCACGAAATAATCAGTAGTGCTGAAAGTGGTGTTAAAACACCAAAAGTCAATCATTTGCTTAATATGTGAAAAAGGCAAATTCCCTTTAATAAGGGCTTTAGAAATCAATTAATTTATTTTGCATTGGTTAACAGACCTATGTGCCTTCTGTGTATTATGTGTATTAATATTAATAAAATCTAGTATATTTTAGGGTCAGCAAGCACAAATTACCCAAGCGCTGAAAGCCATCAACACTGACCTAAGATTTGGTCTAACAGGCACTGCACTTCAGAATGACATGTTAGAGCTTTGGTGTATTTTAGATTGGTAGGTAGTGAAAGAAAACATTGAGCTTAACATAGTTATGGTTGTCATGAGAACATCTCTTTGTAAAATATGCAAATAAAGACAAAAAAGTCAGTTAACATGGAAACTTAGTACATGCATCTTCTACTTTTTCCGGAAACAATATATTTATTTTAAACAAAAAAAATATAGTATAGTGATTATAAAAAAAAACTTACATTAAACATAAAGTATTGAATCAACTGATTTCAGATTGTCAAAACCAAGGCTTCCAAAACGGTCATATATTCCGGACATTTGTATAATATCCTGTAAAAGTCCGGCTGGGCAAAGCATGAAACAGACATCTACTTTTTAGTTTTCAAGGCTTAAGTCTTAAGAGACGGTCATTTTAACATAATTCGCGATCTTTTTGACCCAACCTTTTGCCTTTAACAGCCACACATTTCCGGTCATAAAAGTGACATGATCATTAAGTACTATCAAAACAACCCCTACCGGACATTGATCGGTCTATTCAAAGTTATTCAAAGTTATTTTCTTACATTTCAGCGGTTTGCATCTAATTAATTTAGTTAAAAAGATTTAAATTATCAGAAATATGTTTACAAATATGATTTGATGAAAAAATTAAAAAGGTGAAAATGAAAAATCGTCCACGTTGTTTGAACCAGAGACATGTCTCTGTTTGAACTAGTACACGTGTGCGCATGTGCGCAGGTGTGAAATTTAATTATGCATCCTAATTTCTTCAAAAAATGCTTAAATTGTCATTGATACCTTTATCTCACGTTTATTTCAAATATTTTTCTTGAACAAATAACGTAGAATGAGCTACTTACACTCATTCATGCTTTGATGATCATTTATCCGTCTCTGGTCCATGTTTTACCATTGTCAAGATAACATCTGGTTTAGATTTAAAAAACGAAAGTAAAGTTTTTGACAACGTTATTTTGCCAAATAAAGAGTCTAAGCAGATATAAGTACGCTGATGTTGCACACTTCGAATGATGCACTGCCAATTAAATAGTTTATGTCAGAATTTTGAATTTGAATCAAAGAAAGTTTAATATCGTTTTTTTTTTAATGTCAATCATTGGGATGGCCAACTCGGCAACTGATTACCATAATTGCCTTTTATTTATTTAGTCTTAAGGGATTAAAATCGGGATAATATATAAAATGTCCGGCTGGCTAAAAATAATTTTGGAAGCCCTGGTCAAAACGTTGTTTGTAACTTGAAATGAAAATAGTGTTACATCATTGACAATAGTAATAATTGATGTTTCCACTAAGCATTTTGGAACATACTTGTGAAAATATAACCCACAAGTCATTAGATTCAGAAATGGTGACTGAAGAAAAGTACAAATATGTAGAAGAATTATTTAGTTATATGACCTTTGTTTACTACTTATTTTTTACCTTATAGGGCTCAACCAAATTGTCTAGGAGATCCTGAAGAATTTAAGTACAATTATGTTGAACCAATAAAACAAGGACAGAAAATTGATGCAACCAAAAGACAATTAGCTGAAGCCAGAAAATGTAAGCAGCATTGTATCTACTGTATCAAAATATTGAAAATTGTCCTAGAATTAGTCAATACATTATACAGAAATAACCAATTCATATGGAGATTATATGGTTTCACAGTACAAAAACTTGAATTATACTTTTTGATTAAAGACAAATAAATATGTTTTGTTTGTTTTTTAAAGTTGTAATACTTGATTTTGAATTAGAATGTTTAACTGTATTGATTTGGCAGATAATTAAAATGTATCAGAGCTGTTGGAATCATAGATAAGTCAACCTGTACTTTGACTAACATGGGACTAGTCATAACCAAACATCAAAGCCAACATTTTCTGTTATTTCTTGCTTGTAATAATATAAAAAAAAGAAGATGTGGTATGATAGTCAATGAGACAACTTCACCATAGACCAAATGACGTAGAAGTAGGCAACTATAGATCACCATACGGCCTTCAACAATGAGAAAAACCATACCTCATAGCAAGCTGACCAAGGCCCTGAAATGACAAATATAAAACAATTCAAACGAAAAAACTAATGGCCTGATTTGTGTTCAAAACAATAAACTAAAAAACAAATACTGTTGATTCATTATTATTTGTGGGGATATTTATTTTCAAGGATTTTGTGGGTGCTGGTAAACCACTTATTTATATGTTCAACGAAGTACAATTTTTCTATAGACTTGTAGGCAGACTTAAGTAAAAACCACTAAATCAGATATCCACGAAAATACAACTTTTCCTTAATCCACGAAAATTGGTACCCAGGAAAATAAATGAATTCACAGTATGTTTATTACACACCTGCCTGTGCTTGGGGATTTGAATTTTTGAGTATAGAAATAGTATTGATTCCTGAGTTTAACTCAACTGTTAACCAATGTTTACATTACAGTAATCATTTATATTTCTAGTGAAAGAAAAATTTTCAGCTATCAGAAATAAGATGTTGTTGAGGAGGACGAAAATGTTGATATCAGATCAGCTGCCAACAAAAGATGACAATGTTGTGTATTGTCGTTTGACACCCTTCCAGGAAGCTGTCTATAAATGTCTACTGCAACATCCACTTATGAACACTGTAATGAAGATGGACAAACCATGTGACTGTGGAAGTGGACATATAACAGGGACATGTTGTAATGTTAGTAAATATCTCATGTAGCAGTAAAAAAAATATAAGAGATTTGTTCACAGGAATCATACCAATTTTTATGTCCCCGCCGTTTGCAACGGGGGCATTAAGTGTTACCCTTGATCGTCTGTCCTTCAGTCTTTCCATCCTTCTGTCTTTCCGTCTGTCGGTCCCATTTTTCTTTGTTTGAAGCTTGAAGGGGGGCATTCATGTCATTGGACACATTCTTCTTTTATTTTTAAACAAAGAAGAATACAAGAGCATCCCTCACCTTCTCCAATAAAAAAGGGAAAAAAAGAAGACTAGCACTTCCTACCAAAAAGAATTTGCATGCATTTAGTTTTTAAAAAAAGGAGATAAAATGTAAAGTAGGCAGGAGAAATCATGTTTTTTTTACAGCACTTTTGAATATGCCCATCAATCAAACCTAAAACTTTCATATCTAACTTGAGAATTGGACACAACTGGGTTTTACAGTTAATGTTTTCAGTGGAGGTTTGGTCTTTTCATTTAGACACTTTACACAAAAAATGTAGGTATGTTACTACTCAAAATAGAAATTCCCTTTTTAGAAAAATTAAAGTCATTTATTATGCCCTTGCCATAGGCAATGGAGGCATAAAGTGTTACCCTTGACTGTCTGTCTGTCTGTCTTTCTGTCTGTCCTTCCAACTATCCCATTTTCATTCTTGCACTCTAACTTAAGATTTCCTCATCAAAATTTAATGAAACTCATACACAATGCTAAGAACTTAAACTAGCAGACAGTGTTAGAATTTGGGCAGTGAGTCACTTACTGTTCTAGAGTTATGCCCCTTTATAACTTGGAAAATTACAATTTTTTCATTTCTGTACTCTTAAGTTTTTTGTCATCCAAATTTTATGAAACTCATAACACGCAGACAGAGTTTGAATTTGGGCTGTAAGTCATTTACCCTTTTAGAGTTATGCCCCTCTTTAACTTGGAAAATTGCAAAGCTTGAGGGGGGGGGGGCATTCTTCTTTTATTTTTATTTGTTATTGAATAATATAATATTATTTAAATTAGTGTATGGGGAGTAAAACAGAATGACCGTGTGTATAGGACTTTAAGGGTTGACAAAATTACCGTATTTTTCATATTAGATTCGAAATAATTCATGGAAGCTGTAGATTTGTTTTCATTTAACCATGGGTTGGGCATTTATATTCCTATTTTACCTCTTGCTATTGTTTGGGATAAAATAATTGAATATAAATGCCCAACCCATGCTTAAATGAAAACAATTCTATGCCTGCCATGATTTATTTCTTAATTAAAAAACAGCTCCATAACCAAGGTCATATTAAAATCTATATTGTCTTAATTCACTTGCAACATTCAGAAATTATAATGGATCATAAGATTAAGCAAAAATTTTCAGTTTTTGAACAGCCGTGTTCAACAAAAAGAATTTTGTCAACACAAAACCTCACATTTTCATTTTGTTTTAAGCTTATATTTGTTTAAAACCTTTGGAGACATGATTTATTATATGAATATGAAACTAATCAAGTACAAAATGTATAGTGTTTAATTGTCTGATTTTTTTTATATCGATAAAAGAGCAAACATTTTCAATTGAGGTTTTATATTCTTTTCAGAAACTTAAAGAATTTAAAGTTTCATTTAGAGAAGTGATGTTTACATTTCTGAGCCTCTTTTTGAAAGTTGGTAACCATGTTGCATTGATGATACCAGCCAGAACCTCAGAAGATAACCTAAAACCTTTAACAAAACACATACTTCAACAAGTGTATGAACAGTTTCCACAGTACTTCACTGACAGCAAAGAAGCTTCATTTAGAACATTATCAGATCCAAAATATTGTGGAAAAATGAAGGTATTTGTTGTTATCAGTTTACTATAGGTATTTGAATGTTTCTATGAATAATCATCGACTTTTAGAATATATGGATTTGAATTATAAAAATTGTTGCAGGAAACTTGCTTAACAATCAAAATATAATTCTCAGACACATCAAAACATTGCAACACATGTGCTTGGAAGTACAGGAGAGTAACTAAACACTGTGATTAATTTAATTTCACAGCACACATTTCATGTTATATTTTAATATTATTTCTGCTTTTTTTAATCAATTAGTTTATAGATGTTTTCTTCTTTTGATCTTCAAATTTCTTTTAGTTTATGCATGAAATATAATGGCATTTGAAGATAAGCTAGCAGCAATCTTTCAAGACAAGTAATTTTTCAGTGGCACATTTTATTCTTTTTCCTTTGAAAATTGTATAGATTTGTGATTATTGATTACATATTTCATAACTAAACATATCTGATACATGGTTTACATTTTACTAGGTATTGAAAGGATTACTGTCTGTATTCTACAAAGACCACAGTAAAGTGTTAGTCTTCTCCTACAGTACAAGGGTAGGTTTTCAAGCAGGATCTTACACCCAAACTCATTCATATGTAAATCAATTGTCCTGTTACTGGTCAGTTTAATTTTGATTTTAGCTTAACCTGTTCAAATGCCTGCAAAAATTTTAAAATTCATTTTGGTCAATATTGAAATAGCTTGCTTGAAACGACTTTAATGTAAATTTACATTATTTCCCACTGAACAGTTTTTGTTTTTAATGCCTGACATTTTAATAAAACAGCTCTTCATAAAATTAAAACAGAAATGACCTCGTTCAAGAAAATTTTGTTAACAGTGTAATTATTTTGATTGTAAAGCCTGAAATATATGCTGGTAGGTAAACAATTAATATGTATTGTAAATGTTTGTTTTATTCGTGTATAAATGTTCACCTTCCTTTCCAGGGATCTTTAATGTCTTCTTTTACAATAGCGCTACAGTAAAATGTTTTTATGCTCCTTGAAAAAAATTTTGGAGAGCATTTACTCATCACTATGTTTGTATGTATAAAACATGATAAAGCATAGCCCATCAATTAGACTTAAAAGATTACAATGACTAAAGGCATTATTATTTTTAAAGACTATTGACCAAACATGGTTTATTTTATTCTTTTCATGTAAAATGTAGGTACTAGACATGTTTGAGCAGTATCTGATGTTTTATGTAAACTGTAGGTACTAGACATATTTGAGCAGTATCTGATGACAACGGAATATGAATATAGAAGACTAGATGGCAGCACTAGTATGAAGAAAAGAATGGCTTTAGTACGTGAATTTAACAGAGATCCTAACATCTTTATCTTCCTAATCTGTACCAGGTACTACTACAAACTACTGAAGGAGTTTTCTGTAACAAGGGATATAGGGTTGATATATGCATAAGAACTTTCTCAGATTATAAGGGGGGAAACATCAAAAGAAAAGATTTATAACCATTGTTTTTGATCTTGACAATTACTGGAAGGTTTATTTCTAGTTTTCAAAATTTATTAAAGACGGATGGTAAATTCTGAATGTGGAGATGACAGCCCTGTTATTCATTAAATTGAAACAAATTGCTTTAAGACAGTCAACTTTTTAATTGTCTGAACAGTTAATATTGCTGGAAAGATTTCTGATTTGAGTAAATAGTTTTACTATGGTTATTTAAACTGTCACTGGAAATTAAGCAAAAACATTCAGTTACAATGGTAATTTTTTATACCTGTGTGAAATGTAGGCCCCACTGAATTATAATTAAAGTGTTACATACCTGAAGATTTGGTCTAGATAACCTCAATGATTATTGGTAGCAGTTAATACAAGTAATTTTATAATGTCTTTGTTTTATTTAGGCCCCACTAGATTATAAAACCTGAAGGTTTTGTCTATATTACCTCAATGAATATAGGTAACAGTTCATACAAGTAATTTTACAATGTCTTTGTTTATTTTCATTACAGGGCAGGAGGACTTGGATTAAATTTGACTGGTGCTAATAGAGTTGTTATATTTGATCCTAACTGGAATCCTACCCATGATCTTCAGGCACAGGACAGGTATTTTATTGCGCTGGGAGTTATATGATAATGTTTATTAAGGGATGGATACTGCTATAATGTAATAACCCTATTGAGTCCAAAGCAACCTTATATTGAAGACTATTCTACTGTTGTTTGGTTATCTACTGTTAAACTCTATACCCTTGTATCTTAACAAAAAGAAAAATCATAGCATTTGTTGTATTTAATTTCTTCTTACATTTGCTTTTATGTTAGGTATGGCAGCAATAATTAGGCCCCGCCGAATGGCGGACACCCTATAGTGATCAGTCTGTCTGTCTGTCTGTCTGTCTGTCTGTCTGTCTGTCCGTCCGTCCATAACAAATTGTGTCCACTCTGTATCTAGAGAACCGTTATGATTTCAAAGTTTACACTTGACATGTATATTAACCAACACCAGAGGGTGTGTCATAATGTATGTACAACTTCCTAGGTCAAAGGTCAAGGTCAAACACTTTGGTTTTAGTTGACAACCCCATGTCCTATGAAAAAGATTGTGTCCACTCTGTATCTTGAGAACCGTTATGATTTCAAAGTTTATACTTGACATGGATATAAACCAACACTAGAGGGTGTGTCATAATTTATGTACAACTTCCTAGGTCAAAGGTCAAGGTAAAAAAAACTGGTTTCAGTTGACAACCCCATGTCCAATGATAAAGATACACATTTTTTACCACACATTATTCACAGCAGGGCCCACAGAGATGGCTCCCATCTCAATGATATCTAGTTATGACGTGACTGCGATATCATATTTGACATTTTTGCTCTTAAGTTGTTGAATGGACATCTGTCTATTGTTGGTAACTGTATGTTGCCATCAAGATGTCTTATGGTTATTTTTGTAGTTGGGTGGCTGTCTTGTTCACTTATACTCAATATTTCCCTTTATTCAGTTTATATGAACATAATGATCATGTCCATTTATCTATAAAATTGGCATAATTTCGAAAGAATTAAGATTTTATTTCCGTAATAAATCTTTCATCACCCTTTTCTTTACTCATAAGTGTGTGTTTATATTTGTTATATAATATCATTTATTTATGGATTTGCAATATAATAAAGGATGGTTTAAGTTCTTTCAAAGGTTAAAAAATAATTAAAAGTAAGTAACTTTGATTTTTTTTATCTTTACTTAAAATATTTTTTTTTATTTTGAACTACAGAGCATACAGAATAGGTCAGAGAAGAAATGTAAAAGTATACAGACTTATCTCCGCAGGAACTATTGAAGAAAACATGTACCTAAGACAAATTTATAAACAGGTAAAATTGTTACTGATAACTTCAACATATGTGTGCAGCAAGGGTAATTAGTAAGACTAATGATCTTGCCAGTCAACCAACATGGCAGCCAGTTCTAAATGTTGAACATAGAGAAAAAACTGATTATAAAAAATTAGTAAGAGGGCAAAATTCTACAAACCTCCATGAAACATGACTGTCACTGTTCCTGTGAATTAGAAACTTACCTGGTATATATTATATATTTTGATGCATTTGTTTTAGATTAATGTTGGATTGCAATCTGCATAGTTGGGATATCCCATATGTATTTTAATAGCACTGCTATATCCAAGATTTGGGATCGACTTTACTTGAAATTATGTACTTCAAAACCAAGAATTGATTGTTTCTGTTGAATTTATTCAATATATTTATAGACTGGAAAATTAATAGATTGACATATTGTATGGACACCTGTCTATTGTTTGAGGCTGTCTGCTGCTCTCTTGTTTAATAGATTGACATATTGTATGGACACCTGTTTATTGTTTGAGGCTGTCTGTTGCTCTCTTGTTAATAGATTGACATATTGTATGGACACCTGTCTATTGTTTGAGGCTGTCTGTTGCCCTCTTGTTAATAGATTGGCATATTGTATGGACACCTGTCTATTGTTTGAGGCTGTCTGTTGCCCTCTTGTTAATAGATTGACATATTGTATGGACACCTGTCTATTGTTTGAGGCTGTCTGTTTCCTCTTGTTAATAGATTGACATATTGTATAGACACCTGTCTATTGTTTGAGGCTGTCTGTTGCCCTCTTGTTAATAGATTGACATATTGTATGGACACCTGTCTATTGTTTGAGGCTGTCTGTTGCCCTCTTGTTAATAGATTGACATATTTTATGGACACCTGTCTATTGTTTGAGGCTGTCTGTTGCCCTTTGTTTAATAGATTGAAATATTGTATGGACACCTGTCTATTGTTTGAGGCTGTCTGTTGCCCTTTGTTTAATAGATTGAAATATTGAATGGACACCTGTCTATTGTTGAGGCTGTCTGTTGCCCTCTTGTTAATAGATTGACATATTGTATAGACACCTGTCTATTGTTTGAGGCTGTCTGTTGCCCTCTTGTTAATAGATTGACATATTGTATGGACACCTGTCTATTGTTTGAGGCTGTCTGTTGCCCTCTTGTTAATAGATTGACATATTGTATGGACACCTGTCTATTGTTTGAGGCTGTCTGTTGCCCTCTTGTTAATAGATTGACATATTTTATGGACACCTGTCTATTGTTTGAGGCTGTCTATTGCCCTCTTGTTGTTCTGTGGTTATATTTGTCGTTGGGTCTCTGTCTCTATTGACATATACCCCACATCTCCATTTATTTATCAGACAGGTATATGAATGTTTGTGTATTGAACTTGTATTCTCTTTCACCTTAATTGGAGAAGTCAAGCAACAAGTTATAGGTAAGAATCAGTTATTTCAAGAATGATTGTTTCACAGTAGCTGGTATGCCAATATGACTTCAATGATACAAGAATTTTGGGTCCTCTAGTTCAGCAGGATATCTGCTAGATGAATGTTGGAGCTGTTATCTTACTTATTTTTTACAGACTTTTATCAGATTATTGTTTATATTTCAGCAACTAGACAGTGTTGCTATACAGAATGAGAATGCCAACAGATACTTTAAAGGGATAGCGGGTGACAGAGCTCATCAAGGTGAATTGTTTGGTGTCAAGAATATGTTCCAGTTCAGGACAGGGGATAAGTGTCTCACATTAGATATCCTAAATGTAAGTTTTGAACATAATATGAATACATATACAGTCTAGCCTGCCTTAATGGTCACCTCGTTTCAGCGGTCACCTGCCTCTAAAGGCTACTTTCAGATCCTCCTAAACATTTTCTTTATATACATGTAATTTAAATCTTTTCAGCAGTCATCTGTCTAATGCGGTCAGCGGTCAACTACCGGTAATTTTGCACGGAATCGTAATTTCAACTTTTAACAACGGCCATTTTCATGTTTTTAACAACCAAAATATAATCATGACGAAAAATATATGTGTTCAGTATTGAGACAAAATGAGAATTGGCCCCCGTTTGCAACCAATATCGTAAAATAGGAGATGAATTTGTGAATTTACCATATTCCACTTTTCATTGAAAACTGTATCATCGACTTATTTATCCATGAATATTAACTATTTAGAATGTTTTCTTAGAGTACTGTAATACGCCAGTTTTATTTGTCTGCTCACACAAACAATAACTACTAATTGAAAATACTAAACAATTTCCCCCGATCCCGTTCACGTGTGGTGTCGGAATCAGATTTTATTTTTCGGAACCTCATTTAAAAGGTCACCTCTCTTTAGCGGTCACTTTTGATACTTCCCATGAGTGACTGCTTAATGCAGGTTTGACTGTATAAAGTGTCAACTTCATCAGTTTCAGTATGTTCTTTGAATCATGATAACATAGGTGGAGGAATTGAAAGCTTGTAGATATTGTAAAGAATGATAAGGCTTGAACTAAAATCAGATCAGTTTCTAATTTGTAAATAAATTATTCTTTAGAATATTCTTGCAGCAGTTAAAGATGACAGCAATGAAGATTGCACATGAAGCAAACATTTTGAATGACTGAATATTTTAAGACATTTGAGAACTTGTAAATAAAGAAATTAACAAGTGATTTCTTATCATAACTAGAAGAAGAAAAAATACTAGTAGAACCATTATTTAAAGCCTTAACTAGTCCAAAAAAAGAAACGTTAAGAAGTTATAGATTGATTGCAAAGCAACCCTCAATTGCAGAATGCCACTTTTCCTGAGAATTTCTATTGTGAAAACAAACAGGACTAAAACAATTTACTGTGCTGATAATTTTTGAAAAGTCATCAATGTGATAGAACATGTGAGAGCACAAATCTTTCTGTAATCTTTGTTAAATAGGATGATTTGTTCTCAACATTTGTGTAGTTTGTTGTTTTTGTTGAAGTAAATGATTTTAGCATAAAGATAAGTGGCATATTTCATAAGTCCAGCTGTTCAACCTGTTGTATCAATTTGCCCTTTTTTGCTTTTTTGAGAATTAAACAGATGTTTTTAACCTAATTATTACCATATAAAATATTAGTCCATCAACAGTCAATGCATTTGAGACACATTATTTTGGAAGATTATGTTTTATAGGAGAATGAGAGAGTTGAAACTGAATTAGTTGGATTTACTGTGTCTAAATATATATCTAATGATGATGAACAAAGAGAAGATAACTCTGAAGAGTCAGAAGAAGACCCAGATACAACTAATGAAGAGATAGAAGATCAAATGGATAATTCACTACTCAAATTATTTGGTATAACTGGTAGGTATTTCATGATATATTTTATTTTATAAATGGGGTAAATGATTCTTTCAGCTGTTTGTCAAGTAGAAGTTGATAGCATGGTTGATTTTGTAAAAACATGGTCTGAACAATAGCATTTTGATTGGTCTTTAATTGAATATTCATAAGACAGTCTACCAAAAAAAATCAGATTGTACTTGTCATTTTTTAAGAATAAAACATTTATATTGTTTTGAGAGTTTAAGTGCATTCTGGTGAAAACTTCACACAATTATAGGAAACCAATTAATAGGAATATGCAACTATAATGTTAAAAAGGTAAAAAGAGTCAGATGCCAAACACATAGACAGCTAAATATAAAAAGGGTGCCCTGGCCAATTACAAAATAAAGAACTATGCAGAGATCACAATTTCATGGCTCTGTTCTCCCATTTGTATTGATATGATATTTTTTTGCTATTGGCTTCCAAAAAATATTTTTGCCAGCCGGACATTTTATTTTGTCTTATCCCGATTTTAATCCTTTAAGACTTAGTAATAAAAGGCAACTATAGTAATCAGTTTGGCATCATATAAATTATGATTGACACAAAAACAATAGTTAACTTGAATTTTTGTGTAAATTCTATGTTCTGGCGTAAACTGTTAAATTGACAGTGCACCATTCGAAGTGTGCAACATCAGCGTACTTATATCTGCCTTAGACTCTTTATTTGTGCAAAATTACGCTGTCAATAACTTCACTTTCTTTTTTAAAAAGTACATTTTCCAAATACCGGATGTTAACTTGACAATGGTAAAACACAGACCAGAGACGGATACGTAAAATCCGTGTACGTTTACAAAGCACAATTTAGTTTCAGGAAAACACTCGAAATGAACGTTAGATAAAGGTATCAATGATATTTTTAGCAGTTTTGAAAATTCAGATGCATAATTAAATCTCACACCTGCGCACTTGCGCACGAGTGTTCTAGTTCAAACAACGTGGTTCTGATGATTTTTCACTAAAATCTTTATAACTACCTTTTAAAATTTTATTCAAATCACATTTGTTTACGTTTTCTGATTATCTAAATCTTTGACTAAATTAATTAGCTGCAAACCGCTGAAATTTAAGAAAATAACTTTCAAAAGACCGATCAATGTCTGGTACAAGATAGTTTACCTGTCGCCTGTACAGGTAAATTTCAGCTGTCAGAGAACTAATTAACCTTGATTGTAATGTGAGGGAATTAAAGTAGGGTTTGTTTTGATAGTAATTATCATCATCATGATCATATCACTTATATGACCGGAAATGTATATCTGTTTAAAGCAAAAGGTCCGGTCAAAAAGATTGCAAAAACTTCATTTTTTTCGCAATACCTATGTTAAAATGTCTGTTTCAGCATCAACACAACAAGTCATTTATATAATTTACCGGACAAGTCCGGAAAATATGACCGTTTTGGAAGCCCTGTTGGAACCCCCAAAAATGCAGTTTAAAAAATTGTTAGAAGCTTAGAGTCTACTGAATAATTTCTGAAAGTTTTCAGTCACTTGTTGAAAGATTTTTAAAAATGTGTCAATTTGTTATTAATAATAGCATATTGATTTATCAATACATTAACCTAACATGCATGTAGCTTACACTAAACTTAGACAATTATTTTTCCTTATACTCTGCAGACAGAGATGACTTTGATATAAACAGTATAGAAGATAGTGATGATGAACATTATATAGGAGATGTTGATTCTCAGGACTCGCATAGATCTGCACAGAGTAATACTGCAACCAGGAAGAAAGAAACTCCAAATAATACAGGAAGTAAAAGGACAAGTAACAGGAAAACCTCAACACCTGCTAAGTCTTCAAGTTCATTGTCTAAACAAGGCAAAACGTCTGCACCAGAAAGATCAAAGCTTAAAAAGTCATCCTCTTCATTTTCTTCAGTGTCAGATGTTTTTGGTAAGAATCTTCTATTTTTAAAATGATAAATTTGCCATCTTACTGTGAAGAATTTATCTGTATTGAAGCAACATTGTGACTTCAGACTGTTAAAATCTGATGATAAATGGACAGGCATTATAAAATTTGTTAAGTCATAGTTGGTGGTAAAGTTATCAAACAACACAACCAGGTGTCTCAAACACAAAATAGATTGAGACACAAGAAAAGTATATCTTTATTGTTTAGAATAGTAATAGCATTGTTTACAGAACAATCAACTTATAATGAAAACTCCCAGAATTTGGTGCAGAGGATAGCAACCGACTTATAAGTGGATCAACAATAATAGGTCCTTAAGAGGCCTGCCTACATTGATACGATTTCTATGCCCCCGCAACTGAAAGTTGGGGGCATATTGTTTTACCCCTGTCCATCCGTCTGTACTTCCGTCTATCTGTCCTTCCGTCCGTTGGTCCCATTATGGGTATATAGCTGTTCCAGATAACTCCTCCTACAGTTTGAATGCTAGGAAGTTTTCACTTTGCTGGCTGTTTGTACATATATTAAAGGTGTGCATGTGGTCAGGGTTTTGATTTTTTATTGATATTTGCTCTTTTGGGAGTTAGTTGAACTTTGTCATTTTTTGGAGTATTTACTTGCATAAGAGGTGCATACTGTTTCTGGATAACTCCTACAGTGAACATAGACTTATGTGCTCCCATGCTCAACTTTGTGTATTTTAAAATAACCCTTTGCATCTGCGGGGACATCATTTGTGTCTCCCAGACGCAATAATATCTCAAAGAAAGTCCTACATTGACTTTGTTATAATACAGCTTCTTCAGAGTGGAGTACGGGGGCATCACTTTGTCTAGTTTTTCATGGACTCTATATATTTTTTTATATGACCGCAAAAAAAATTTGCGGTCGTATATTGGTATGACGTTGGCGTCGTCATCCGAAGACACATTGGTTTTCGCACTCTAACTTTAGTTTAAGTGAATGGATCTCTATGAAATTTTACCATAAGGTTCAATACCACAAAAGGAAGGTTGGGATTGATTTTGGGGGTTATGGTACCAACAGTTAAGAAATTAGGGGCCAAAAATAAGCATTTTTGTAACTTCCAGACATAACTTGTGTGTTAGTGTATGGATCTCTCTGACATTGTACCACAAGGTTCCATATTACAAAGGGAACTGGTGGGATTGATTTTGGGGGTAATTGCCTCAAAATTTTAGGAATTAGGGGCCAAAAAAGGATAAAAAAACAAGCATTTTTCTAGTTTCATGACAATAACTTGTGTGTAAGTGTATGGATCTTTCTGAAATTGTACTACAAGGTTCCATATCACAAAGGAAAAGCTGGAATTGAGTTTGGGGGTAATTGCCCAAAACTATTAGGAAAAAGGGGCCAAAAATAAGCATTTTTCTAGTTTCTAGACAATAACTTGTGTTCAAGTGTATGGATCTCTCTGAAATTGTACTGCAAGGTACCATACCACAAAGGGAAGGCTGGGATTGATTTTGGGGTAATTGCCTCAAAATTTTAGGAATTAGGGGCCAAAAAGGGGCAAAAAACAAACCAAAGGGCCCCATGTGAGCTTATGCCATCACTTGGCGTCCGTCGTCTGTCGTTGTCGTCTGTCATCGTAAACTATTTCAAAAAATCTTCTCCTCTGAAACTACTGGGCCAAATACCTTCAAACTTTAACTAAATGTTCCTTAGGGTATCTAGTTTATAAATTGTATCCGAAGTTTTGATCCATCGACAAACATGGCCACCATGGCTAAAAATAGAATATAGGGGTCAAATGCAGTTTTTGGCTTATATCTTAAAAACTAAAGCTTTAAGAGCAAATCTGACATGCGGTAAAATTGTTCAATTGGTCAAGATCTATCAGCCCCGAAATTTCATGACGAATTGAACAACCCATTGTTGGGTTGCTGCCACTAAATTGGTAGTTTTAAGGAAATTTTGCAGTTTTTTGTTATCTTGAATGTTATTATAGATAGATATGTAAACAGCAATAATGTTCAGCAAAGTAAGATCTACAAAAAAGTTAATCTGACCAAAATTGTCAATTGACCCCTTAAGGAGTTATTGCCCTTTAAAGACAATTTAACACAATTTGTTCATCAAGTTTGCTAACATTTAAAAATCTTCTCCTCTGAAATACAGGTGAGCGATTCAGGCTCTTGAGAGCCTCTTGTATTACACCTTATGATAGTAAATACATCATTCATAGTGCTCGTCTTTGGAATAAACAATTTAGCAATTAAGACAATGTATACAACTCATGTTGGTATTATATCAACCCTTGTTATATGGTAGCTGCTGTCATGTTTTATTATTTTGAATAAGAAAAAAATAATCATGGATATTAATGAAAGTTGAAGATTATGTTAGGTTCTCTCTTCTTCATAGATCAGTGTGGTGTTGTGCATGTTCATGAAAATCGTCAGTTGGTAGGTGGCAGCAAGGCTGAGGATCACATGACAAAGTGTGCCATACAGGATGTGTATGAATTGCACCAGAACTCACAGATACCTGCTGGGTATTGTGAACCTATGTCGGAGGTAAGATACTGCTATAATACTGAAGGTCACATGACAAAGAGTGCCATACAGGATGTGTATGAATTGCACCAGAACTCACAGATACCTGCTGGGTATTGTGAACCTATGTCTGAGGTAAGATATTTGCAGTGTATTGTGAACCTATTTCTGAGGTAAGATACCTGCTGGGTATTGTGAACCTATGTCTGAGGTAAGATACCTGCTGTGTATTGTGAACCTATATCTGAAGTAAGATACCTGCCGTGTATTGTGAACCTATGTCTGAGGTAAGATACCTGCTGTGTATAGTGAACCTATTTCTGACGTAAGATACCTGTCGTGTATTGTGAACCTATGTCTGAGGTAAGATACCTGCTGTGTATTGTGAACCGATGTCTGAGGTAAGATACCTGCTGGGTATTGTGAACCAATGTCTGAGGTAAGATACCTGTCGTGTGTTGTGAACCTATGTCTGAGGTAAGATACCTGCTGTGTATTGTGAACCAATGTTTGAGGTAAGATACCTGCTAGGTATTGTGAACCTTTGTCTGAGGTAAGATACCTACTGTATATTGTGAACCTATGTCTGAGGTAAGATACCTCCCATGTATTGTGAACCAGTAGCTGAAGTTAGATACTGCTATATTATTTACTTCTTATATTAAAAAAGGAGAAGCATAACTAACACATAAGTTAACCATTTGTCTACAAAGTTTAAAACTTGAATATAAACTATTGCTGTTTCCTCTAAATAAATATAAATATAAAAGTAAGAAGATGTGGTATGATTGCCAATGAGACAACTCTCCTCAGAGGCCAAATGACATAGAAATTAACACCTATAGGTCACTGTGCGGCCTTCAATAATGAGCAAAACCCATACCACATAGTCGGCTATAAAAGGCTGTGAAATGACATATGTAAAATAATTTAAACGAGAAAAAACTAACGGCCTAATTTATGTACAAAATAATGAAAAACAAATGTGATATACAGTAACAAACGACAACCACTGAATTACAGGCTCCTGACTTGGGACAGGCACATACAGAATGTGCGGGGTTTAACTAGTTTGAAGGCGCCAACCCTCCCCTAACCTGGGACAGTGGTGTAACAGTACAACATAAGAACAAACTATAAAAATCTGTTGAAAAGGGCTTTAACTCATCAGATCGATACGAAGCAGAAATACATCTAACTCAAAAACACAGACGTGGCAGGGTACTTGTACATCCAAACAACAAAAAGACACTAAGTACAGATCTGAGAGTACTCGCAGTTACTGACAGCTAGTTTAAAGCCAATAACAACTAATAAAAAAAATCATGCATCTAAGACTAAAATATCAATCAGTACACATCCAACATCCAATGGATTTAGTGTCAAGATGTCATTAACAGTCAGAGAAAAATATGACCTTGTGCAATGCCAAAATAAAGGTATCGACAGATTGTAGAGCCATGAATGTATGTTTATAATTTATTTTCACATTCCTGTCCACACAAGATACATATTTTGTTATACCCATGTTTAGATTTTCTACTTGTTGGCTTGCAGATTGTCCTCAAAATCATATAATAATACTGTTTACTGTTCATGTTTTAAAATACAGACATTCTTACCTTTTTGCAATACATTGGACTTTCATTTAAAGGGTTATCTTTTTTAATCTTTTTACATACCTGCCAACATTTCAAACTGCCCATGGGGGTTTTACATGCAAGATGGCTCTCATAGTCCTACAAAACCATTAAAAAGGGCCTTCAAATTTAGTTTAATGATGTTTATTTGCTCCTTCATACTTTTACAATCCTATACCCGTGGTAAAATTGATTGTTTTGTTCTAAATTGTGGACAAAATTACTCTTTCAAAATTTCCATTTGGGAGCTTTCATGGGGGAAATCCCCCACAAATAGTGACAGTTGGCAGGTATGTTTTTATGTTTTAATAATTTCACTCCCCACAAAGCTTAAATGCCAGGGTTACTTTGACACTTAATAATTGTTCAAATGTCCCACATGAGTTTAAATATACTTTATATGATACAGCTGTTTGTTTGTAGTCTGATGACAGTGGGATTACTGAACCTACTCCTGTAAAGTCTAGAGGTAGGAAGTCCTCAAAACCAGATCACAATACACCTACATCAGTTGTCATAGGAACCAGTAGAGTATTAATTGGACAAACTCCAAAAACTATCAGATTGTAAGTAAAAATGTTTCATAATTTGTCCTCTAATAAAAAATTGGTAATAGGATTTTAAATTGATTTTGAGGTGGTTCTTTGCTTTTGCGGCAATTGGCATTTCATTTGCGCCAATAATACAGGTAAATAGTAAGAATAATAAATCTATATTGAAAAGAGACTTTTAATAATAATGTTGTGATTCTGGCTTTGCAACTTTTAAGGGTAGATCTATACAATTTATCTCTGTTTTTTTCAGTACATTAGATATTGTAAATGTGAGATCTTTTAATAAAATACAGACATTTCCTCCTCTATTTGTCTCTGATTGAGTTATGGCAATTTTGTCAACTAGAACATGTGAACACAATACAATTTTATACATTTAAGTGAATCTCAGAATTATATGAGAAATGAGTATGAACTCATTTACTAACCCAATGCGGAGCTGGAATACTCTACAACATTTCTTATGTGAGCGTCGTATTCAGGATACATATTATATTAAACGTTTCCATTAAATTACCTGTAAATTAGTGTAAAAGCAGTGTTTATGTTTGGTGCAAATGAAATACAACCCTGTGGCACAAATGAAATACTGCATTTTGAGGAAGTAAAAAAGGATATATATAGAAGAACTCTTAAGGGTTGTGTGACTTTGTTTGTACACATTTAGATCTATATTCAGAATCTTTAAAAGAGAGGATCATATCATGTTGCATGTAAAATGTCTTCTCAATTTTTTTAGTTAGCTGCCTTCCCAAATTAGGACATTGATATGCTGTTTAGTAAGACTACACATCATTAAAATTAAGCTGCAGATACAAAAATATATAGAGGAACCAAACCTTTCACGAGATAAGCTCCCAACAACATACAATAGGGAAAAAAAGTATAAAGTTGCTTTGATGATTTATTTTAGAATCATATTTATCTATAAAGCAAACTTAAGTTAGAAAAAGTGAGGATACTTGGCAGAAGCACATGAGACTGAAATCTAAATCATTATCCAAACTTCTCAATGTAGTCAGTACATTGTACATTTTGTAATAACAAAAGTTTTAGAAATGAACCTATTTGTAGCATGCTCAAAGCTCACTTTCAAGAATGAATAAATAATCCTTTATTAAACCTTATCTTTTCAATTGATTTCATTATCTATATTTTAGAAAACAGTTTGAAGAAATAACCCAGTTCTTTGACAGTGTTTCAGCTGTTGAATTATCAGAAAGGATTTTGTTAGGGTCTACACAATCCAGATTAAAATTGCTGAAAGATTTTTACACCAAGGATAAACCTGATTTTTCTCAGATATTTAGCACAGTTAAACATGATGGTGATCAAAATGATACATCACTTGGATCAGGTGAGAAAAATATTTTATTTTGATATTTTATTCTGTGTGAGATAATCAAATATGAGATTTTAGCATGTGACTTGAATCAGATCTTAATTTCTGTAATTAGAAAGAAAAAATTACTGGCAATAGATTAATACTTGGGATGCTTAATATTCACACTTTTTCATCATAGCATATTACAAATGCTGTACTAGATCTATTTTTTTTTTTAAATATGAACAGAGAGGCTTTTTTTTCCTGTAATATGCTACTTAATCACATCATACATTGAACTATAAATGCTTTAGAACATTAACAAAAAACTTTTCATTAGCGAAGATTGTAATTTTTGGCATTGGAACAGTATCAATAGGTGGAACAAAGATTTCCAGATTTATGTTAAAATCAGTGAACATAGTGGGCATTGGGAACACATGGCAGTGCATGAGAAACTTATAATATGTTCAATTGGTCTTAGTAGATCTTATTTAATTCACTGTTTATGATGCGTAATCAGTTGTTATTACAATTTTCTGCAGTCAAAATGCTCCAAATTTTATAAATACAGCCGAAATTTGTAAACATTTCAAAAATTGATAAGTTTTTCTCACAAACTGATAAACTGAAGAGGAGTTTGTTCTTAGGATTTTTGGAAAAAATGTTTTCAAAATTATTTCAAAATAAGTTTCATTGATGGGAAGCTGAAACAGAAGTATTTATTGTGCAAATATTGTAGACATTTGGTAGCTATTCTTAGAAAATTTTATTTGCTGCTTTCTTTTTTTTTAAAGATATTTTGGTAATACCTCTAAAACCTATTGATATTACTCTTGTGACTAGATGATCTGTTTTTTGAACCTTTTCAAATATTAAATATTTTAATATTGACAGGGTTGACTAGTACAAAAAAGACAACTAATCCAGACATAAAAAGAAAGAGGCGAGTAAGACGCAAGGAAAATGAAACTCTGGGTATTTCATTTCTCGACTTTCCTGATAGCGAATCCCAAAAATTAGAATCTAAAAGTAGGATTGAAAGTGATGGAAGTCAGACAGAAAGTTTAGATATTGGAATACCTTCTACCTCATTTGCTCGTAGGAAGCCTTCGCCATCCAAGAAACCTACTAAAGGTAGATCAAAGAATAGTGTGCAGAAAAATAAACATAAAGACATCAAGGATACTTGTTCTGTTTTTACTGTTGATGAATTTACAGAAGAGAAAACTGTTGTTATTACTTCAGATAATCACTCAGATGATATTGAAGAATTATTACATAAAATTGGACATCAAGCTGATGCAAAAATCTCAGTAAAAGAAGAAAATCAAAAGGAAAGGGGAGATAATTTGTCCATCTTAGATGATATATTTTCGTCCCCAGAAAAATCAACTCAAAAACGAAAAAAGCCCCCCAAAAAGAACAAAAAGTCAGGAAAAGTAGAAAACATTGACTTTGATTCATTAACAGAAACAAGCATTACAGAGGATGAAGATTATCATTTTGCTGACGTAAGCACTTTAAAAGACGATGGGATTGATGTTTTCACTGACCCTGTTAAATGGAAAAGTCTTAAAAGACATCAGAAGGAACGTGTATCATTAGTTGATCAAATGGTGTCTGATGCTGCCGAGGACTATGACGAACTTTTTAAATCAGGGAAAATGAAAAGAGTGAAGAAATCGAATAAACAACATAGACCTGAAAACAAATCTGATAGTGATACAAATGATGACCCTTCTGCTAGTCTGTTTTAAACATTTATTCAATATTTTTGTTTCTTTTGTCTGTTTTAAGTTTTCATCAATATTTAAAAAAATTTCTGTTAACATTATCAAATCGATGGAAATTGATCTGAAGACAATGGTATTGTAATTCACAGTCTTTGTTGCCAAAAGAAAGAAGTATTTTACTACAGTACTCAAAACTGATGCATTGTTTATAATGAAGAAATAGGCTATTCAAAGGGTACCAAATCCTGTGTATTTCACGATTCATTATTATCACAAAGTAGAATTAATGCTACATTTTAGTGGCTTCTTGGGCCCTGTTTCTGTTTCTGTTTTTGTTTTTGTTTTTGTTTTAATTTTTACTCAAGTTTTAAGATTTCCATTTATATTTATTTTCTGGTTGAGTTAATGCAAAACTAAAAACAGGTAGTTTAAGTGGAGTGATACAAAATCTACTTATAAGGAAAATATATAGCTTTTGAACTATTTTTAAATGGTTTTCAGATTCGAAAAAATTTGAAAACAAACTCTTGTGAGAACCAACTCCATAATCTACCACATTCAGTATTTGTCTTTATGAACAGCAGCTCTTTTACAAATATTTACCCGTTTCCTGCACAAGATTGATATTTCCATTTCACAAACATATGTATCAAAAAATGTATGTAGCTTAGATTGAGAATTTTAAGAATCTTTAAATTTTTTAGAAAAACAAAGAATACGGGGTATCCATCAATGATATAAAATCAGTACATGCACAGCAAAAAACACTCAAAAAGCAAAGGAACAGGGTTTTATAGCTGTTCTTCATGCCATCTCTCAACCTTAAAATCTATATTCATAATATCTTAAAGACCTCAGAGTTCAGGCTTTGTTCAGGCAAATATAATTTTAATTTTAGGCCAAATAAGGCCCTTAGCATACCTCCTTTAAAAACCTTAGGTAATTGAAATTTTGATTTGATTTGACCTGTACAAAGGCTGAATCATAAATTAAAAACCATCTAACTGACTATTTTCCATAAAAAAAATGCCGATCTTCAGTTATATAGTCCTTACTTTTGTAATCTGAGGAACTTTGCTTCAATTTTAATTAATCATTGTATTGAAAAAAATAAAAAAACCTAAACAGTTTCATGCTCTATTCGCCCATGTAGTGACTAGTTGATTGCTAAGAAGGATTACCATATCCTGTTACCTTGCAGTGTTAGAGAAAGGTTACCATATCCTGTTACCGTGCAGTGTTAGAGAAAGGTTACCATATCCTGTTACCTTGCAGTGTTAGAGAAAGGTTACCATATCCTGTTACCTTGCAGTGTTAGAGAAAGGTTACCATATCCTGTTACCTTGCAGTGTTAGAGAAAGGTTACCATATCCTGTTACCTTGCAGTGTTAGAGAAAGGTTACCATATCCTGTCACCTTGCAGTGTTCAAGAAAGGTTACCATATCCTGTAACCATATCCTGTAACCTTGAAGTGCCCAGGAAAGGTAACCATATCTTGCTGTCTTTAAGGCTACTGTTTGATTGTCTAATTCTGCTCTGCAATTGTAACCCTATCTTGCTGTCTATATATGGCTACTGTTTTATTGTCTGGTTGTGCTCTGGAAGGATAACCATATCCTGCTATCAATGTGGCATATGCTTTATAGTCTCATAGTGCTCAGGAAGGGTAACCATATCCTGTAACCTTGAAGTGCCCAGGAAAGGTAACCATATCTTGCTGTCTATGTGGCTACTGTTTGATTGTCTAATTCTGCTCTGGAATTGTAACCCTATCTTGCTGTCTATATATGGCTACTGTTTTGTTGTCTGGTTGTGCTCTGGAAGGATAACCATATCCTGCTATCAATGTGGCATATGCTTTATTGTCTCATAGTGCTCAGGAAGGGTAACCATATCCTGTAACCTTGAAGTGCCAAGGAAAGGTAACCATATCTTGCTGTCTATGTGGCTACTGTTTGATTGTCTGATTATGCTCTGGAAGGGTAACCCTATCTTGCTGTCTATATATGGCTACTGTTTTATTGTCTGGTTGTGCTCAAGAAGGATAACAATATCCTGCTGTCAATGTGGCTAATGTTTTATTGTCTTGTGGTGCTCAGGAAGGGTAATCATATCCTGCTATCAATGTGGCTAAATGCTTTATTGTCTGGTAGTGCCCAGAAAGGATAATCATATCTCGCTATCAATATGGCTAATATTTTATTGTCTGGAAGTGGTGAGGAAGGGTTATATCCTGCTCTGTATGTGGCTAATATAATGTTTTATTGTCTGTATAGTGCTTAGGAAGTGTTATCATATCCTGATCTGTATGTGGCTAATGATTAATTGTCTGGTTGTGCTCATGAAAGATAATTATATCCTGTTGTCAATGTGGCTTATGCTTAATTGTCTGGTTGTGCCCTGGAAGGGTAACAATATCTTGCTCTCAATGTGGCTAATTCTTTATTGGCTGGTAGTGCTCAGGAAAGATTATATCCCACTGTCCATGTGGCTGATGCTGTATTGTCTGGTTGTGCCTGGGAAGGGTTATCATATCTTGTTGTCAATATGGCTAATTCTTAATTGTCTGGTTCTGCTCAGGAAGGGTCATCATATCTTGTTGTCTACTTTGTGCTTTATTGTCTGGTAGTGCTAACGAAGGGTTATATCCTGTTGTCAATGTGGCTACTGCTGTATTGTGTGGTTGTGCTCAGGAAGGGTCGTCATATCTTGTTGTCTACTTTGTGCTTTATTGTCTGGTAGTGCTAATGAAGGGTTATATCCTGTTGTCAATGTGGCTACTGCTGTATTGTGTGGTTGTGCTCAGGAAGGGTCATCTTATCCTGCTGTCAATTTGGCTATTGCTGTATTGTGTAGTTGTGCTCAAGAAGGGTAATCATATCCTGCTGTCAATTTGGCTACTGCTGTATTGTGTGTTTGTGCTCAGGAAGGGTCATTATATCCTGTTGTCAATGTGGCTAATACTGTATTGTCTGGATGTGCTCAGGAAGGGTTACCATATTCTGCTGTAAATGTGTATAATACTATATTGTCGGGTAGTGCTTAGGAAGTGTTATCATATCCTGCTCTTATGTGACAAATGATTTATTGTCTGGTTGTGCTCATGAAATGTAATCATATCCTGTTGTCAATGTGGCTTATGCTTTGATGTCTGGTTGTGCTCAGGAAGGGTAACTATGTTCCGGACCATACGCGTATGGTTATGACCAAATGAGTATATATAGGTATTTTTTTCCAATATGCAAACTTTAACCAATAATTGATGCTCCTTTATCCTACTTGTGTCCATTTGTTAAGCAAGTAAGATACAACACAAGTATGTTCAGTAAATAAGATATAAAAAAAATTGATGCGACGGCAGCACCCAAGAAAAAAAAACAAAACGAAGACGTGTTGACATATTGCAGTGAAATTTCACAATTGTATAAGAAAAAAATAAGCAAAGATAAACTTTCTATTTGTTTAACCATGTACGCATAGCTTTGTTCATCAGACCCAAACATTACACGTTACTGACTGATTTGTTTCTGTGACATATTGTCTGAATTTTGGTTAATCGTTGTTAGAGCCGTCGGTAGTCATGATGGTATCAATTAAAAGCGTCCGTTAATATATAGCGTTTGACTTTTTGTTTAATATTTTATTTAAACATTTCTTGAATCTGTCTTCTAAATTCATTCGTCAGGACAAATCGACCATAGATAAATATGTTCAGTATACTTTTAACTTGTAAATTGAATTCTCTGGGTTATCCATCGTCACTTTATTCAACTAATCATGAAAATACTTATTCCCGTATCATGTCGCGCATAATCATGATTAAAAAAACTCAAAATTTAATATATATATATATATTCTTCCAAAAATTGAAATTTATAAATTTTTATAAACTCTTTTTTTTTTATGTCAAATCGAAGGGTCATACCTTATGAAGTTTATATTACAGTATTAAATGTTAAACCAAAGATTTATACAGTAATAAGTCTTACTATGTACATGCTTGATTTAACATTTCAACCGTCGTCGTGTTAATCACCCGGACCATATAAGTATATTACTCACATGGTCATGACCATTCGCGTATGGTCCAAATACTCATATGTTCCGGAACAACTAGAGTATGCTGTCCATGTGGCGACTGCTCTTATCATATGGTAGTGCTCTCACCGTGGGGGGGGGGGGGGGGGGGGGGGATGGTGACATAAAGGATTGTGTAACAAGAGCCTGACTGAATGACATCTTGTTATTGAAACTGTCGGATGTCTCTGACCACACAACATACGAATACTCTAAATGACAATGACTTGTCAACCGTTGGGTGCCTGGAACTCTTAATATGAAGCTTTGGTGAAAACTTAACACTTGAAAGCCGACCGTGTAAGACCCTCATGGGTAGTCAAGGTCGTTTAAAAAAAAAACCTCGTCGTCGGAACACTTGAGACACGGGAACACACGATGAATAATTCAATAATTTAGCATGCAATGCTTTTATTACGGATAGACTGTGTTCAGTGTAAAGTCCTAAGTCCAATCTGATTCATCAACAAATGGAAGTTTTTAACGACCTTGACTGGCTATACAGCCCTTGCACGGTCGGTTCTGATTCTTCAAAATCATAAACAAGTATTTATACAAAATTAATAAGAACATATTTACAACTTCTCGTCCAATGGAATTGCTTGACTTTGCCTTCTAATTTTCATAGTATATACTTTTTCCGTGTACTAAGTAACTACGCATGAATGACCACAAGGGTAAGATTTCATTGTATCGTAATCAAGATATTAAAACAAAAAATTGCCACTGACAATTTTGAAATAAAATGCTGTGTTCCAAATTAAATCAAATAGTTTGTAATTCGTTTTCAGATTGATTTTTAAATATCCTGCTATTAAAATCTTTGGATCTAAAAAATGTTTTTGACAATTGCAAGTTTCTTTCATTTAAATAAAGAATAACAAATATGGTTCTTTATACCTTGATTAGTGTACAACGCTATCTTAAAATTGTAATAATTTATCATCCATGCAATTACTTTGTACACAAAAAAAAGTGTGTACTATGAAACATTGTGAAGGGAAATTATGGCAACTTGGTGATGATTTTTTTTAACTTTCTTGGGGAAATTGATCTATTTCTCTATGAATTGATTGATTGATTATTGGTTGCTTAACGGCCAGTAGCAACTATTTCATGCATGTCATGAATTGAAAAACCGTGATAATGTCTGAAGAGAAAGTGCCACCAATATATATACTATCTGATAAATCTTTTAGTTTTTACTTTGAAAAAAAACCCACAAAAACACAAAACCTATAATCTGATCTTTGGTAGTTGCTTTTTAATGCTATCCGCTATACCATCTATGGGGACAAACTATCTATATGTTTCAAATTTATTATAGCTTTAGTTTTACTGTGAAATTGAAAAATGTTTTCAAAACATGTAAAGCTTCCACTGCAATTTAATTATTGCCTGCTTTTGGTCAATTCATTTTGTTATCTTACCATATAAAGAAGTACATGTATAGTAAAACACCGCTTTATATCAATATACATACTTACACCAGCAGCTACCAACTTTTCATTGTGGAGTCCAGGGCTTTTTTGAAATCACATATCTTACAATGATACTAGTGAGTAGATTTACAAAACATAAAATTCGTTAATGAGCTCCGTTTTACAAACACCTGTGATACAAGTAGTCAGCCAAAATAAACTATCAATGGACCAATTAAAAGATTACTTGAGTTGTAAATATGTGCTAAATTGGATAGTCTATGAAAAAGGTATATACTATGAAATTAAGAGCTCGGGGCAAGCCCCTCGCTCTAAATTTCATAGTATATACCTAGACATAGACTAACCTAGACATAGACAAGAATAAACATAAGACATAACAATTAATTTGAGTGATATCGTTCTCTGTCAAAGATTATACTATTTTTAGAACTTGAAATAATTAATGTGAATTGGATAATCTGATGGATATCAACACATTTTAACAAAGGTAACGGCACGAGACTCACAAGGCCGAACAGACGGTTTATCTATTTATTGCATTTTTACCCAAAAGTTTCTCTGGTATTCTGAAATATTAAAGTATTGCACTTTATATCTCATTACATTCAAATTTCAAAAGATTTGATCAGCTTTTTATTTTTACTTAAATCCTTTGAATTTAAGTTTGGCTTTGGAAGTCTTAGCCATGATGAAATCAAATACCAAATGTATAAATGATCACATTTAAACAGCGTAAATTGAACGGAACTCACAATACAGAAAAGATGCATAATTTATTCATTGTATTTTCAGTATCATTATCAAAAATGTTCACTGATATTTTGAAGTATTGACTATTTTCTTGCATTACATTCAATTTTTAAAGATTCGATTAAATTTTATTTTTATTCAAATCCTTTAAATTTCATTTTGGTCTTAGGAGTCTAGGTATGACAAAATCAAATATGCAACACATTTGCAAAACAATATCAGTCATTGTAATTTTCAAGTGTTTCTTCTGAGACTTGTCGTTCATTGTTAATGTTTTGTATTTCCTTAAGTATATATTTTACTATTTCAACGTAAAACCTTGTCCACATTAGCCAACCAAGTAACACGGCATCATTTTAGATTTTTTAATGGCAACTACGCCTGCAGGCACTCTACAGAATCAACCCCTGCACAAGTCATTAACAAAATTAGCTCATCAGACAATACAAGTATGTGTCCACACTTGTAATCATACAAAATATGTACATATATGTCATGCCTGTCTTTAAAAAACAATACGATTGTCTATCATCTATAATTTATCTTCAAAGGCATATCACATATTATCTTTTAAAAGTTGATTTGTATGTTTTGCGATGCGGGGAACAAATAAATACTTGGCGTCCGGTCTCGTTATAAAAAGCGCTCTCCCGCGTACAATTCTTGCCAGATTTTTTGTCAAAGGTTTATATAAGCAATGTCTTATACGAGTTTATAAATCAGTGCCGATCAGTTATTTTTAAAGGAGTAACCGCCATTTGGAAAATAAATTCCATGAAAAATTGCACTACGGTTAGCCCTCTCAAACATACAGTTCTTGCCATATCGTCTTTATGCCATGACGGCTAACAAATTGGACTTCGTTATTTTAGTAGTATGGATACGAATACTAAAAATCCAGGCTATAAATAAGGCGTAGGTGCTTTGATCGAGTCACGGACCCGCGATGTCGCGGGTGTGTTCTAGTTTTTATGAAATCAATATTGTATATCTCTGAGGAGTCCGCATTTTTTTATGCAAATTTAAAATCTGTTCATGTATTAACATAGTAACGTCCTTGAAAAACAACAGATGATACCTCGTTTACCTAATCAGTACTACGCATAATGTGGTAAAATGTTATTTCGAAAGAAAAAAAGAAATTTTATGTTTCCACGCAAACTGAAATGATAGTGGTTTTTCCTAAAACCGACCTGAACTTATCTTCAATGATGTCATTCGAAATCCCGACCCATATCGTTATTTCGGTAAATTTTGTAGGCGCATTTAGGAGATTAAAACTGTTTCAACATAAATAAATTATTTTCGGGTTGTACTACTAAACTTATAAATTTCTATCTGAAATTTGACAATGTAGAAAATTCTGTATTGTATCGACAAGGTCTTTTATTTAGATAAATAAAGGCAACAGTAGTATACCGCTGTTCAATAGTCATAAATCGATTAAGCGAAAACAAATCCGGGTCACAAACCAAAACCGAGGGAAACAACGGAACAACAGAAACACTGAACTGCTACAAAAACAAACGCCAACATACATAGAAACGGACTATTTGATAACAACTGCCATATTCCTGACTTGGTACAGGACATTTTAAGAAAAAATGGTCGGTTGAACCTGGTTTTATGCGAGAAAACTCAGCAGAGAAATGCATAAATAAATAATATAATGGTACATTCAACATGTAAACCGCAGAATAACAACGAACATATCACATTAACGACAGCACAGGACACCACAAATAAAGGCAACAGTAGTATACCGCTGTTCGAAAGTCATAAATCGATAGAGATAAAAACAAATCCGGGTAACAAACTAAAACTGAGGGAAACTCATCAAATATAAGAGAACAACGACACAACAAAAACACAACATTAAAATGTAACACACACAAAAACGAACTATAATATAACAATGGCCATTTTCCTGACTTGGTACAGGACATTTTAAGAAAAAAATGGTGGGTTTTGTGGCATGCAAAACCTCCCGCTTTTATGGCAACGTCAAACACAACACCAAAACGACAACATCACATGACAGGACCACAATACAAATAAATGGGAGAACATATAGGACAAAGAAACACACGAATAATAGCTAACAAAAGGTACTAGGCTTAAAATTCAATACGCCAGACGTGCGTCTCCTCCACACAAGACCAACCAGTGACGCTCAGATGAAAAAAGTTTGAGAGCCAAAACAAGTACAAAGCTGAAAAGCACCGAGGACCAAAAACTTCCAAAAAGTTGCGCCTAACACGGCCAGGGTTTTCTGCCTGGGACAAGAACATCCTGATTATTTAGAATAATTTATAATTTTGCAAACAGAAAATTTTATAAAAGGACTATATAATAGATATAGAGTGGGTGGCGCATATTCGCCGTTTTGCTATTTTTTCTGTAAAATTTGTGTGCCTTTACCCAATACTTGCCTAAAAAGATGGTAAAGGCTGTTTGTAATGTTACAACTGTTGATATTCCTCTTTACCCCATTTCCAAGGTTATTCGCACGTATAAAGAAGGTGTTTTTAAATGATTTTGGCAATTATGTAAGATTTATATGGCAATCATGCGCAGTCTTAAAGTAAATATCTGTGAGAAAAATCGTATAGGAATGATCTCTCAAGCTTATTCATGTAATTGCAAACATTCGTTTTTATAACATACCAGAATAATGAGGATGGTCATATCATACTTTGCGGCGAAAATGTGTCCCCCATGGTACAAGAACAACTTGATTTCCTCTTGAGTTTGCGTTCGTTTTTAGAACAATTAACCAATGTTTTGAAGATAATTTCTTTATCAAAATTTTTTTTCATATAGTTAAATTTCTTAAACCTTCATAAAAAGTTCCAAATATTCGAATGTAGGTCGGATGTAAGTGGAAATGAACGAATTATGCGGCGAATATGGGTCTCTCACTCTACATGATAAAACCGAAGTGGGGACTAACTACAGAATAAAAACGGATACATTACATAAAACAACTTAATCCAACACATAAAAATACACAGCCGAGTTAGCCAAAGCCTCAACGCACAAAGTGACGTCACCTTTGAAATTCTAAAAAAACACACAAAGTGACGTCACATTTGAATTTGTAAAAATATTTCCCAAAAATAAGATAGGATTAGGATTGATTCAAGCTTAGATTTGTAATACTGACATTACATTTATTAATTACAATGAAAATTACAATACTTATTAATATCAAATTGTGGTAGTAATTAGATAATTAATTGTATTATCTAGCTATGTCGGTGTTTCTTCTGAATCAAACTGTAAACCAAATATATCGTATAAATTTCGTTGAACCAAACTAAAATCTAATAAATGAAGGGGGTGATTAATTATCTTTACCATAACACACGAATATAACAGAAGAGACGTTAAGACATTTGACAAAATCCGACGAGAATAACAAATATAACATCAAAATTAAATACATGAATTTGGGATAGAAAAGTACCGTGACACGTCTTATAGCAATACGGTTTCACACTCAGCAAAACAGTATCTAACACGTGGTAAAAATGTCCTTAGTTAGTTTGGACAAAGACACATCGTATGGATCAACCAATTCGTGATGGTGTCCGTAAAATTTACGGAGTGTCATTTTTAATCTGTCTTCCTCATAACTTTGTTGGAGCAGTTTCTGCGTAAGGAGCACACTCCTGTATATGAAGTCCGTATAGTGTGAACAAGCACGAGAATAACGTATCAATTGAGATATGTAAACACCATACGAAGGGGCAGAGGGTATGTTACTGCTGAGAAATGGGAAATGGGAAATTGATAATTGGGAAGTTGAAATCGTCCCGTTTATTATAGATTTTCGTGTGAAGTCGTCCATCTGTGTCAATATTGAGAAAAAGATCTAGGTATGAAGCAGTCCTTCTAGTATCAGTAGTATCCTTAATTTTAAGTTCACTGGGATATATGAGATGTAAGTATTGGCTGAAATATGGGTTATTCAATGATAGAACATCATCAATATATCGGAAAGTATAATTCTTTTTGTCTTTTAGAACGTTCTGAATGAATTCTGCTTCATACGAGTACAAAAACATATCGGCCAGTAGGGGTGCACAATTAGTTCCCATTGGAATACCGACTGTCTGTTGAAATATAAATCCTCCAAACTCAACAAATATATTGTCGATCAAAAAGTCCAGCATTTTGATAATATCATCTTCAGTATATTTTCTGGTAGATTCAGTGTGGTTTTTCACAAAATATGAATTATTGTAACCCAAAATAAGGAATTTGTATCTACGATTCCCATTTTTATAGATAAAGCTCTGTTTAATGAGATGGTGAAGTCGATCTTTCAACTGAGCATGGGGAATAGTAGTGTAAAGCGTAGAAAAATCAAAAGTCTTTGACGTATTTTTGTGACGTATACATAATCTTGAAATTCATACAATTATATGGAACGAGATCCAAAAATTCACAATTATTTTCACATTACTCAATCACAATAGATTAGAACCTCTTGCTTTATAGAGCCAATGCATTTATTTAACAATACTGAAAGCTAGAATACCATGAATAACTTGAGTCGATCAGCATCATTTACATCTTTTTACTGTTATATCTTAAATCAGCTATTAAAAATATGTTAGTTTCGACACAAAAACAACTTTATAAACATAATAATTAAGAGGCCAAAAACACTCCTTTTTATTCTATCTAACATGTTTGTATGATACCAATATATGTTCTAATGTTTAAAACTACAGCATTTTGAGTAATATCCACAGCTCAACACCTCTATAGTTTGTATTCATATCTTGACATTTAATGTATGGTACATAATTATATTTTCATCTTACAACTTTTTACTTCTTTGAGGTCTAAACGTGATACACCATCGGTACTTTTGGCAAGAGCATAATACATATAATACTTGATACCGAGATTACTATAACACATATATGTGTGTTAAGGTAGCCGCAGTCTCAGCTTGATACCGAGATTACTATAACACATATATGTGTGTTAAGGTAGCCGCAGTCTCAGCTTGATACCGAGATTACTATAACACATATATGTGTGTTAAGGTAGCCGCAGTCTCAGCTTGATACCGAGATTACTATAACACATATATGTGTGTTAAGGTAGCCGCAGTCTCAGCTTGATACCGAGATTACTATAACACATATATGTGTGTTAAGGTAGCCGCAGTCTCAGCTTGATACCGAGATTACTATAACACATATATGTGTGTTAAGGTAGCCGCAGTCTCAGCTTGATACCGAGATTACTATAACACATATATGTGTGTTAAGGTAGCCGCAGTCTCAGCTTGATACCGAGATTACTATAACACATATATGTGTGTTAAGGTAGCCGCAGTCTCAGCTTGATACAACTTAAAGATTGATGATTTATATTAACTTTAATTTATTAATTTGATAACAGATGTTTACCCAGTATTTCCGTGTATTCATGTCCCATTTAAATGTTAGGACAACTACGATTATGAAATAAAGACAATTGATATCGGAATGTGTGCCGAAATTGACAATTTGTTATTGACCAAGTATGGCTTCAAGGACAGTGCTTCCTTGTTGAGGTCAATGACATAAGACTGGTTCCAGTCAGTTACCGTCAAATCTGTTATATTCAACCTGTTTACACTTATTAGTTGAAGATGTAAAAAATATGATAGAAGCGTCAGTTAGAATTCTTGCTGTGAAAATATGTTGTTACAAAATATATTTATTTGTTCAATAGTAGATAACTTGGTTGGTAAAGAAGGTTGTTCACAAAAAAATGCTCACGATGAAGTTGCTGTTAGTTATATTCATAGTTATTGGTAAGTGTTTTTGTGTGAGTCTAAGGAGATCGTGAAGATGCCTTTAAACACCCATATTAGAGATATTTGAATGTGTCATGCATTTTTTTAAAACGTAATTCTTCTAAAGTAAGTATTAAATGTAAAAATTTGTCAGCGACATACATATGTATTGAACATAGTACTCAGAATATGTTCAGAATAGAGAAAAGAATAAGAGACTTTTTAACTTGTGCATTTGTTAATTAAAATTTAGTTTTTGGTAAAGCATAAATTTACTATAACAACAGTTGTTATAGTAAAACTATGAATTGCCACAGACAACATTTTAATATGACACATTTTCAAGTCTAACATGGGATCCATGCGCAATCTTCAAATTGCGTCGCTAGGGCCAACATGAGCATGACTGAAGCTGTTCAGTTCCTATTGCGGAGTGTTCGAAGTGCGCGGCTAGGGCCAACACGAGTATCACTGAAGCTGTTCAGTCTCTATTGCGAAGTGTTCCATGTGCAATCTTCAAAGTGCGTTGCTAGGGCCAACACAAGTATAAATGAAGCTGTTCAGTCTCTATTGCGGAATGTGCCATGTACAATCTTCAAAATGCGTCAATATGACCAAAAAAAAAATGTTCAGTCCCTATTGCGGAATGTATACTGACGTTTCGTACAACGGCAAAGAAAATAGATATTTTTGGTTGTTTTTTTTTTTAAACATTTAGTTTTTATTTTGATCGATTAGATTTGGTAAATAGAATTCATATATCTTCCGATGTCAAATGTTTACTGAGCAGTGAGAAAGGTTCTAAAAGTTAGTGATAGTATGGTGTTTTATAATATATAACCCGAGTTCGGCATGTTGTTACCAAGTTTCATGGCATGCATAATAATGACGCCCTATACCACAAAATTTGGAAAGACACAGAGAATTGTGTGGATATTTCCAATCCTATGTCAATTTTTCACATTCTACGAAGTAAAAGTATGATCAACTCAAACTGGAAGAAAAGGTAGTAAAACTGACAAAAAATAATTCAAAAATTGCGTAGAAAAAGCTAAAACTGCTTTCTCGAGTACTATCTTCTTAGACGATAGTAATGAATAGTCAGTTTTATTTAAGAAAAAAACAACTTAAACAATTTATTCACAGATTTCAATCAATTTATTCATCAGATATTAATCAATTTATCCTTCAGATATTTTTCAATGTTTAAGTTTAATCAGTTTATTCTTCAGATTTACATTCTAAAGAAACTCGTGTGTATCTATGCATTTTAAAAAAGAAATACTGAAGTGCATTTTAATTTTTTTGAGAACAAAATATCATTTTTTAATTCAAGTAGACGACTTTCGAAATTCTTTCATTTAGGTTTTATTTCTGTGACGTCGATAGAAAACAGGACCAATCAGATGTACTTACAAAACAATCCAAAAATAGCATTATAACTTTGACAACCTCTATCATGACTTTTAGAGTATAAGCGTTGCTCATTATTGATTCATTTGTAAGCTCTGAACTATATGAGGAATCTTGATCTTATCACATGTAACCATTAATCAATGTAACTTTACAATCTGATATCATTGCTCTTATCACATGTAACCATCAATCAATGTTACTTTACAATCTGATATCATTGCTCTTATCACATCTAACCATTAATCAATGTGTCATTACAATCTGATATCATTGCTCTCATCACATCTAACCATTAATCAATGTAACTTTACAATCTGATATCATTGCTCTTATCACATCTAACCATTAATCAATGTTACTTTACAATCGCATATCATTGCTCTTATCACATCTAACCATTAATCAATGTGTCATTACAATCTGATATCATTGCTCTCATCACATCTAACCATTAATCAATGTGTCATTACAATCTGATAGCATTGCTCTTATCACATCTAACCATTAATCAATGTGTCATTACAATCTGATATCATTGCTCTTATCACATGTAACTGTTAATCAATGTTACTTTACAATCAGATATCATTGCTCTTATCACATGTAACCATTAATCAATTATGTGTCTTTACAATCGGATATCATTGCTCTTATCACATGTAACTATTAATCAATGTTACTTTACAATCAGATATCATTGCTCTTATCACATGTAACCATAAATCAATGTGTCTTTACAATCAGATATCATTGCTCTTATCACATGTAACCATTAATCAATGTTACTTTACAATCGGATATCATTGCTCTTATCACACGTAACTATTAATCAATGTAACTTTACAATCTATTAATCAATGTAACTATAAAATCGGATATCATTGCTCTTATCACATGTAACTATTAATCAATGTTACTTTGCAATCGGATATCATTGCTCTTATCACATCTAACCATTAATCAATGTGTCATTACAATCTGATATCATTGCTCTTATCACATGTAACTGTTAATCAATGTTACTTTACAATCAGATATCATTGCTCTTATCACATGTAACCATTAATCAATTATGTGTCTTTACAATCGGATATCATTGCTCTTATCACATGTAACTATTAATCAATGTTACTTTACAATCAGATATCATTGCTCTTATCACATGTAACCATAAATCAATGTGTCTTTACAATCAGATATCATTGCTCTTATCACATGTAACCATTAATCAATGTTACTTTACAATCGGATATCATTGCTCTTATCACACGTAACTATTAATCAATGTAACTTTACAATCTATTAATCAATGTAACTATAAAATCGGATATCATTGCTCTTATCACATGTAACTTTTGATCAATGTTACAAATATACAAAGATTTGGTTAGTAAATGTGGCTGCACTTGTAGAAAACTTATCAAAAACGGTATTTCACATCCTAAATTTTACGGTAATATTGTACTTAAAGCGCGGAAATCACTATGTGATCCGTGTAAACTCATCGAACCTTTAAACAAACTTATTAGCAAAGGTTATCTTATGTTGTAATAAGATCTTTGAATATTGTTTACATTGGCAGTAACATCGATTTTGTCATCAACAAATTAAAATAACTAAATTTGTATTCTTTTCGAATGTTTTTTTGGGATGTATAAATACACATCCACATTTATTTTCTATATAGAGATTGCTTTATCTATATATATAGCATGGTACATATTTATTATAAAGTTAAATCCTAACTATCCTACTGCCTGTCGATACTTTTATTTTGGCATTGCACAAGTCATGTTTTCTTTGACTGTCCATGGCGTTAAAACACTAAATCCCTGGGATGTGTTTTAATTGATTTTAGTCTCTGATGCATGATTTTTTATTATTAAATGTTTTTGGCTTTTAACTAGCTTTCAGTAACTGCGAGTACTCTCAGATCGTACTTTCGTGTTAATTTGACCTGTTGAAACAATTTGTAATGCATTTTTGTTATGCAATGGTTACTTAGTTTGTGTTATATCTCGTCTCACTATCTTTGATATGTACCACATTTGATAAGTATTTAGTATGACGATAAATTTTCACTTCTGTACTCGTACTGTGAACAATAAATTTATTTGTTTTGTGAGGGATGTTTCCGTACTCCTAACAAAAAAAATATTATATTTAAATTTTCCTGTGTACGTTATTTCATTTAACGTCATTTTGTCCCAGGTTAGAGTTGTATTTTTGACATTGTTTTACATCTTTTTTTTTATTAATATTGTATTTATAGTGTGTCATAAATCAAACTTATTCGTTCAGTGTATGTTTACTTGTTTTTGTTTAAATGTCTTTTTGGTCGAGTTAAGCCATTTCAATTGATATTTTAAAGTGTGTCTTTTTATGTTGTAATGTTACACTACTGTTTCAGGTTAGGGTGAAGGTTGGCGCCTGTTAAAACGTTTAAACCCGCTGCATATTTATGCACCTGTCCTAAGTCAGGAGCCTGTTGTTCAGTGGTTGTCGTTTGTTGGTGTGGTTCATATGTGTTTCTCGTTTCTCGTTTTTTATAAAGATTAGACCGTTGGTTTTCCTGTTTGAAATGTTTTACACTAGTCATTTTGGGCCCTTTATAGCTTGCTGTCCGGTGTGAGCCAAGGCTCCGTGTTGAAGGCCGTACTTTTATCTATAATTGTTAACTTTTTAAAGGAGTTAAAGGTTTTTTTAGACATCAATAACTTTTTTCATATTTTCATGGAATTTTATGCAACTTGGTAAGAAGCTTCTTCATGATGATAATAGCATCTGGAGCAATTTGAAAGTAGTTTTTCCCCTTTTTCCTGTTAAGGTATTTTACTGAAAGATGTGGGCTTAATTTTAATGAAGTTCACATTTATAGTTTCAGTCTAGGGTTAAAGTCTGTAATGCAGCAATAACCTTTTTCATCCCATCATAGAATTACATGTAACTTTACAGAAGGTTCTTCATTATCATCTGGAGTAAAATTTTGATATTTTCCCGTTCGCATTCCGAATGAAACCTTCCAAATCAGACTTTTCATCGGGTTTGTACTTTTGTACTTACACACAACACATGTGAAGCAGGATCTGCTTACACTTCCGGAGCACCTGAGATCATTCATCAAGCGTATTAGCGCCACACACATTTTTGTAAGATTTCTTCATATGTATGCGTTATAACGTTATAACGCAAACCTTTACGAAATAACGCAAACATTTTGATTTTTTTTATTCGTTAAAGGGGCACTAGCTACGAGATATATAAAAAGTCTAATATATGATTTTTTTTTGTCCAATCATTAATGAAAGTGAAATAGTGAAATAATTATTCGCTGTTAGCCGCCAGTATGGTTCAATTTTGTCAAAATAAGCTAAGAAACATTGATGATGAATTATTCACTTGCAAGTGAATAATTCGACCTCATTGGATCCGTATTCATGTGAACTTCAATTTAACCCCTTACCTAGAGATGGATAACACGTGAATTGTATGTGTAAAGTTATTCAAAGGAAAAGAATGTCAACATTAAAAGTAAATCATTTGATTGACTAATCCGATCCACAAAAAATCATTCTTATACAGTTAAAAACGATGATAAACATATATTTTTATCTATAATATGAAATTAAACAGACCTAGAAAAATCCAATAGCACGAGTTTGCTTAATCTATTATTATCTTAATTTATGTTTTAATTTACATCGCTTATATGGTCATCGGATGACTTTGGAGGTCAACTCGATAGTTAATTAGATGGCGTCTAGACTAAAATACACACGAAACGAAGCTACGTGTTATCATGCCCATGTCCTGTTAACTGTTTATTTTAGACTTTTAATAGTTTGGATAAATGTTTTACATTGTTATAAATCAAATATGAGAATTTGAGTCAAATCGATGAACATGAATTTGACACCTAGTGCCCCTTTAAGTTTTGTCTATTTTATAGTCAAAAACTATATTATGAATTAACATTTTACATTTATTATATAATGTAAAAAGCATTGTTTTGTAAATATCTTCATTTGCATGACCGTTTGCCAGTAAAAATTGGGTGTGATTTAGTTAAGAGACGGACCATGACCACAAGACCAAGTAATTACTAGTATCATAAAGATTCATAGGAATTAGGGAATTCTTGAGTCTCAATTTTACACAAATTAAGAACGATTTTTGTATCAGAAAACTATAAAAACATGAAAGTAGATATCGTAAGAGCAATTGTAGATTGAAAGGACATGATTTTGAAAATTTGATTTACGGAAAGTAGCAAAGTAGAGATGCACAACAACAATGTAATTTTGAAACGATAAAGTCAAATAGAAAATATGATCTTTCTGCTTTAAAAAGAATTATTTTGAAGGAAAACTTTTGAATTTTAATGTAAGAAAGCACATCCTGTCGATACTGTTTACTTATGTTCTGGCATGGCATAAGGTCAAGCGTTTCTAAGACTGTTTATGACGTCCTTACACTGAATCTGTTGGATGTGTACTGATTGATACTTTTGTCTTGGAGAACATGATTTATTTTTTTAGTTGTAACTGGCTTTGATGTTTCTTTCAGTAACTGCTAGTACTCTTATTTCTGTGCTTTGTATATATAGGTTTTAAGTTATTTTTTTTGTGCTTCGTACCGATCTTTTTGAGTTAATCCAATTGCAACTGATTACAGTTTGTCCTTATGTTGTAATGTTACACCATTATCCCAGGTTATGGGAGAGTTAAGCGCTCACAAACATGTTTAACCCCGCCTCATTCTTTATGTGCCTGCCCCAAGTTAGGAGCCTGAGCTTATTTTTATATTTGCTGAAATCTCAGAATACGATAAAGACTCTTTATAAAGGGGCTTTAAATTTCACTCTAGCAAAGTAGCTATTATAATAATAATAATAATAATAATAATAATAATAATAATAATAATAATAATAATAATAATAATAACAATAATAAATCTTTATCTTATACATGTATTTCAAGATGGTAGCTTGTTTGGATCTAGCCAATCTTACACATGACTCATACGAGCGCTTGCTTTGGAAGAATATATAAATTCGGCTACATAAACAGGGTTGGTTTTTATTTTTCTTCGATACAACTTCGATTTACTAAATTTTCTTTGTTCTGTTCATTATTATGCCATCATTATGTACCAAAGACTCCAGCATTTCACTTTGCAATAATTGCAAAGAGTGATAAAAATTAATACATGCAGCCTCCTCCATTTATAACAAACTTAGATAAGAACTAAATAACACAACTGTTATCGTTATAACGCAAACATAGGAAGAAATATAAATAAATTTAAAGTTTGCATGGCGCTAATACGCTTCCGTAGTTCATGTTTAGTGCTTGAAGTTCGTGTTTCGTGCAAATTAGTTTATATCAGCGTGTATTATAAAACTTTTTTTTTCGTTCACCGTGAAATTGCCATTTTATTTCCCGTTCGCCCGTGCAAAACATATCAGTACTTTTGGGTTCTGTTTTAAAACTTTCATAAAAAATCTGCTCAACATGTTCACTTGAACTACAATATATATTTAATATGAATGCATTTGAAAACTATAATTCTTTGTATCAAAGAGGCAAAAAAAATGAGGAGACTACATAAATGGAAGAAGACCAGGTGCGTTGAGAGGGTGAAAATATTAATATGAAATCAATGAGACGTGATACGATTGCCTATGAGACAACTACCTACCAAAGACCAAATGACATGTATACATGTGAACAACTACAGGTCCTTCAACAACATGATAAACCCATGCCGCATTGTAAGCTATAAAAGGACCCGAGATGACTAAATGAGAAAAATCCAAAAGAAAAAATAAACTTAAACAAAACGAAAAACAGTTATAGCAAACTGCATTCAACGACAACCACTGGATAACATGATCCTGGCATAGGACATGCACATAAAGAACATCGCTTACCATAAAATTAAAATGCATTTCACTTCAGGAGTCCTCTTATGATTTCCGTTTTATTGACATTTTTGCAGATCTTGTATTTCTGATGATTTTGCTGTTTACAGTTTCTACCTATTTATTACAGTTTCCAAGATAATATACAAAAGCACTAAACTAAAAGTAGTCAAAAATCGTTATATTTTTGGAATAACTCCTTAGGGAATCATCAAATGGTTTCGGTCATATTGGCATTTTTGTACATTTTAGCCGTTTAAAGTTTCTATCTATCTAATTATGCGGCGTTCACACAGTGCCGATTATGGCTCCCGTTTGAGATCAGACAGCGCTAAGACACGAAAAGTGAAAAAGTCGGATTACTATCCTCAATGATCTGGAATGTACCATCATTGTCTGAACGCAGTCGTATACGTTCGTAACAGATTCCTATGGATCGGGAATGGCCCGGAGAGGTCCGCCAAGCACCCTTGATAGTTAGGTGCGTCCCGTAACACTCGGGGAAACTCCGCCGATTTTGTCTAGTCGGATTACAATCGTGATTATGTCGTGAAAGATTCTGCTGTATCGGATCAAAATCGTAACAATGTTCTGTGTCTTCTGGAAGGTGTCCTGTGGAACGGGCATGATCTGGAGAAATTTGTCATTGCTGTTTTTTTGCCGATTGAGTCCAGATTGCATCCAGATCTTGCCGAATGCGAACCGTCTCTGTTCCGGAACAGTCCCGTTATTAATACGAAATTCGGCATTAATACCCACGTTGCAGTTCCGACAATTACAGAACACGATACGATGGAGTCCCGACAAAGTCGTTTGCAATACGGTACAGCAGACTGTGCTAGGATTGCGTTCCGGTAGTACCTGATCATCCCGAATATGGTGATTTTTTTATAGGACGGGACTATCACATGAAACGGTTTTCTAACGGATATCTTCCGTCAGCGTCGGTTTACTGTCTGGTCACTGTCTGATCTCCGTCGGATCGCATTCGGCAGACTTTTGACAAATTTTGATCGGGAATGGTCCTATCAAGGACGGCAGTAAAAATCGTGAATGTGTGACCCTGGCTTAATATATAACAGTTGTTGCGATAACAGGCAAACACATGAATATACCTTCTTTTCTTTGGTTTATATCCCTGGCATTTACCGATTAAAGATAGTAATTTAGTGTTTTGGTATATAACATACCTTTTTCTCTGATTTATAGTTGTGTGCCAGCGATACGTTGCGATAGGTCAGCATAACAGTTTATTAGACCAATCAGATAGTCAGTGTCTCAGGTCATATCATGTAATGTCTCAAATAGAGAAAACAACTAGGTTCCAAAGTCATCCACATAAGACAGTTTCATCATATCATAAATTACATGTAGTTCTGTTAGTCAACGAAACCTTCGTATTCTTTCATTCAACAGTATGTTGTTATAATCTGAGTGACGCCATTGAATGTAATTCTCCCCCCCCCCCCCCCTTTAATGATTTAGCGCTTTGATATTGCACTGACTATTACGTTATTTTGGTACGGACAGAAACGAACTCATGCACCGTGTACATCTTTTGGTACAGTTTCCTTGGATTGTGTAGTACAGATATGGGTTTATATGATTTGGCTTTAAATATAGTAAATATAGTCTATGTCAATCAATCGGAAACCTGTTCCTGGTCTAGACTCCGTATATAAATTAGAAACCTGACCCTGGTCTAGAATCTATATCTGGAAACTATTAAAAGATGATCTCAATAACTGTAATGTAGAAATCAAATATATGTAATGGATTAATTTAGCAACAGAAGTGGATAGGCAAAAAGAATCCAGATATACAGTTAAAGTTTAAAATATATAGCATTATCAATTAATTTCCTGGGAACTGAACAAATTTAAGGAAACGATCGAATGCGGCATCAACATATTATATAACTAAAATTGATTATTAACAACTGACCATAAATTAAATCTTTTAAAAATACTATATATACATCTATTTGGCTTTTCAGTTTTATTTATATGTGTTAATTAATATACCTGATCTGCAATGCTGAATTAAGTTACCATTAATAGAAAAGGGAGAAACCGAGTTAATTAATCATGTTTAATTTCTTCTGGAGTGATGTTTAATGAGATACTCACTGATGCAGTAAATTTTCTTAATCTATAATAATACATTTTTGGCATCGATGCTTATAACTACTGTTACAGTTCCTCATAATCACAATAAGCGATCTACCGCTAGAACTAAGGTATATTTCAACCTCAACTTCATCACGTGTTTTGCTATAATTATAGGGAGTTAAAACAATTACGACATGTTGACAGTTTCTACAATGTGCGACAGAATTCAGGACGAAAGATTATTATTCAGGTCAAATAGCTGAGAGGCAGATCGATACTGAACTTATTCTAGTACTGATTCCATATGCACGTACTTTATTTATTTTTTTAATATGTCGCTGGCAACATTGAACAGACATAGATGGGGAGACATAATCAATGGGATGTTCTGGTATAAATATCAAGACGGAAAACCCTACAATGTTTAAAGCATCGATTTGATGTGATTTAAGTGGAGCAGTGATAATTAAACGAGAAATGTTGCAAAGAAGCTAGGGTAAGGTGACATGTTTTAAATTGATCGATATATTTGTTGTAGCAAGTGCTTAGCTTGGCCTTTGTCGACCTGTTACATGGAATGGGGTTATACTTTTTTTAGCTTTATGAAAATTGATGTTGGCTTTGTATTATTTGCATACGCTTTTTCGATGTTTAATGTTAATAAGCCGTATTACTGTGTAACTTTTACATGACACTATATCCCATCTTTAATGTTAACAAGCCGTATTACTGTGTAACTTTGACATGACACTATATCCCATCTTTGATGTTAATAAGCCGTATTACTGTGTAACTTTGACATGACACTATATCCCATCTCCCTAATTCAATAAACTATCATAAATGTTATATTATTTATTATAAGTTGATCAAGGAGCTAACTGAAAACTCTATCTAAATTGGAATATCTCAATCTGCTTAAAGATTAAAAAAGTAAGAATAAAACGAGACGTTGTCCATTCGGAAGATAAAAATCGTTCATTATGATGGTTCAAGCAAATAAAGAATCAACACAGATATAAAAAAAAGGTCCAGATAGTACTTTCAATTCGAAAAACAGTAAGCTGCTAATTATGCCCCGCCTACGATATTTGCGAGGCATTACGTTTTCTGGTATTTTTGGCCGTCCGTCATGTTCAATTTTTTGGTAAAGGTATTTTACCATAATTCTTAGTCACGTCGGCTTGCAACCTCGTACATATGTTCATTTTGATGTAAGTATTTAATATTATATGCCAATTATCAGTTTTGACCCCTTTTTCACGGCTCACTGAACGTGAAGAATGTTTAACCCCGCCACATTCTTTATGTTCCTGTCCCAAGTCAGGAGCCTGCAATTCATTGTTGTCGTTGGTTTCATGTCTGTCATATTTGTTTTCCGTTAATTATTTTGTTATGAATAATATAAACTAGAAGATGTGGTAAGTCCGTTAGTTTTCTCGTCTGGATTGTTTCACATTTGTCATGTTGGGCCTTTTATAGCGGACTAGACGATATGGGTTTTGCTCATTGTTGAAGGCCGTACGGTGACAAATAATTGCTTACACCAACGTCATTTGGACTCTGGTGGATTGTTGTCTCATACCTATCTTTTTATTTTGATATGGAAATGTGACAGTGTGAAACCAGTACATTTAGTTTTAAAGGTTAACGTTTTTATGTAAAGGTAGTTTAGCATGAAATTGTGGCCACATCAACTTAAAATTCAGAACACATGTTCATTATGATGTAATATGTCATGGTTCACTGGACAAGGAGAACGATAGAACACGCGGGGCATGTTGTCATATGGACACATATTCTTGTCATTCATAAAAAGAAGCCCAATTGATGTAAGTTAAAAACTTGCATATCTTAAAGTGAACATGCCAGTCTTTCTGAGTTAATGATGGTAATAACAATGTCACCGTTTCAAATTTGACTGTCCGAAGCGCTTGTCTATCTTTTATTTTAAAGATGATGATATTGGTTGAAAAATGGTAAGATGCCTTGTTGTTTGTATAAGTTATAAAAACTTTTGTATGGGATTGTTGGTAATTATAAACACTTCTGTATGGGATTGTTGGTCATTATAAACACTTCTGTATGGGATTGTTGGTCATTATAAACACTTCTGTATGGGATTGTTGGTCATTATAAACACTTCTGTATGGGATTGTTGGTCATTATAAACACCTCTGTATGGGATTGTTGGTCATTATAAACACTTCTGTATGGGATTGTTGGTAATTATATAAACACTTCTGTATGGGATTGTTGGTGATTATAAACACTTCTGTATGGGATTGTTGGTAATTATATAAACACTTCTGTATGGGATTGTTGGTGATTATAAACACTTCTGTATGGGATTGTTGGTAATTATAAACACTTCCGTATGCGATTGTTGGTAATCATAAACACTTCTGTATGGGATTGTTGGTAATTATATAAACACTTCTGTATGGGATTGTTGGTGATTATAAACACTTCTGTATGAGATTGTTGGTAATTATTAACTCTTCTGTATGGGATTGTTGGTAATTATATTAACACTTCTGTATGGGATTGTTGATAGTTATAAACACTTCTGTATGGGATTGTTGGTGATTATATAAACACTTCTGTATGGGATTGTTGGTAATTATAAACACTTCTGTATGGGATTGTTGGTGATTATAAACACTTCTGTATGGGATTGTTGGTGATTATAAACACTTCTGTATGGGATTGTTGGTAATTATTAACACTTCTGTATGTTATTAAACTAAGGTACATAAAATGTCATAGGTATCAATTATATTCTAAATTGCTGACATTTTAAAATGCAGTCTATAATTTCCTGGGAGACGAATATTCTTTATCATTTGTATTCGTATTACATAATTGTTTCATCGGTTGATAGCGTTCAAAACTTAAAACAAAAATTTCAATAGACATTTTGTTAATGCTTTTTTACTTGGCATTTTGAAAAATGTTCAAGGATATAAATATTTATATGTGAATGATGAATTTTCTGGAAAAGCAATCCTACCTAGTAACTAGAAAATAGAATGTCCCACGACTTTTAAATTTTTAATTAATATTATGTTTAATTAGATCATGCGTTATCGACTGTACCACCGTAATTTGATAGAACTACTACGGTGTCGCCATTCCATTGGCTGCTTGGAGTTGACAACATATTTTCTAGGAAAGCTTTCGAAATCTGTAAGTAAAATCGGATCTATCGATCTTTTACTGGTTAGCTCATCTTGAATGTAAACAATTTGACGAATGACGACAGTGCCTCGTTCTAGATTGGAATAATTTTCTTCAATGACATTGGTTTTCATTGAAAAAGATCTGTCACCGACTTTTTGTAATGGCTCAAAAATTAGCAAATTGTTTGCACTTTGCAATATGGTGACAATTGATTTAAAACAACATCGGATATAACAAAGGTAGGAATTTAATACATCAATTTTAATCATTAATTTTCTCTAGTGATTGATTAATTTACACGTACGGTTCTCGTTTCCTCTTTTTATACACGTTCATTCATAGAGTGAACAAGAAATCAATACTAGTTTTATTTATACCATAGATACTTTGCTGCTGTCATTTTGAAGCAGTGGCGGAAAAGACATTTCTATGTATTGCTGAAATTAAGATAGCAATTTTGATGTAAATTATGAACAGATGGAACTTCGTTAAAAAAAGAATTAAAAAGAACGTTTATCTCAAATGTCTTTAGTGGTGATATATTGCTTGGTGCTGTGCTATTGAATTTACCATTAGTGTATATGTAACACGAACAACACTTAATGAACTTTCCTGACAGACACAAAAAACAAACGACTGATGCAATAGTTAAAACAAGTTATTATTACATATTTGTATATATCGTTCAGCGTAAAAGTAGTTTTGAAATTCTGTGGGAACGAGATTTCTGGTCAATTTAAGTTTTGTCGATTAAAATATGAGACCTTTTGTCTACTATAATACTGAATACGAATTGCCACTGCAGTTTTGCACGCATTGATCAACTGAATTGATGCTACTAAGGGGAGGGTCTGATTTTTGCATACAGGAGTAGTAGGACGGATGCCACCAAGGAGAGGGACATATATATTTTTGCACATCTGGAGTAGTAGGACGGATGCCACCAAGGAGAGGGACATATTTTTTGCACATCAGGAGTAGTAGGACGGATGCCACCAAGGAGAGGGACATATTTTTGCACATCTGGAGTAGTAGGACGGGTGTCACCAAGAAGAGGGACATATTTTTGCACATCTGGAGTAGTAGGACGGATGTCACCAAGAAGAGGGACATATTTTTGCACATCTGGAGTAGTAGGACGGATGTCACCAAGAAGAGGGACATATTTTTGCACATCTGGAGTAGTAGGACGGATGTCACCAAGAAGAGGGACATATTTTTGCACCAAATGATATAGGATTGGTATCACCAAGGGGAGGGAGCCCAATCTGCATAACCCTATAGATTACCGAGTTCATCCTCGATTTTTTTTATTGAAATTGTAATTTTCTATTTCTTTTTTTTTTACTTAAGTCTTTTCGGTTTTTTTATTGGTCATGGTGTTCCTGTCCTTCGACTTTTACATTATAGAAGCTCCCTTAACTTTTGTCAACTTTGAAGAAGGGGAAAGGAAAACTATGTGTTTATCATTAATTAGTGTGGCAACTTTTAAAAAAAACCCAAGGCAATAGTAAACATTTACTTTGGATATATGACGAATACGTTCAGAATATATATTCTATTATCACATGCAAGGAAAAGGAGAAATTAACTAGTAAACAATGAACGGGGATGTATAACACAATTTATATCAATAAAATGCAGATCTTTGGACGATTAAGGGATGTATGTCAGAAATCTGATATTGATATGCATAACATAAATAATGAAACAAAGAGTACGATATTTTGTTAAACTTTATATATTCACTAAGGGAAAGACAAGTGTGATTTGAGGTCATCCTTTACAGGAAGGTAGACAGATATTTTTTTCATTTTGCTCAATTATTTCTTTTGATTGTGTGATTACTACCTGTGATTTTGTGAAAATTTACTATCAAAAGTGCCAAAAAACTTAAGGATAGGTAGGAAAACCCTTAACTTTATTTTGACTTTATAATTATAACATCTAATGTACTTTACCTTTAAATCAAATTGGGCTTAATGATGATATATTATTTGAAGTTTTCAAAGTTCTTAAGTGTTCTAAAAGTAACAGTTATTTATTAATATAAAAAATTATATTATTATGACTAATCGTATTAAAGACGGAATATAAGGAATAAGAAAGGTGAAGGTTTGTCGAATAATTGAAACTGGAATAAATATTTCTATAGATACAACGACGTTTCATGATTTTAAAGGAATCAACTTTCAACAGAGATAAGGGTGGGAGTGTCGTTTGTAATGCGATTATAGTAGGAAGATTTAAACTCCCACAAACATCATTCACTTAGTACAGCATACAAGACAGCATATGTAAAGGAGTATCAATAAACAAACAAAAACACCAACGAACGGGAACAAAGTAAATATTATTTATTTGACGTTAGTTGCAGTATGAAGTTTTCCTTGAGGAAATCCAACTGTCACTAGTACTCACTACTTTAAGTCAATTTGTTTAAAAAAGGTAAATTATAAGCTATTTTTTTTTTACCGACACGTTTAAATTCTGACTAGTCTGATTAAGAATTCTATCAATTACATAGATATAAGAAGATGTGGTATGAGTGCCAATGAGACAACTCTCCATCCAAGTCACAATTAATAAAAGTAAACCATTATAGGTCAAAGTACGGTCTTCAACACGGAGCCTTGGCTCACACCACACAGCAAGCTATAAAGGGCCCCAAAAATAATTACTAGTGTAAAACCATTCAAACGGGAAAACCAACGGTCTAATCTATATAAAAAACGAGAAACGAGAAACACTTATGAACCACATCAACAAACGACAACTACTGAACATCAGATTCCTGATTTAGGACTGGTGCAAACAATTGCAGCGGGTTTAAACGTTTTAATGGTACCAAACCTTCACCCTTATCTGAAACAATAGTGTAACATCACAACATAGAAAGACACACTATAAAATATCAATTGAAATGGCTTAACTCAATCAATAGACATATTAACACAAGTGAACATACACTGAACGAATAAATTTGATCTATGATACAATGTAAATACAAAATCAATAAAATAAGGGATGAATAATTAAAGTAACAGTATTATACCGCTGTGAAATGTTAAACAATTTCAGAAAAACAACAAGAACATACATATTTTCGGACTTGGTAGTTCAAGTCTGATTAAGGATATTGTTAGGTACATATAAGTTTGGACTCTATAGTTCAAGTCTGATTAAGGATACTGTCAAGTATATATAAGTTCGGACACGGTAATCCAAGTCTGATTAAGGATACTGTCAAGTATATATAAGTCCGAACTCGGTAATCCAAGTCTGATTAAGGATACTGTCAAGTACATATAAGTTCGGACTCGGTAGTCCAAGTCTGATTAAGTACACCGTCAAGTACATATAAGTTTGAACTTGGTAGTCCAAGTCTGATTAAGGATACTGTCAAGTATATATAAGTCCGGACTCGGTAATCCAAGTCTGATTAAGGATACTGTCAAGTACATATAAGTTCGGACTCGGTAGTCCAAGTCTGATTTAGTACACCGTCAAGTACATATAAGTTTGAACTTGGTAGTCCAAGTCTGATTAAGGATACTGTCAAGTATATATAAGTTCGGACTCTGTAGTCTATTTAAGGATACTGTCCAGTACATATAAGTTCGAACTTGATAATCCGAGTCTGATTAAGAATTCTGTCAATTACATATTAGTTCGGACTTGATAATCCAAGTCTGATTAAGGATACTGTCAAGTACATATAAGTTCGGACTTGATAATCCGAGTCTGATTAAGGATACTGTCAAGTACATATTAGTTCGGACTTGATAATCCAAGTCTGATTAAGGATACTGTCAAGTACATATAAGTTCGGACTTGATAATCCGAGTCTGATTAAGGATACTGTCAAGTACGTATAAGTTCGGACTTGATAATCCGAGTCTGATTAAGGATACTGTCAAGTACATTTAAATTCGAACTCAGTAGTTCAAGTCTGTTTAAGGGTTATGTCAAGTACATGTAAGTTCAGACACAAAGTGAATCACCTCGGGGTATATATTCTACATCAAAATACAAAGGGATAGGCAATGGTTATTGTGTTATTGTGTTTAATACTATTATACAAAGGAGACTGGCATTGGGTATACATATATATATATATATATATACAAGTCTAAATTGAAAACTTTGTCTACCGAGTAGAATTTTAAAAACTCCATAATGATAAATCTGATATATATATATATATATATATATTCTGATTAAGGATACTGTCAAGTACATATAAGTTCGGACTCGGTTGTCCATATAAGTTCGGACATGATAATCTGTTAAAGATACTGTCAAGTACATATAAGTTCGGACTCGGTTGTCCAAGTCTGATTAAGGATACTGTCAAGTACATATAAGTTCGGACTCAGTAATCGAAGTCTGATTAAGGATACTGTCAAGTACATATAATTTCGGATTTGATAATCGAAGTCTGATTAAGGATACCGTCACGTACATAAAAGTTTGGACTCGGTAGTCTAAGTCTGATTAAGGATACTGTCAAGTACATACAAGTTCGGACTCCAAGTCCAAGTCTGATTAAGGACACCATCAAGTACATATAAGTTCGAACTTGATAATCCGAGTCTGATTAAGGATACTGTCAAGTACATATAAGTTCGGACTCGGTAGTCCAAGTCAGATAGATGATACTGTCTTGTTTAAGTTTGGACTTGGCAGACCAAGTATTATTAAGGATACTGTCAAGAATAAATTCGATCTCGGAAGTTCAAATCTGATAAAAGATACTGTCAAATATTAGTTCGAACTCTGCAGTCCAAGATATATTAAGAATAGTGTCAAATATAATTTTGGACAACGTAGACAAAAGTCTGAATAAGAAAAGTGTCAAGTATTGGTTCGGACACGGTCAACTACGGTTCAGACATGGTCGATTACGTTTTGGACTGGGTCAGACGCAGTCAGCTCGGTGCTATTCACACAATTGTTCAAGGGAAGCATTCGTAAAACGCCCGGTAAGAATCAAGATAAGGTGATCCACTCCATTAGTCTGGTCATTACCACAGAAAATGTCAACGTCATAGAGATATGGTCTTCAGACTAAGTGCGTATGAACATTCTTCTTTGTCTTTTTAACCGCCAAATATTAAAGAGGTCCTCAGCTACATAATGGTATTATGAACCGTTTATGAACAAAATATATGATTTAATTGCTACGCTTGAATCAGGAATAGGACAATAAGTGTGACCTATGACTATAACATGAACTATCCTATTTGAATCGGTGCTAGGGGAGGGTTGAAAACAATTTGAAAATAAATGGTCTGAAATCAAGAGAAAATGATTAGAAATCCTTTAAACGATACATGTATTAAACACAAATGCCCAAGCTGGTCCCCTATGTATAATAGTGCTGAATATTTATTTAACTGTATTTGCCTATAAGTGCTTACAAATACAATGATTCGTGGTCACCCCCTTTTTATGCCAATGTAGAACACATTTATCATAGGTCATCTGTTGTGTTTACCATGTACAGGACTAGCATTACAATATGACTTCAGGTCATTTCCCTGATGGACTTGAATTAGTATAAAACAATGATCGGAGGTTATACTAAGTCTAAAATAATTAAAACACTGAACTGGGGTCATCTTCCTTTGTCTAGGATAAATACATGTATAAACCCACTTTGCATATTAATGAATAATAACTCAATGTTCATACTTGTCTTATTTTTATGAATCTTTTTATAATCAATCTTTACTAGGTGGAATGACCTTAGATCGTTTTGTGAAACTCATCCCATATGACCTCAGTTGATTGGTTTTTGTACATGTACGTATAATATCCAAGACGAGATGAATCAGGAGTAGCAGTGATGTTTTGTCATTGTGTTCATCACTATTATACAAAGGAGACTGGCCTTGGTTTTATACATGTATCATATTTAATATTAGGGATTTTCTTTTAAATTCTACTCAATTACCTCCCACTAACTCCGATTCAAATTGGATAGGTCATGTTATTTTCAAATTCCTAATATGAGGGAAGCAGAAATCATAGTCATCAGCTTTTTTTTCTAAAGGTTCATACACTTCTATGGCTGACAATCTCTTGCATATTTGGCGGTTATTAATCGAAATTAGAATGCACATTAAGTCGTAAGAAAATATATCTATGCCAGAGGACTAAACGCACATAGATTATGACGTAGACATATTTCGATAATGACCTGAGGTCGATTCTTTCCGGACGATTTGAGAATGTGATGTTTAAGGATGGTTGAGTCCAATTCTGACCACCCACTGACAATGTTTCAAGTACAACTTAGTTCAGTTTTGAATATAGACATGACACATTATTAGGTACTAGTAAAATTAGAATTTGAAAGATTCATCATGGTTGTAAGCGATTATTCAAATAAGTTTAATGGCAATATTAAATCAAAAAGACTATTGTTTCAAAGATAACTAGTTAGGGTATCATTGCTAGAAGGCGACAGCACGGTATGAGATGGATTTGTGCAACAAAGGAAACGATATTTTTCCACAGATCAAAAACATCATGAGGGCATAAAAACTTGACAAATCTCTCTCTCTTTCTCTCGACACAAAACATATTTGAGGTGATGATTATATTGACTTATACATAAATAGGTCAAACGCAGCCTTACGTTGAAATGTGGTTCGCGCATCCAAATATTGTTGGTGTGCTATGGAATATTTGGATTTTTAAAATGAGAGCAATTATGTATATTTTCATACAAATTGTGAATTATTTTTTTTTAATCTAATATTTGTTTTTATTGAAAAAAGTAACATTTCAATCTCTGTTCAGTCCTTTTTAAAGTATGACGAAAGGGTATCATTCACAACTTTTTTGATGAACCCTACTGAAACTTCAAAAACGGTCCTACAAATTAAAAAAAGTTCATATCCTCTCCGTCTTTGAAGATTTCGGTGTCATATAGTTTTAAGACATCAAGTCGGTAGATATGTATTACTCGCAATGTAAGCACCTGGCGTCTATATTAAATATTATTTTCTGATTGCGTCAAAAGACTTGTCAGTGTGACTTGCAACTAAAATAAAAGATCTTCTGTTACAAGTGCCTTTTTTTGGTATCAATACACGTAACACGTGATGTTAGCGGTGATCTGTATTGCTGAAGCTAAATTGTTTTTAATTAGGTAGAAATAAGAAATCAATTTTTCTGTCACGCGATCCAGAAATAAATAGCTAAAACCATTCCGTACTGAATAAGTATATGCCTTTGACCTTTACAAACTATGGTCAGATCATATGTTTTTGTACGTCATATGAATTCGTACTATGCTTTCTTTTTCAATGGAAATTGTGACGTCACAATGCGTTCTTAATAGGGCGAAAACCGATAATACGAGGATAAATAGTATAATAAATAATACATGAATATCAGTTTTTCACCAAAAATCTCATATTGTGGAATTGTTTAAGAGGCATAGCTAGTTCCCAAATTATCTGTTTCACATTTATACAAGCAAAGCCAATATCAGTCGAAGTTGAATATCAAAAAGTGGAAATAATGAATGAACTCTGAAATGAGCTAAAATAATGCTCAACAAAGTTTAACAGCGTAATAACCAAGGGAATTGAAGTAACAGTCGTTTATTTTATTATTTAGGTGATGGATTAAAACATTCTTTCAAATTTACTGAAAATATAGGAACTCAAAATGAACGCATAATTGCGTCTATTGTAATCAACTTATAGTTAAAGCTTGCTAGCCAATTGGCATTTACATATCTTTTATTTATAGTCTATTAATTCAACTGACAATTGCTCTTTTGAAAGTAACTCTCAGACTAACACGATTTTAGCTTTTTTTGTAAAGATGATTAGGAATATCCTTAAAGATTAATAAATCTATATATGCGGTACGGTTTCGACCTTTTGGTGTTAATGTCTTTGTGTAGAAGAACAACTAACTCCTACTATGGAACACGTTTTCCTCAGAGTAAAGATATCATAAAAAGTTTTAGGTATGATGGTGTAGGCGTTAATAATCGCGCGTAGATCTATAGAATTTTATAGACATTAAATAAAGTAATGTGATCAAACTATTTCAAAATTGATGCATTTGTTGGTAAATGTACAAATTAGTACACGAGTTATAAAATAACTATATACATGTGCATTGTGTATACAATAGATTTGTTTTAGTTCTAGTTTCTTTGAAGGTGATACGGCGCTATTCCTTTGATTTCTTATGACCATCATTCTTCGAATATATAATATTGGTAAATTTCAACAGAAAATTACAAAAGGTAAAACAAAGGATTCAGCAAGGGTTGAAAATACATTCATTTGAAATAATTAAGTATCACCCTAACGGTGGGTATGAAATAATAGATGGTTTGTTTTCATTTGTCTATGTTCCATTGATGGAGTTTGTCTTTTATTCTTAAGGTAGTATGATTGATTGTTGATAGCTTAACGTCCAGTGGCAAATATTTTATGCATATTCAGGACGAACTTAAAGTAGAAAGGGGGTATAAAAAAAACGAATTATTTTTTTCATACTTTACCACAAAGTAGTTTATATTGTTCTTTTTTTCAAACATATAGTTAATAGTATAGGTCACCTACCTTGTTATAAAGCTACAGGTTAGGATGAATTGACAAATTTGGACGGACTTTACAGGGAAAAGGCATTATTATCGGAATAGAAAAAAACGAAAACAAATGATAGAAAATTTGTAATAAATATTACAAATATTATAAATATTATTGTCGATGCACCGGGTCTCGGTCCGTTTGGAGTTCACTCGATTCCCTAGTTGTTATATAGGAGACGCTTACTTACAATATCGATGCACCGGGTCTCGGTCCGTTTGTAGTTCACTCGAATCACTAGTTGTTATATAGGAGACGCTAACTCACCCTGTCGATGCACCGGATCTCGGTCCGTTTGGAGTTCACTGATTCCCTAGTTGTTATATAGGAGATCGAAATATGAAGATGTGGTATGAGTGCCAATGAGTAACTCTCCATCCAAGACGCTTACTTATCCGGTCGATGCTCCCGGGTCTCGGTCCGTTTGGAGTTCACTCGATTCCCTAGTTGTTATATAGGTCATTTTACACAAAACAAATAGTTTTTGGTAATTGACAATAATACTTTATAAATTTCGTGCGTCCTATGACTGGATATACTTTCATCCGAAACGCCCACACCTAAGCATTTGAAGCCTAGGGATATAAAAACAGTAGGAACGTTATGTAAACAAAAACAAATATGATATACAGCAACAAATGAAAACCATTAAATTACAGGCTGACAATTACAGAAATCATCCCGACGAATTTTAAGGTGTAGGTGGTCGTTTTTCAAGATCACTGTAGAAACTGATACGACTCCTGTTTAAGTGAGTACTGTTAGTTTCCCCAGAAAATATCTCAAAAAAGGAACCGACATATTCTTTCATCAACTGTTAAATTATTGTTTTACGGATCACAATTTATGTTTCTAGAAACTGAGAACACCTCATTGACATTTAACATTCAAAGTACGTGGCTGTAACATGATTGTTATAACTAATGAGTTGTCAAGTGCTCTATTGTCTTGCATTTAAAGGTCACAGATAAATTATTTTGATATACAGAAGAAATCTATCATTATAACGAGAGCAACAGAAACTCGATTTCCCTTTCTATCTTTTAATTAAGGTCAATTGACTCGTTACGAATAAGGACAAGTTTGATGAATTATCTCAGTTGAAAATTAAAGTAAGCAAAACATTAATTGTTGATGACACAGTTTTCATCCCCCCTGTGTATACGGTATGACTACGTTTTTGACTACCATAAAACATTGGACTTAAACATTCGACATGACTAGCGATCATAATATAGAGATTTATTGAGGAAGTAGGATTCTATTCTATACCTGAAGGAATCCTTTTATCAGTGCAAATACGACGTCACCTGATTGATCCCTCAAGGTTGTCATGGAAAAGGAGTTCCTGGAATTCTGAAATATTTTTTTCCACTTGAAGAAATAATACAGTATTTATTCCGACGTAATAAAGGGTATAACATACTTAAAGCATTGTAAATAGAAAAGTTTTCAAATAATATTTCTTTAAGGAGGAACCATTATACGTTGACAAGCTAACCAGAGACGGATGGTGGATTTTAAAAATGGGGACTTAATTCCAGAAAACGTAATAGATATGAAAAAAAATTTGGAAAATGTTTTGACAAAAAATCAATCGTGAGAAACATTAGAAAAAAATGGCGACCAATGGGGAGGTGTACACCTTCTACGGCCTATCCTGGATCCGCCACTGAGTTACCGTTGGATAAGATTATTGCCAGGTGAGGGATACGTTTTCCAGGAGTCTCCAGTTTCATCGCAGCGTGCATATGAAGGCACACCACCAAATGAAGTACAAAGGTCTTTCAAATCAATTGAACTGACACCGAACGATTAATTAAGAACCTTATTTACCTAATTACAACTGCGTTCAATAGATTTGATCTTTTTCTCTTAAAGTACGAGTCATTTAATTGGAAAAGCACTGTTAAGGTAAAATCAATTCTGGCGCTCAGTCATTTGAAAACACACAATGTACATTTCCGTGGTGCAATATTAACCGGAAGCTTCTCTCATGATTCTTATCAGTAGGGATTCCAATATCGGATTTATGTAATAATTTCCTCCTCGATTTTATTGTGAAGTTTTTAAGTGCAAGCAGTCTTATACCTATAGTTTCGATGTATTTAACGTTATTTTACGATCTCTAGTTCATATCTCGTTACTTACTTTAACACAAAATAGTTTAACGTACTAGCACCTCGTATACTGTTAAGATAAACTGGTACCTCTGGTTTTATTAGTTTTCTAGATGTTCATTAAAGGAAAAAACGACAATTCGTCGGACTTCTCTTGGACTGAATTTTAATGTGCGTATTGTTATGCGTTTACTTTTCTACATTGGCTAGAGGTATAGGGGGGGGGGGGGGTTGAGATCTCATAAACATGTTTAACCCCGCCGCATTTTTGCGCCTGTCCCAAGTCAGGAGCCTCTAGCCTTTGTTAGTCTTGTATTATTTTTAATTTTAGTTTCTTGTGTACAATTTGGAGTTTAGTATGGCGTTCATTATCACTGAACTAGTATATATATTTGTTTAGGGGCCAGCTGAAGGACGCCTCCGGGTGCGGGAATTTCTCGCTGCATTGAAGACCTGTTGGTGACCTTCTGCTGTTGTCTGTTCTATGGTCGGGTTGTTGTCTCTTTGACACATTCCCAATTTCCATTCTCAATTTTATCATTTGTTGGTCAGTAGTTTTGTTTCCCGTATTCATTTCTTTAGACATTTTTGTTAAATTAAAGGAAATTTCATAACAACTAAGAAGTATGAAAATAAATGTCTCAATTTTGCAATCGTTTTGAAGTGACATAAAATGAAGCACAGTTACATTTAATTGGTTTGTCTTGTGAAAAAATGTAAATGTAATTTTATATAATATGCATCATTCAGGAACTCATCGGTATCCCAATGACGTCAGGAGCGGAATAAGCGGAGGTGTTTGACCCATCATGGACAAGATATTGGCAAAAACGTCAGGTTTAAAAAAATATTTGGTGACCAATTTAGCCTAGGGTCTTAGCTTCATAATTTCCATGTCTATTTTTTGATTAAAACTAATTCCTACCTATTAATAATTGCTATTCTTTATCATACGAGATTTTAATATCGACTGGATATAATAATCTTTTATATATATAACGGGTTCGGTAATCAGTTCGTCAACACTTACATAATTTGAAAGGATAAATCATTCCAGCTGTTGCATATTCAAAATGTCTATAGGTGTATTTGGGTTTCTGGGTCCGTTGGTTTGCTTTCGCATTGATTTATCAGCCATGCTTAATTGGCACTGAATCAGCGTTTATGTATTACAGTCGTAAATCTAGATTTCATTTGTCTAACTCAAGGAAATGCCCTCTATTCCGTCATTGGCGAATTGTTTGCGTTCGGTATACTTAGTTGCAAAAAGGTTGCATGTAGATTTTTCATTAATTATTTTGTGGTCCACTAAAAATATTATTATTCTAGAATTTTTAGCTAATTTCGGTCCACTGTCGTCCTTTGTTTCAGTAGAGATTTTATTTTATCGACCAATAAGCTTTACAACTTATTGAGTCTTAAAATGCATTCCTCTTTCTTCATGCAGTCAAATTTTGCATCTACTCCGCTTTCAATATCCCAAGTCACGTCAGCATAGGTTATAAAAATCTCACGCGATTTCACTTAAAAGTGTATCCGGAATTAGTTAAGAAATCGATTAGCAGCAGTGGATCACGTTTGACCTACATACTTTTTTTTTTATCAAAGCTTGGCTTCTAAACTATATTTTAATTATTTGATTGATTTTGATAAAGTGCAATGAATTCAACTTAGCTGGAAAGTTATTTAAAAATATATCTTTCGTCACTACATTGTAATTTTTTAATGCTTGTATAATGTGAGCATGTGGTTAATATAGTTGACGCTTTTAATATTTCGATTCATTGTTTATATGAACCACAAAGTGGTTACGTTTTTATTTCAGTGGTTATATACATTGCTATATTTCATTATATTAATAGTAAGCATTTTAAATGTTTATCATTTATGAATCAGAATATAAGTTCTGTATACGATAATGAGACAGCAACCCAACACACAAGGCCCCATAAATCCAAAATGCATTAAGAGGTCAACATACGCTCTTCAGCAATAGATCAGTATGTTTACAATTAGTTTGCTTTAAATCAGAGTACAGAAAACAAATATTCATACATAGACAATCAACGATCTGTCATCAATTCCAGTTCCCTTAAAGACAGAATCTTAAGATATAACCAAGAAAACCACTGACAAGGTCCAGTCCTGGGACTGACACGTGAACAGATGGAGGGTTTTAACTAGATTTTGAGCACCTAAATCGTCCATCAATTAGTTGAATAACAAAACATGCATGTAAAAACGCAAAAACAAAATCAGTTTAGAAAAAAAACCACTTAACTGTACGTCAAAAACAAGGGTACTAGGGTAACAATATGAAATAAAGCCATGGTTTCCTTCATGTGATCAAAATCTCTATTAACTAACATTTGAGCTCGATCTTTTGTGTATTTTCGCGACTTGATTGTTCTCTTCCGTCCATTTGTGAGTACCCCAAACATTAATCTGTATTGCTTCTAGTACAAGTAAATAGTTCCGTTCTTGCTTTGACACATTTTGTTCATTTCAATATCCGACAATTTATACAGAATTCCTACGTCACAGAATACCGTTGTTGTAATCAGTCTAATTTGTATGATCTCTTAATTCTCAATAAAATCAGTATTGGTTTTCTCTTGCATGATTGATATAATGCATATCTAATATGATCAATCAGAAACTGAATGAATCTTTATTTGCTGTTTGTGTGTGGGTGTTAGTTTAATGCCATCACAACTTTACTTTCAACGCTGAACCAGTCATTGTTATGTCGAGGGCAGCTGATGACGTATCGTTTGCTTCAGAATATCGATCGATCCATAAATATCGATATTTGTATATTTTATCTGGAAAATACTTGAGGAATCATCAAATTCTATTATGAATTTTGTGTAATGCCGGCATAATGCATTTGAATGTGTGTTGTAAAATAGATCAGCCATGTTTGTTTTAGTTGACACGGTGACGGCATATGTTTTTGTATATTCTAGGAAATGATCAACATCATAAATGGTTAATACGACATGCGACAGTCGACACTTGTTCCTGGCCAATCGGTGAGTATTTTAGACATATTGAACCAAATATATATGAATGCGAATAATATTTCATAATTTGATATAAGTTTATACATTTTTAGATATTTGTATTTCTATTCATCGATGTTTAATTCAGTCCAGACAGAAAGGGAGACAATTAGAGTATGTCCTGCTAGAACAATCTTTACGATCTGGATAGGGTTTACGCAATAGAGAATAATGGAAAAAAAATAATGAATAGAGAAAAATAAACGAAACAAAAATTTGAACAGAGAATATTTGGGTGCAAAAGAATAAAAAATAAAAAATAACCGTGGAAATCAAAAGAATTAAGCATTACAATATTAATTACATAAATGAATGATGTACAGAATAAGAAAAAAATCATAGAATCACAGAAAAAAATAGTAGTAATATAATTGTCATTAAAATTTTACAAAATAAGCGTTATTAAAGATAAAGAAAAATGCCATGAAAATAAGAATACAGAAATTAAGGACCCCATTCAGACCCTCATATAAACGAGTCTGTAAATTTTTGTTAAAGTTTTTATATTACAGTTCAAACTGGCATACCCTTTCCCTTAAGTTAACGATCTTCTTCTACGTTTTTGTTGTACAAGTAACCCTTATTGAAATGTCAAAGACATATCGACACTGATTATATTTGGGTTTCGTTGTAGAGATATACTTCTGTCAAAGGACAAGTTGCCACAGAGATAACAATCGGCATCCTTGTGGCCGGGGTACTCGGTGGACTCATAATAGTAATAGCTGTAATTCTCTTTTGTAAATACTGTGTAAAGAAAAATAAAGATTTTAGAAGGTAATCTATTCATTTATACAATTTATATCACGCTGTTTCCAAACATATATATGTCTAAACAAGTGACAACTCTACGAGAGATCCATTGATTGGATCACCAGTGAAGGTGATACACGGCTGAAAACACATATTATATTCATAATTACTCTAAATATCAGCACAACAATGTTAAATCTGCAAATTTGCGGATGCAAATTTTTGTTCTTCCCTCGCCGGGATTCGAACTCATGCTATTGGAATATCGTGACAACACCGCCTGTACTGTGTCCAGCGCTCTAGACCACTCGGCCACCTAGACTGAACTAAAAAATTCAGCTTTCGGTGGCCTAGTGTTACCTTTCCTCGTCAGTAGAAACAAGAGTTGTAACACAACACATGATATATACTAGTCAACAAAAGTAACGATGCACAAGTTTGAATTCCAATTTATCATAAAATATAATAAATAGGAAAAACTTTTAAATTATTGAATGAAATACATTCATCTGCAAAGCAAATGCATATGACTAAAAGAATCTGACCAAATTGGAAAGTGAGAAAATACCGTGTTATTGAACACAGGGGTCAAATTTATTTTGCGGAAAATGATAACAAAAGTCGACACTGAATTTCGAAGATGAGAATTTAGTATTCAAATATCTGCAAAGGCATTCAAAATTTTAAGCAGACCATGTTTAAGTTTAAAGTTTTAAGTTCTAATATCGATTTTTAAATTTTTGGGTGAAAATACGATTTTTGAAATAACAAAAATTGCAACAACAAAAATTCGCATATTTGCCTTAAATCAATGGCTTTGATAAGAAAAAAAACACTCTGTAAATATTAGACCAATTGGGCAATTATTTACCTTGATACAGTGTATCCATTTTCATTATATATCGAAAATACGTTGCCTTGTATCGTTTCTTTTGTTGACTAGTATATTAGGCATGAAGATGGAATGGCATGAAGATAGCAAACAGTATAATGTCACAGGTCTGGTCTTAAAGTACAGTTAATAGTCACACAAAATCAAACAAAACATTTAATTGCATATTTAAACAAAAAGTTATCACCACGAAATGAAATAACCCACATTTATGTTTATATTGTATCAAAATCGCAGAAATACTTCCATACCATCATCTTAAAAAGGTAAGAAAACATAAGTTATGGTGTAAAAGAGAGGTGGAAGATACAAAAGTCAATAACAAACCAAACTGACAACGCCATGGCAAACAAAATGGGAAAAAACAATCAACAGTATACAAAATATACAAAACACAAAATAGAAAACTAAAGACTGAGGAACACGAATACCACCAAATGCCGGGAATGTAATATACAATGTAAATATAATTGAGAATGTAAATGGGGAACATGTCAAAGAGACAACAACCCGACCAAAGAGCAGACAACAGCCGAAGGCCACCAATGGGTCTTCAACGCAGCGAGAAAATCCCGCACCCGCAGGTGGTCCTCAGCTGGCCCCTAAATAAAATTGTGTACTAGTTCAGTGAAAATGGACGTCATGCTAAACTTAAAATGAAATTGACAAATATCTCTTCGTGCAATAAATTAATAAATGATATTATAATGATACGTTTCCTTGGTAATTTTACAGTTATATAACATTGGAGATACATGTATCTGAAATCATATTAAAACTACTATTTCTGTTAACCGTTTTCGTGATAGATAATTAAAGATGTATCAATATTTCAAACTAGGTACTATATTTAAAAAAAATAAAATCATCATTACATCTAATTAAAATGTAGTACTAGTATTATGAACGTCATATTAATCTATGGTTTTTTTTTAATTTGGTAATGTAATGGTAGACAAGATTCCTATAGTAGCCGTAGACTATCGGACAGAGACCGTAGATTTAAAACGTTACAAAGATACGAAACGATCAATTCAGATGTTTTCTCCGAACCTAGTACAGGATCTATGGATGGTGTCCCAATAAGTCCAAGAATTAATCATGAGTGAGTATGAAGACTTTATGTAAATAATGATTTAACGCTTTACATCGACTGCATGCCTTGGTGACACACGTCAGTCTGCTGATTCACCAGAAATAATCCAAATCTGTCCATTTGATAGTTGTATCGGAGCACTGCGATCAGAACGTCATAAAGCTTTGATCCTAGAGTTTGACCCCAATTGGACAGATCAGGGTATCATGATATATATATTTTTATTTTTCTATTTCATTCAAATTTAAAAGGGTTTCTGAAACCGTTTTTTCATATTTGTTTTTCGTTAGCTTTCTCGTTTGAATTGTTTTACATTTGTCATTTCGGGGCCTTTTATTGCTGACTATGCGGTATGTGTTTTGCTCAATTTTGAAGACTGTACGGTGACCTATTGTTGTTAACTTCTATAACATTTGGTCTCTGGTGGAGAGTTGTCTCATTGGCAATCATACCACATCTTCTTACTTTTATATTTAACATTTCAAAAGTAACATTTACTTTTGTCCTTTATATCTTACCACATCTTTAGCAAATATGTCAGTGAATACAATACCTACAACCTTTATATCTTACCACATCTTTAGCAAATATGTCAGTGAATACAATACCTACAACCTTTATATCTTACCACATCTCTAGCAAATATGTCAGTGAATACAATGCCTACAACCTTTATATCTTACCACATCTCTAGCAAATATGTCAGTGAATACAATGCCTACAACCTTTATATCTTACCACATCTCTAGCAAATATGTCAGTGAATACAATGCCTACAACCTTTATATCTTACCACATCTCTAGCAAATATGTCAGTGAATACAATGTCTGCAACCTTTATATCTTACCACATCTCTAGCAAATATGTCAGTGAATACAATACCTACAACCTTTATATCTTACCACATCTCTAGCAAATATGTCAGTGAATACAATGCCTACAACCTTTATATCTTACCACATCTCTAGCAAATATGTCAGTGAATACAATGCCTACAACCTTTATATCTTACCACATCTCTAGCAAATATGTCAGTGAATACAATACCTACAACCTTTATATCTTACCACATCTCTAGCAAATATGTCAGTGAATACAATGTCTACAACACAATGCTATACGAATTAAAGTTTTAAACTTTTAGTATTTAGGACATATGTCAAAGCCTAGAACAGGCTAATTTCTTTTCTTCAAAAGAATCGTATCTTTAGATTACATATGTACGATCTTTTAATTGCATTCCGAAAATAATTCTTTAGTTCAAAAAATCTGTATATATATATGAAAAGTCCTGTTTTCGATTTATCGATTTCAGGAAGTTGTAAAAAAGAAGAAATGGTCACGATATCATAAAGATCGGTTATTGTTCCTTTTATGAAAATACGGAAATATATTGTAAATGTGACAGCAAACTAACAAATATAAACCAGAAAGAAGATAAATATATAACGGTCATCATGTGGCTTCAAGCCTAACAAATATAAACCAGAAAGAAGATAAATATTTAACGGTCACCATGTGGCTTCAAGCCTAACAAATATAAACAAGAAAGAAGAAAAATATATAACGGTCACCATGTGGCTTCAAGCGATAATCATTTAAAGGCACTTAAAATTAGTCAGAAAGTTCTTGTTATTATAATTTCGTGAAATAAAAGAAACTGAAGTTTAAAGTTTAAAATATTTTGAAACATATTAATATGATATGGTTGCAATGACACAGTAATCCAATAGAATACTAGTAAATAATTAGATATTAAATATTAAATGAATAGCTTTCTATTGATATTCTTCATCTTGAAAATTATTTTTGGTGTCTCAAACTAACTTATCGATGCATGACACACACCAAAATCAAGACAGACTCTAGCGTTCACTAAAGCGTGTGTTTGTTATTGCTCGATACCACTACATATGTCTTCGAAGGAACGTACGCTGGTAAAAAAAAATCAATAAATTGCATTCCAACTGGTAACTTCTTTCTATAAATTCTATCATTCGTTATCCAACAAATGAATTAACAATCGAAACAGCTGAAATATAAGCAGATGATGACTATAGGTCATAATTTAGAATTTACTAGGTAATGCTGAAATAAGTGGAAGTAGTGTAATCTAGAAAAATCTCATGAATAAGCACTTTTTAACTAGAATTTGATCAAACACACTAAGCATGAAGGCAGCACTGTAGACGAGCAGTTCATGAAGGCAGCACTGTAGACGCGCAGTTCATGAAGGCAGCACTGTAGACGAGCAGTTCATGAAGGCAACACTGTAGACGAGCAATTCATGAAGGCAGCACTGTAGACGAGCAGTTCATGAAGGCAGCACTGTAGACGAGCAGTTCATGAAGGCAGCACTGTAGACGCGCAGTTCGCTAATGGGAAAAATTACGAGATGGGCGTACATAGGTCTTGAAAAATTATACATTGCATCTTAGTGAAAATGAAGAATGTTCAACTTATGATGACTTGAATGTGCATAATTATACTTTAAAAAAATGTAGAAAACAATTTTTGCAAATTACACTTTTTAAATGTCAATAATTCGTATACTCGATACTGGAATCTGTTAGTTTGGTTATTTTTTATTTTACTTTATCTTTATAATTATTTCATTTAAATAGGCTGGAGAGATATAGTGAAATTAACGAGGCAGACGAAACAACACAGCTCAAATCTGATTTTGATAAAGGTTGGATATTATACATTTTATATTTTAAGATAAACATTGTATTATGATATATTCAACCCATACTTATACCCGATAAGTACGAAATACTAATATTTATAAATGTTGGAACTATTGAACAAGGACAAGACACTATTATTGAAAGTTGTTTAATAATGGTTTATATAATGCTGTAAACTTAGAGGAAAATATTTAGCTGGAAGAGGAAGTACAAACTTAAGGAGGGAGAATCGAAAAAAAAAACGGACAACACCGCGCTCTAAATACGTGCAATCAACATTCAATAGTCAGCAACAATACAGAAATAAAGATAAAGCAACACACATCTCAAGATAAACCGTAGGTGAACTCATGACTTGATGTAAAAGGAGTCCCTACTCCACTCGTTGCCCCTGTTGTAAAAGAGGGACCAAAGATACCAGAGGGACAGTCAAACTCATAGATCGAAAACAAACTGACAACGCCATGGCCAAAAATAAAAAGACAAACAGACAAATAATAGTACAGATGACACAACATAGAAAACTAAAGACTAAGCAACACGAACCCCACCAAAAATTAGACTACATATGAATAGAAAAATGAGGTTTCCCAAAATTCAGCATGTTTTTAACTTCGTTTCTTCAGATAAACGCTCAGATGAAGATAACAAATAATTCAGTGGTCAAATATAATTATGAGTCAGAATTAGTGTGCATTTAGCTTGAAAAAATTATAATCTACCATTTGCTTCAAAAAAGATTTAATTTTATGTGTTAAGAATATATGTATATACAGTCCACCAATTACCTTCTAAAACTACTTTTCACTAAAAGATTCATAATTTTCTATGTTCTAGTATCTTACAAGGAAATAAAACCAAGCATTGAGACGACTAACGTACAGACAGCTGAAGAGGAACCAGAAATTAAAATAGGGAGGCGAGTATCCTTCAAATTGGATGAAAAGAAGAAGGAACGTCAGACATTACGTCAACAAGGAAGAAGGTGTGGCCAAACTGCTGACCCAGCGCAAATCAATGTTTCTAAAATTCAGCTTCACATTAATTTGATATTGAAATTCTTCGTTTATATTTTTATGATATATTCATGTTGTTTTCTTTCCTTCTGATTAAGACGTTGCTTTTACTAATCAATCTTTTATTAATTACCCTACTTTACTCCATTTTTGCATGTTTATTTCAGCAGTTTGATCATCCTCTTTACCGACGTCCCTTTTTTTCTCTCCACCCTTTTCTTGATACCCTCTTTCATAATGTAAGTATACCTTAAATTTTCTAAGATTACACAGCATGACAATAAAGAGCATGATTTATTTCACAAATTTGTCACTTACGATTTTTTTTTCAATTCAGGCATCCGCATTCGACGATGATTCTATGTAAATATTTTTTATATATATATAGAAAGTATTATACCAAAATGAAACACAGAGAGCACAAATATGTGTCATAAATTTATGTTTCAGTTATTCTAATAACTCTAAGGACTATACCTGTAAATGTACAGGTATACATAAGGACGAATTATACCATATAAACGTTTAAACAAAAATTCCAAACTCCAAGGTAAATACAAAAAGGTGAAAGTCCATAAAAACTGACAAAATCAAACAGACTATTTTAGCAACGGAATGGAAAACAACTGTCATATTCTTGACTTGGTACAGGCATTTCCGGAGAAAACTGTTTGTTAAACATGGCTTTATAGCTAGCTAAACCTCCCACTTGTATGGCAGTTGTTTATAGTTACGTTATATTGACAAAATTTGATGAGCAACCCAAATTGAAATAATTGGTAAATAGGACAATAATTGTGATTCAGCAGTTAATATATAGTCGTTATGGGGGGTTTTCAGAATGAAAATGCAAAAAAGGGACCTAAACATTATCCTAACATCTACTTAAGTTGTTTAAATTATGAAGAAATATAACAAAAATCTGTAGCAGGCTTATTAGTACATGAAGTCTATTTCTAATAATTGCCGACACACGGGAATAGTTCACATACTTGTTTGTAGTCCTTGACATATTTATGTAATACAAAAGTTTTCTTTTTTTATAAAGCAAATTCCGTATTACGGCTTAAAATATATACTGAATTTCGCATTCGAACACCAAATATTATTTTAGTTTAAGTAATTAATTTTCGTATTTATTTACAGGTATACCGAAGGTGATTTTCATCATCTTAAACGAGCAAGAATAGATAAAAATGTTCCGCGTCAGTACTCTTTAAACGTAAATTGTCAAAATTCAAATGGAAAACAATCGGAATGGAAATATCATCAGATACAACTTGAAGAATCACCAACTGAAACCGGAAATGACGTACTCCATGTATTTCCACGTGATGATGATTCGCCACCAGAAGATTCAATACAAAAGCAGGTCTCTGTCGAGATACATCGTCAACCAAACCTTTCACCCGTTAAAAGTGATCCCAACTTACAACGACATAAACCAGAAAAACGGGGTAGATCGTTGTCGCAGGTAGTTGCATTGAATAAGCAAGACAGTTGGAAGAAACGAACAAGAAGAGCAAAGAGTTTTGATCACATTTGCGATTATGACATGTTTAAAATTACAGAGTTCGAAGGACCTTTTTATAATACCGACTTCGATGTTATATCAGAACTAAGCTCCTCTGAAAGTTCAAAAGTTCGATATAACGACACAGGTAGTATTGAACAGTTAAACGAAGATCAGTTAGAACGACTGGAGATTGAAAAATTTGATATCGACATTTGTCATTTATCAGAAAGTGATGATACGGACACGTTAAACGGAAGTAGAAAATATCGAGAGTTATGGAACTTAAGGGCAACGTTTGAGGAAGAGGAGGAATGCAGTGATACTATCCGTATGGAAGACATGACATCACCAGACCAATCGCCAGAATGTGAAGTAAAAGATTCTGACTTTGAGTCTCATTCTGGTAGTTCAAAAAGACAAAAAATTGAAACATGTGAATCTGAGAATGGTTGTGGAAAGTTTCAACCTCAAAACGGCGAAAATAAAGAAAAACAAAGTTATAAAGACATATTAACAAATCGATTAAAACAGTCTGAACAAAGTGGAAGTCGAGATAACAGTTTCGACAGTATAGAGACATGTGATACGGATGAAAATGTATCAGATTTAAGTCGATTTGAACCAGTGACATCTTTTGATTCGACAACGGATAACACAGACAGTAACAATGAAACACAAAGCAACAGACTCATGCAGATGAAAGCTGATAGTGGTTATAAATCATTAGAAACTCAACATCCACCTCCACCAAATGGTGCCGTAAAACGAAATCATAGTGCGGGGGAAGTAGAGCCTTATTATATTTACGACGATGCTTTTAGGCGGTTTTCGTTGTCAAGTCAGGAGGCGGGTCCGTCTGGGGAACAATATTTATCGAGAGGTACATTTTTTGACCGACGCAATGGCAAAACTGCTTCAAAAAAGAGACGTGAATATAGTAGAGAGAGACAGATCGTTCAAATATATGAAAGCATCAATGAACCAGAATCTGATTCAAAGTCGGACCAGCCATCCGGTGACAGTTTCGAGGAAAACAAAATGCCAAATAAAAAGTCTGTTTTCTCTAGGTTTTTTAAATCCCACCGTGACAATAAAGACGGTCCCTTTTCAGCCAATAGAGACTACAGTATTGATGAACAAACAAACAAAATATTTCAAGAATTTCTTAGATACGATCCACAACTCGAACCAAAGTGTGCTTATGCTTCTTACCTACGTAGGTCATCTCGTTTTAACAAACATAGACTACACCGAAAACATACTGATTCTATGTTTATCGATGATCGCAGAAGAGATCGATTAGCACCGGAAATGAGAAGTGCTAGCTTAGGAAGTGATAGTAGTGCAAGTTCAGCTCGACGTTTGTCCCCTCAAGATAGCATAGAAGAAGAGGAAGAAGAAAGAGAGGAAGAGGAAAGATGGCTAAACCAGTTTCCTCGAGAATCTCGACAATCATTTTCTGTTCACGAAATTCCTATTATAAAACTCCCAGAAGAGGAGCACACTGCTACTGAAGCTTAAAACAAAACCAAATTCTATTCAAACACCAATTTACGTATCGGACCAATTTATTATACAATACTCTTAAAATTTCGTCGATTACTTTGAAAAATCATATTGATTTTAATTTAATGCTAATGTAATTTGTAGTGTGATTAGGAGTGATTATTGAGAAAAATCTGATAGTTAAATCCATAAATGAACAAATAACGTGTGGGTTACTTATGTACTTTCTGGCTGCTTTTTGTATATAGTGCTTAAAATACCCCACCACAAATATATGTGTCAAATTTTGATTGTGATATAACCCTTAATGAGCTGATTGTATGCGTTTTTTATATGATTATTTTTTATTTAAAATTCCAGTGTCATGTCAGGGGATATAAACCAAAGTGTTTTAAATTATTTCTTTCAAGAGATATGAATTTATTTTTCATAATTAAGTATTATTACATGTTAAAGATTTATACATATTTTTTCATAATATGTGAATATATCATTTATTTAACACAAAGCGTAAAACTTGTTTTATAATTTGCCTCGTTAGGCATACTTTATCCTTCTTTTTATAATAGAGTTGTATTTTCATTTAGTATATATTGTTTTTTGTTTGATGTTTTGTTGATACAAATAAATATCCCTGGAAAAAACTTTTAAATGTAAAACAGGAAAAACTGTGCTAATGATTAATAGTGTAGGAAAGAATTATTAGATACCTACTGACTACTTTAACCTAACAATATGAAAAACCAAACTATTTCAACCTTTTGCGGCTGAAAATTTCTGAATTAATTTTAACATTATTATGTATTTCTGAATTTGACGATCGAAATTATGCAGTGAAACTGTGTTTTTAAAGCTAACGATATGACATACTAACTTTTAATATAATGTTTTACTTCCTTGCCATCTTCCTGCTAGTTCAAATACAATTATCGCTTTCCAATTACTAATGTACCAAATTGTCCAAATTTTTGGTAAATTTACAAATTTATACATATGTAATTTCATATGTTAACGATTAGTCATGTTTAAAGTCAAGCCCTTTCAATAAATCTCTTTCACTTGAAGACTTGTAATTTCTTTTATAGAAAACAATCTTACACGTTTCCATTGTAATACCTTTGGTTAATGTTGGTGCTTCTAAGTATTGTGTTATTACAAAGTATGAATTAATTAGTTCTGTAAACTTTTTGTACGCATAAAGTAGTATTTATCTTTATAAAAATCAGATCTAAATTAAATTTATTAAAAATTTATTTTCAAAAGAGAGAAGTTATCTTCCTGTGTATGCTTGTGTATGAATGCTTGGTTTTTCATTGAAAAAAATACTTTTCAAATTTCACTTCTAACTGCATCTCCGCCTTAACTAGAAAGACATTTATCCTTTATATGGTGCTTTTTCTATGTTGAATAAAGTTTAAATAATTTTAAGTCTTGGTGTTGTATTAGTACTGTTACTAGAACTTCATTAACTTCATGTTCATCTGTATAAAAATTATTTATGCTTTCATTGTATAAGAGTTGTGAAAGTAGAGGAGGGTGATTGTATATTTCATTATATTTTCGGCAGTTCTCCAAAAGTTTTAGCTTTGGGAACATTAAAACTAACTTTTCAAAATTAGTGAGAGACAGTACGCCTGAAGTTGTTTTTCAAAAGAATAATTTTGGGAACAATGAAAATTCAATTAAAAGTTACCGAGAGCTAGTACGCTCGCCATAGTTTTTTTATATCACTTCTATAATTTGTTGGGAGGGGTAAAGTTTTTTTAGGATTTAGTACACATAGTATAATAACCCAAATATCTTTAGTGGAAATCATGCACAACAAATGAATTAATGTGTCGTAATCAAAACTTTATATTTCTGGGTAGAACTGGTTGAATTACAAGACGAATTCAAGCAATGATAGATTATCTGTAAATTCGTCTTTAGGAAATTTATTTTAGCCTTTCCTTTATATGAAGAATTTTAAACGATGTTCTTTTCCCGCTTTAACGAAGAGGTAAATATTAAATCAGTAGACACTAAGATTCGATAAACAAATGTATACTTATTATTCTGTAATGCATCTTATTTAAGCAAACCATTCTTTTCTATCTTTTGCCAAAAACCTTGTGTAACCGTGTGATGGTATGTTATTCACATTCCAAACCACACTTTTTTATTACGTTTCTGTTATTTGTAATAAAATCTTTTATACTGTTATATGTTTTACTTAATTTACATGTAGAGTATGTATAAAAACTCATCGAAAATACAAGGCTTATAATTTAGTATGCAAGACGCGCGTTTTGTCTACACAAAGATTCTACAGTGGCGCTCGATGCAAATGATATTGGTAGGCAAAATTATTCCAAAAACATTGAAAACCCAGAAGTTCCTGGAAGTTCTGAGATATGGGCTGGTGAAACCCTCAGGGACGAAAAGTTAATCAGCATAAGTGCAATGGTTGCAACATTTTATAGATACAAGGCGTTTAATTTAGTACGTCAAACGAGCGTTTCGTCTACATAAGATAACTTTAGGGGCGCTTAAATGAAAAAAAATCAACAGCGATGCTCGCATAAAACAAGATTCATCAGTGGTGCTCGCATAAAACAAGATTGATCAGTGGTGCTCGCATAAAACAAGATTCTTCAGTGGTACTCGAATAAAACAAGATTCTTCAGTGGTGCTCGCATAAAACAAGATTCATCAGTGCACTCGAATCAAAACAAGATTCATCAGTAGCACTCGATACAAAACAATTGAAAGAACAAATAAATTACAAAGTTCAAAAATATTTGTCAATCTAGGCTATTGTGTCTGGGAGTAGAAAAACCCAAGTGTTTCGAATGATTTTAAGAACAGTAAATTAACAGAAAATGATTACATCAATAATATTGCTGACTAAGGTTTTTTTCTCGATTTTCAACTGCTAATTTAATGTGTACTAACAAACTTACATATATATCGGAAGAACAAAGTGTTCATTTTTATTCCCTTCCCTTCCAATTGCAGATGAGCTCTATTGAAAAATAACACATTTTTTATCCTTGTCGCCAGTCACATTAAAGAAAATCATGTTTTTTAAAAATACTTCTGGTACCTACATGATATTTTATTCCTTTTTGATATAACATTTGATAATCGAAATTATTCAGTACGATTTGCAAAATAATAAAATCAAAAGTCAATGATCGTAGAATGTCAAAATAATTAGTGATTAGTAACACAAAATATCGGATGCCTGAGTACTAATGTGTTGTTGGTTTTGTAGTAACCATTCATCTACATAACATTTACTGTCATACGTTTTATCTGATTATAAATTTTACAGATAAAGGAAAATATCTTACAATCCATGACCAGTTGTGTGTCGTAAAAGGTAAACCGGACTCATCAAATCATTATGATAAATGTAGGCCTCTTCTTTGTATGACTAGTTGTCTCATTGAAAATCATAACACATAGATATAAGAAGATGTGGCATGAGTGCCAATGAGAAACCTCTCCATTTAAGTCACAATTTGTAAAAGTAAACTATTATAGATCAAAGTACGGCCTTCAACACGGAGCCTTGGCTCACACCGAACAGCAAGCTATAATGGGGCCCCAAAATTACTAGTGAAAAACCATCCAAACAGGAAAACCAACGGTCTAATCTATATAAAAAACGAGAAACGAGAAACACTTATGAACAACATCAACAAACGACAACCACTGAACATCAGGTTCCTGACTTAGGACAGGTGCAAACAAATGCAGCGGGTTTAAACGTTTTAATAGGCGCCAACCTTCACCCTACATGAAACAATAGTGTAATGTCCTTATTTTAAATGTACATGATTTAGCACAAAAAATATAATTTTCAATGATAATACAATACATAAACAATATAATACAAAAACAATACAATACAATATGATTTGAACAAAAACAAGGCATGACAGAACAATACAACACAACGCAACATATTTCTGTGTAAAGAATTTACGGAAATACCTTTACCATATTCATCTTTATGGGTATAGTTCTACAGTCAGGTCCAACAATTATATTGCTGGTACAAACACCTATAACGTATACCTTTAAACCAGTTGTTAACAAATCCCGTTTACCAGCTGCACATGAAAACGAATGAGAAAATGAACTTGGTAATCTGGAAGAAGTTTTGATAATATGCTCGTCTCCGTGTAGGTACCATTTCTAATGCAACTGGATTGTAGTGAATATTTTAACGATCAAATGTATCTAAATTAAGATGCCTGGAATTATAATCCATGATTAATAACACTATCTTTATATTGTTGTTTTCACAAATTCTTATGCATCTATTACTACTAGTTATAGTCCAAACAGTTTGTAATGATGTAAAAATATGTCCCTTGATGTTTTGACCCTTAAAAGTCAGAAGAAATACCATAACATCTCGTGGTCATGTGATCACCTCTTTTGTTTATCGATATTCGTCAAACTGTGAATGCTTTCTAATTTTAAAGTCGAAACAAAGCTATCATCTAGATCTGGATGAGTGAAAACTTGTGTTTACATAGAACACAATAAGGTTATCTTGAATTGCATTGCTACATCAATTGGTCTAGGAAAAGTTGGTTAGATTTCTGAATTAAATCTAATCTATACTTTCTCCATGTACAAATAATCCGTTGTTTGACATAAAGGTTGCTTCAAGTATATTATTGCACTTCATAAATGGTTTCTCCGGGGTATTTCTTATTTGCTAACTCACGGTTTTACTTCGGATGAGTTTTTCAGATAAACCTCTTAGTTTTGTGGCAAGCTCTCTAAAATTCAAAATTCACTTATGAACATAAATAGAATTAACATTTTCACTTCGATCAAATAATCCAGATTTATACAAATTTGATATTGCACAAATGTTTTATACATTTATGGATCAGTTTTTATCATTGATCATTCGCATATACAAAATTTACAAAAACAAATCATGATAACCAAAATAACTGGAACTATAATGAAGAAGTACATTTAAGGAACGGCAGTTTCCGATTTGGGTAATATTCGTTTTGTGTTGTTATCAATACCAAAATAGCTATAAAAATTTAATGTAAGGTTTGTATAATAAACTATCGATTTAGGTATTTTTAGGTAAAGTCCAATCTTTTTGACGCATTCATTCTACTGAATTGCCTATACGTGTGAAATATAATAAAATGAGACTCATTCAATAAAAACATTACGGTATGAATATACATGTCTTAAATGTCGCATCTTGACGTGTATTCGAAATTGGCTTTATCGAACTGGAATATATCACAAACGTGATGATTTTTACTTTTCCAATTGTCAATGTCCCATTTCTCAGCAGTAACAAACCCTTTGCTCCAAAGTATGGCGTTTACATATCTCAGTTTATACATTACGCTCGTGCATGTTCATACTATACGGACTCAATTAACAGGGCGTACTCCTTAAAACTAAATTGCTCCAACAGAGTTATGAGGAAGAACGATTAAAATCGACACTGCCTATGTTTTATGGTCACCATAACGAATTGGTTGACCGGCGTCTCAACTCACTAGCTATATGTTTTTGCGGTCTTAGAAATTTAGATGTCAGTATAGTTGTCTGATCTGTAATTAACCCATTGTTTCCTATTCCCAATTGTAATATTTTGAATGAGTGTAAATTCGCATTGCAGTTGATGCATGCAAAGCAGGAGACGCTTACACTGTCGAATAACCCGGTCGCACTCCTATTGGAGTTCATTCGATTCCCTCGGTTGATGTTTTGTTACCTTAATTTTTCTCCTTTTCAATTTGCGAGATTTGAACATCGGTAAACAACTGTCGACTTTAAATATCATACATTCTCCTTTTATGAGTCCAAATAATCAGAAAACACAAATGCATAATGGAGGTACCACTTATTTCTGTTTAATCCCCAGGATATTTTCAAGTGTATTATGCAGCGTTTGATGTTAATTTCACAATTTAAAAGTCTATTGTATTACTATTTTTTATTGCATCCATTCATTAGCTTCTAATGTATTGACTAAATAAAACTTGGAGGAATATTTGAGTTATCCTTCTTGCATTGACTTTTGAATTGCAATGCTACTTACGCAAGTTCTATTTCACCATTGTGATCTGAATCTAAGTGTTGCAGTAATTTATCTACTTTTGAACTAGGAAGTGGTATTTCTGCTGCCTGTAATATACGTTTATTAGACCTCAAATCACAGAAAGATTTTGCTTTTTGAAATGCAGTTAAGAAAAATATCTATGAAAAAGTAAAATAACAAAAATACCGAACTCCAAGGAAAATTCAAAACTTAAAGTCCTTTATCAAATGGCAAAATCAAAAGCACAAACACTTCAAACGAATGGAAAACAACTGTCATATTCCTGACTTGGTACAGGCATTTCCTTATGTAGAAAATGGTGGATTAAACCTGGTTTTATAGCTAGCTAAACCTCTCACTTGTATGACAGTCGTAAAAAAATTCCAGATTAATTCCAATTAAAGATCAGTAATGTGTTTGTAATAGACAGTTTTGAAAAATTGAAATAATCTGTGTTAAACGGAAGCTTAGGATATATGTATAGAATCATTTGACACAAACGTACCAGAGATATTTAAGAGTAATGTCCCTTTATCTAGGTTGGAATTGAATGCACACAGACTAATATATATTAAATTATACCTCAAATCACACGGCAAGTTTTTCCAATTGTAATGTCACACTTTGTTTTTAAAGTTTTACTTGAATGCACACATAGTATATGCAATTATTCAGTTTGTTTAGGTGATCAAAAATAAGATATACTTAGTTTGATCAACAACGAAAGAAAGAATCACAATTACGATTATGATATATTTGCATCATTTTCCCATTATTTGCTCTTCTATCCATAAAAGCTCATGGTTAAAGATCTCGGAAGCAACACTTGCCAATTTTACTGGTATTAAACGTTTCAGAGCTGATTGTCTGGGAGAATATGTTACACAAAAAAATTAAATAAATGTTTTGCGCGCAGGTAAAACTGGTTTAACTCCATTTTCTTTAATCTGTACCGAGCCAGGCTATCTGGACTAAATATTTATACGAGACGATATTTGTTGAACAGTTGTCTTTGAAGACAAAACATCTTTCCTATGGACTATATTTTTAGTTTTTAGTAAATCTACCTGAATTCCTCGCTTTATATTTTCAGTAAATCAACCTGAATTCCTCCCAATATATTTTTAGTTAATCTACCTGAACTCTTCGCTTCATATTTTCAGTTAATATACCTGAAGTCCTCGCTTAAATTCGTTGTAATCTATAGAATCACTATTGTCATCGTCGAATTCCCGGAAAAGCTTGAAAACCGATATACTTTTGTCTTCTAAGTATTGTTTTATGGCAATCAAACCCTCCGTTGCACTGTCCACATAAACTGGTTTAGTCCGAGATCCTTTCACACTTTCTTCACAACCAGGTTTTATCTTTAACATGGGTAAAACCTGCCGTACTTCATGCATTTTCTGATCAAATGATCGCGGTAAATGTAACCCCTTCAACAAAATACTTGTGTTTAGTTTAATTGATACAAGTGATATATGAAAACAATTAACAACGATTTCATTTCATTTCTATATAAATAAAAGTAGGTATATGATGTGTATAGGCCAAAGGGACAGTAACCACAAATGAACACAAAACGCTTCCAGAAGCCAACATTTGGTCAATACAATAGATAAGTCTTTATACAATGTCAAGCTGCAATCAAAGTGACTAATGTCACTGTTGGGAAGATTGGAATAATTGTGTACATATTTTCAATCCTTTTTTTTTTTTTATTTTCCATTGAGGCAAGGTGGTTGACAAAAATAACTTGATATAGCAACATCGCATATAGTGGCATTACTGTGATTATTTGAATTGAATATATTAGCAATTTGAATTTTTGTTCAGTACATATAATCAGATAATTGTGTGACTCATTGTCAGTGAGTCACTAAATTCGCATAACACATAAATTGAAATTTGATATTTCTATCAAATCATGTTAACAGTACATGCACAGAAGAAATTATAGAAAAAAATACTCTAAAAGAAGTTTATCATTTTTGTTCATCGGTAAACCCGGGGCCAAAAGATAAAGAGACTTGAAAACTGAAGATCTTTGTCTTCAAAGGTATACCTGTTAATAATTGTTTAGGAGCATTTCTATCTACAAAAAACTCATCAAAGATACAAACATTGGTATACTAATTTCTAACTCCTAAGGATTGCTTTTTCATTTCTATAGAAAGATTATGTAACACTGAACAATGCATGCTGACGATGAGTGGTTGTCGGGTGGAATACTTAGTAGGTTAGTTTTCATTTCCATAATCTAACATTAATAGTTTTATTCTACTGCTTTAAATATGAATTTTTCAGGCAAATGTTTTCATATTTCAAATGTTCAATTTAAGATTGCGAACTGTTTTTTTTTTAAATCTTCTGTCCTTCTAAACATTCGTCAATAATGATTTTGATATGGCCATGGTTGACGGGTGAGGAATTTGCGAAGGATTATTTTTTTTATTTTGGTCAGTAAAGAGGTTGATTTTCCAATAAAAACTCTGCCTCTGAGTTTAACTATTTCTTTATAATGGTAATTAATAATTATATCAGTAGTTTTTTTAGTACTCTTACTCAAATAAAGACCAAACTTTCCAACAAATTCACAGAACTAATGGCATTCATACTTGAATAAGTTACTCTAAAGATAAAACCGATTTTTTATTAGTTCTTTTGTGCATGTTTACATAGACATGCATATTTTGGAACTATATTTCAGGGTGTATAGATATAATAGCGAACTAGGCTACATCATGGTGAATGGAAACAATTACTTATTTGGCAAAAAATGTAACAATAATCCTTCCAAAACATTTAATTTAGAAGATACTTTCAAAGATCTGTCCTCAACACCAATAAGGTACGGCAAATTTCAACTCATTTGTTTCACTCAAGGGGTCAAATATCGAAATATTGTTAAACTAGAAAAATATGAATACCTAATCGTCTTACATGATATAAAGAAAGAATTTTCAACAACTTGATATGTATCTATATAATCCAGTAAATGGCATATCATTTTCCAGCATTTTATATGTATGAACATGGTAAATCTTCCTCCAGTCAGGACCGCGTTTGGGTAATAACATTAACGGTATATATATATATATATGTATACAAATTGTTACCAACTTACCGTTAAGTCAATTATCCTAATTTTCGTTGTTGATGGATCAAATGTGACTAAAAAATCTAAAGAAGTTTCTATTGCTTCCTTTGGTATGTAGTTTCCTCCAACCTGTAAGTAAAAAAACTACCAACAATTACTCTTCTAATGATTTATTTTATTCGAAGTCCATATATTTCGACCATAAGATTTCTGTTCAAACTAGTGCTAAGTTTTAAACCTGTGAGCAATGACATGTGAGTTTTTTCTTCATGTTGAAGGCCTCACTGTGACTTTGAGATCAAGAACAGCAATATTTCTTTGCTTTTGTTTTTCTTCATGTGCGCTTAGTGATTTTGTGTCATGAATTGATATACAACACGTCCTTTCTTTGTCATTGAATATCAATTTAAGTTTTTTGTTAAAAGATTACCAATATTCACTGATCACTAAGAGGAAGGTTTGTGAAAAAGAAATCGAACAATCTCGTGTGTCAATTATTTCTTTCATTATATTAGAACAACCAACCATCTGTCTTGAATTGAAAATTAAACATTTTAAAAACTGTGAGATCACGTTTGTTCCAGAATATTGCTAAGGATAATTATTTACTACAACGAATGCCACAGTAATAAATAGAATAGACATACCTTAAGAATTTCTAGTCTTTCATTAGATTTCAAACCACACATAAGTTTACCAAATCCTTCCGCAGTTATTCGGCAAGATGAGATATCAAGTTCTGTAAGGAATCCATTATTAGCCAATGCATCCCCAAATGCAGCCCCTCCATCATCATCAAATCCGTTCCACGAAACATTAAATGTCTTCAAATAGGCATTCTCCTAAAATTATAAAACAGAGCAATTCGACTTGCAAGTTGTTTCCCAAAACCATTTAAGAAATAAAAATCTATTTTTTATATAAACCAATGAATTATTTTGCGTAAACAATTTCGGAAATATTGGTTTTTTTCTGGCGTTTCTGGGTTTTTTGTGCATACCTTTTTTTTTCATTCGTATAGTCCACAAGCCTACATATTAGCTTATGTGATGATAAAGATCAAAGATTCAAAATTAAAGAAATTGTAGCTCGAAGTGAAACAGTGGGAAACATAATTCACAGCAGACTTTGTATTAAAAACATAAGTGAATGTAATAGAACATGGTTAAAAAAGGAACCAATTCTGCCTTCAGAGAACGTAAGCAATATTCAGACATATACTTTTAGCATTGATATCTCCATTATCTCGTTAAAGGTTTATCCTCACAAGCTAAAGAAAAAACTTTTTTGACAAAAAGGGCGTTTCTTTAAAGGGACTTTACCTTTAATCCAGATGAAATATGCAAAGCACCATGAGTCCTAAATTGGTTCCAACTGATGTCAAGGTATTTCAGTTTACAATTTTCTGTAATATTAATTGCCAATTTTAAATAGACACTCGTTTTGAGAAAAACAAATTATAAACTGATTATCAATATCTATATATAGGAAAACAAACTAGTACATATAACACATGATATTTCAAGTTTTGAGAATCAAAATTGATTTAAACAAACAATTTAATTGGTCTGTTCAACTGCACTTGAAAATTATCGTATTTATTGCGCACAATTATTGTATACATTTCACATTATAACAAACATCTTCTTGTAAGAGTGTAAAACTCTTTTCATAAAAACACACTAGTTAAATCTTTTTTCGGATTAATCATTTCTTTTACCGTATAGTTTAGGAACATTTAAACCAAAGGTCAAGTTACAAATCAAAAAGGGTGTTGTACAATTCATTTGGAAGTCCAACAAACTATAAGGTTGACAGCACACTGTTTAGGTTTTATTGGTCGTCAATATCCATTTATGCCAACAAACCAAAATCGTGTTAGGTCCCGGTGTTAACATTTCAAATAACTTCTTTCAACTTCACACATCTTCTTGATGTCCTGAATCAAGTTACATTTTGTTGATACAGTGCAAAATATATCTATAAAGATTGGAATAATTTCTATTGATTTTGCGAGGAAGACTTAGTACCTTGTTAATACAAGCAGGAGAAATCTTCACTCAAACATAATGTTTTATTCATATTTTTGAATAATTGCTTATAAAATATTTATATTTAATGTGCAAAATAGAATATGTATAAAAACAACTAACACCTATTTCTTTTGTGTAATAACTTGGGTTACCTTGAACACATGATTCACATGAATGTAGATGATTTTGTACTTACCCAATAACTGTTCAAATACCGGACTAGATGAATCACTAAATAAATTATGACTTAAGTTGACAAATTCTAGAACTGGATGTACCTGAAAATATGAATGAACGTTTTGTTTCATGCAAATATTGGGTGTACCTGCAAGTATATGTATAAATACACGTTTTGTTTCAAAAAAACGTTCTTGATTTAAACTAGAGTTATCAGAGGGTACATTTAAAAAAGTAGTACACAATACATGCATATGTTATCCTTCTAAGTAGTACACAATACATGCATATGTTATCCTTCTAAGTAATACACAATACATGCATATGTTATCCTTCTAAGTAAGAAGAAACGGTATTTTGATTCAGCGAAAGTTATTTTTTGAATGGTATTTTATTGCACCGGTTTAAGGCTAATGTTTATTTGCAGTGCTGTTAGTTTATGTTAGTTTTTAATCTATCAAGGGCTTAATATCAAAAGTAGCTATTTTTGCGTTCATTCCATATTTATAAATTAAATTAAATCGTATGATTATTATTGTAATATTGCTTACTTCTATTGACCGTGACAAAACTCGTGCATCCGAATCAGTGAACTCGTTTCCTATAAAAAAATTAAAAAGAAAAATATTTAAATTACTCTTGCAAAGATTTTTTTTGGTACAAGGGTGAGCAAGAACTAGACTTAAGTGAAGTTGAACTAGTCTTTTGAGAATCTAACCGTGTAAAATGCCAAAAGGTAGAACGTATAAAATCTGTTCTGAAAAGCACTTAATTCTATAATACTGGCATTTACACACAACAAGACAATAGTTACGTCTAAGAACAACACTAATGATACAGTATCAAAGAAGCTTGCAATTGCTGAAATCAAGCTTACAATATTATATTCATTTGCTTATATAGAAATCATGACTTCTCTTAATCAAACCCGAATTTCGGTGTCCGTACTTGCGGGAAGATTATTATGTTCTCAAAGAAAAACATGTAGCGTTTGTCGATATTATCAAAAGAGTACTGGTTTTAACATTATCTTTCCTATAAAATACCAACCCCATTTTAATAACGGGAGACAACTCTGAAACTGAGGAGACAAATAACTGCAATAAAGGACATAATCCTTGGAATAATTTATTTGTTGTTTATTCATAAAACTGATGTCTTTCGATGATAAACTAATATCCAGTTCTAATCATATAAGCTTCTTATAAACAAAATTCAAAAGTATTATGATTTTACGTTTTGTCCATCAGTAAATCTTTTGAAACAAGTGTAAAATACTGCAAACCTCTTCGGAAAGTGAAAAGCACAAGAAGTCTTTATTTCAGGAAAACACAATAATTCAAAATGATAAAAGAAAAAACACCCTAATTTCGTAACAATGTTTGATAACAGATCATTCTTATCCTGGCAGTTTTACTTAACGTTTGTTTGCCTTATACAATATGATATATCATGGAAGTAAAATGAGTCAATATAATACTTCCATGTATATATTTACTTCAATATTTATAATCCAACTCGAGTATAGAAATGAAAATATTTATGAATAAAGGTAATATAAAAATAAAAGGTGTGGTGTGATTCACAATTAGACAAGTATCCACCTGTGAACATAGGTCGAGGATGTAAGCAATTACAGGGCACTGTACGGCCTTCGATAATGAGCAATACTCATACCGTATAGTAAGCTATAAAAGGTCCTAGAATGACAAATTGTAAATCTATTCAAAAGGAAAAACCAGCAGCCTGATTTATGCTAAAAATAATAAACGAAAAAAAGATTTTTGTAGAAAGCATTCAACGACGACCATTGAATTACAGGCCCCTTACTTTGAATAGGTATACATATGATGTGGCGGGGTTAAACATGTTTGTGAGCGCAGAACCCTTCCCTAACCTAGGACCATGTTGTAACATCAGAGTGAGACGAAGCATACAATGCATTAACAAAAAATTACTAAGTACTGATATAATAGTACTCACAGTTAATGAAAGACTAATTACTGACCTGAGAGTACTCACAGTTGATGAAAGACTAATTACCGATCTAAGAGTACTCACAGTTGATGAAAGACTAATTACCGATCTAAGAGTACTCACATTTACTGAAAGACTAATTACCGATGTAAGAGTCCTCTCAGTTACTGAAAGACGGATTACCGATCTTTGAGTACTCGCAGTTACTGAAAGACGGATTACCGATCTAAGAGTACTCACAGTTGATGAAAGACTAATTACCGATCTAAGAGTACTCACATTTACTGAAAGACTAATTACCGATGTAAGAGTACTCTCAGTTACTGAAAGACGGATTACCAATCTATGAGTACTCGCAGTTACTGAAAGACGGATTACCGATCTAAGAGTACTCACAGTTGATGAAAGACTAATTACCGATCTAAGAGTACTCACAGTTACTGAAAGACTAATAACCGATGTAAGAGTACTCTCAGTTACTGAAAGACGGATTGCCGATCTATGAGGACTCACAGTTACTGAAAGACGGATTACCGATCTAAGAGTACTCACAGTTGATGAAAGACTAATTACCGATCTAAGAGTACTCACAGTTACTGAAAGACTAATTATCTTGCAATAGTATTAAAACATTTGACTTTTCTACACTTTACACAAGTATTCCCCATTCCAAACTAAAAGACAAATTGAAAGAGTTGGTATTACTTTGTTTCATTCAAAAGAATGGCGAACGTAGATACAAGTATCTTGTCTTTGGATACTAAAGATATAGTTAAGTCTGCCTCGTATCTTGACTTACATCTAGAAATTGACAATGAGGGTCGGTTGAAAACAAAACTTTACGACAAAAGAGATGATTTCAGCTTCCCAATTGTGAACTTTCCATTTCTATGTAGCAACATTTCAGCAGCGCCTGCATACGGAGTATATATCTCCCAATTGATGCGATATTCCCGGGCTTGTATTTCCTATCATGATTTCCGTAATAGAGGATAGCTGCTCACAAGGAAGCTATTAAACAAGAGTTCCAAATGGTGAAGTTGAAATCATCCCTTCGTAAATTTTACGGACGCTATCACGAGTTGGTTGACCGTTATGGAATAACCGTTTCACAGATGATATCGGATATGTTCCTTATGTCGTAACTACAATACCCTTCCCTTTTCACGAATGTGACCTACCGAATAAAACTATTTACCGGATTTGTAATAACATAAGCAACACGACGGGTGCCACATGTGGAGCAGGATCTGCTTACCCTTCCGGAGCACTTGAGATCACCCCCAGTTTTTGGTGGGGTTCGTGTTGCTTAGTCTTTAGTTTTCTATGTTGTGTCATCTGTACTATTATTTGTCGGTTTGTCTTTTCATTTTTGGCCATGACGTTGTCAGTTTGTTTTCGATCTATGAGTTTGACTGTCCCTCTGGTATCTTTCGTCCCTCTTTTTTAATTACCGATCGAAGAGTACTCGCAATTACTGACAGACTAATTACCGATCTAAGAGTACTCACAGTTACTGAAAAGACTAATTACCGATCTAAGAGTACTTGCATTTACTGAAAGACGGATTACCGATCTAAGAGTATTTGCAGTTACTGAATAAAATTGAGAAAGGAAATGGGGAATATGTCAAAGAGACAACAACCCGACCAAAGAGCAGACAACAGCCGAAGGCCACCAATGGGTCTTCAACGCAGCGAGAAAATCCCGCACCTGGAGGTGGTACTCAGCTGGCCCTAAATAAAATTGTGTTCTAGTTCAGTGAAAATGGACGTCACACTAAACTCCAAAACACATAAATGAACTAAAATTTTAAAAAACATACAAGACTAACAAAGGCCTGAGGCTCCTGACTTGGGACAGGCGCAAAAATGCGGCGGGGTTAAACATGTTTTGTGAGATCTCAACCCTCCCCCTATACCTCTAGCCAATGTAGAATAAAGAAACACATAGCAATACGCACAGTAAGCTAGTGGCAGATCTAAGAGTACTCGCAGGTACTGAAAGCTAGTGATGCTTTTATAAACGCGTTTAAAACCAGTCAAGTAATTTTAACTGACGTTTTTATTTTTATTTTTAATGAGGCAACTTTTTTTTCTTTCTTACTTTGACTTAATATCTTTAAGTTCTGAGAGCAGCTAGTGAACATTTATCTTGAAATAAAATAGTTATACAATTACTTTAATATTTATAACTATAATTACAAGCAAAAGACAAGTTTCCATCTCACTATATGGACAATTTCAGGTAATCTGAATATTGCATGAATATCTGCGATTGATATCTTGCATTTTGTCCCATTAATAATTTACCATGAAATGAGAATAGATTGCAAAGCAAACATGGCTTTTGATCGATTCTTCATTCAAATAAAATTCCGGTAAAGACTTTGGAATATATCATATTGAACACTCCAGGAACTTTTTTGAAAATATCTGCAATTTCACACCATTCACATTCTTGTTTCAATTGATATTTCATACCCCACATGACTAATATGGAAAAAAAAAACACTTTTATGAAGATTTTCACAGATCTTAATTGCTTACATTTAATAAATAATCATGCATTCCAGTACCACCTTAATGGTCTATTTACCTGAGATATCTATCTTTTGAATAAATCGGTTGGTATCCAACATCGTTGCTATGGTTTTTGCGCCAAATTCTTTTAATTCGTTTTCTGACAAATCCTTGACAAAGAAAAGATAATACGTTAATTGAAAAATTGAAATAAAGTGAATTTTATTTTGAACAAAATATATAAGCTTCAACTTTCGTACTGATAGTGTCGTGTGGTGTCTGGTTACCGAGATTGATGTTGAATGCGAGATAAGTACCGATTATCAGGTTGTCTGCATATTGATATTGTAAAATAACAGCTGCGAGTCACAATATGGAGCTTTTTGTCGAGTGAGCGCAGCGAACAAGTTCAAAAAGGCTTCATATAGATTAGACCGTTGGTTTTCCTGTTTGAATTGTTTTACACTTGTCATTTTGGGGCCCTTTACAGCTTGCTGTTCGGTGTGAGCCAAGACTCCGTGTGTGTTGGAGGCCATACTTTGACCTATGATTGTAAACTTTTCATACATTGTGACTTAGATGGAGAGTTGTCTCATTGGCACTCATACCACACCTCCTTATTTATATTCATATTGGGTCGAGCAGCTGATACTTTACAATATAATAATGCAGACAACCAGATAATCGATTTATCGGGTTGTAAATGCGTATTTTGCATGATAGAAACAAGTGTTTTCTTTGTTTCACCAGCAAACCGGAAGATCACTTGATAAGTTCGGGTCAAATTTACCAACGTTGATTCATTCATTTTGACGTCGGGGATATGTCCGCTTTAAATTTATTTAGGCCATGTCAACGTATTTGACGTCACAAAGTCGTGATATGCAATTTTGTTAGAGCTGGGCAGAGTGATACCGGCAGTGGGATGACCGATAATAACAAATATTACATAATTATGGTGTAGCATTCTTCTTTTTTCGTTGTTTATAACGACCACGTTATTCAAGGGGAATTTTTTAAAGTATATGGACGCTATGTTTCTATTCATTATATATTGACGGTCGATAATAAAAACCTTACAAAAATACAATGTAAAATACACAGAAAGAACATTGAGGTCCATTTTCATAATACACTGTTTACATAAACAATATTTAAATAGGGGCTTTCACTTAGTCAATACACTATATATGGACCTGTTAGATTATTTTCGAGCTTCGTCCTCGGTCAATATCATCTGAACAGGTCCATATATAACGTATTGACCTCGTCAAAAGTCCATAATTGATAAATTATAATTTATAACTAAGGCTTAAATTGAAGCCTACCGTAAATTTTCCTTACCCTAACATTTAATGGACATTTTCGGTTATGCACTGTTGAAGTGCAGAACATTTCCCCAGTCTATACACAACATTTATTTATTTTTTTCAAAAATCAAACTATTTTACGTAAACTTTTCTCTCAGGAAGAGGGATACAAGTATATATTGGCATGATTTAAGATCGTGAATTGTAAAAGAACAATAACATATGAATGAAACACGACTAAATTGAATAAAAAAAAATCTAGTTTGTGTTAGGCATCTATCATGGTTCGGCATTTTTTTTTTTTTTTTTTTTGACTGTTTTCCTTTAATCAGGATTCTTTTTATTATGACACAAATATAATTTCTACACTCACAAGATCTGTAATACTGTTGTTTTCGACCATCATTTTCTGTATATAAGATATACCCTTTTGACCAATATTGTTCCCTCGAAGATACAGACACGTCACTGAAGTATTCACCTGTCAATAGAGTCAACATTTTTTTCATTGATATAAATATGTAAATAGGATACGGATTTCTAGTTAAGATATTTACTATCCATATCTCACTTAGGTGTTTAATTGTAAATAGATACAAAATAATAATCAAACATTCCTTTTGAGTTGGGGTTTCGTGAAGATTAAAACAAACCTCTGATTTATGTCAAAGATTATTTAAAGATATACAAGACTTGGGATTTCTGGTAATTTTATGGTGTCTTTGTCCAAATCTAAAGCCCAAATGTCCTTATTATAACCCCCTCCGGTTTCTAAATTCGTTTTACGCATTACATAGATTGTTTTTCTTATCGTCAATTTTTTTAAGAGTACCCCGCATTACACTGCTCTTGTCGAAATTACGTCCAGTTACGTGCATTTTGAGACATCAACTCACAAATATATTCTTATTCTTCTGGTTAAAGAATCCAGTTTATATAAGATACAATAAACCAGGCAATTTAGAAACAATATGATATACGCCTTATGACTCTTAATTTGACTTTAAATTGAACGAATATCTGAATAAAAACGAATAAATAATTTAACAATCCTTCGTGCTGTTATTCAACATATACACATTACGGTTGAGTTAATGGTAATTAAGCATTCAGTAACTTTTAATTTTCTGTATATATGTATAAATGAAATTAAGTGAGATATACAAATATATTTAATACAGTTCAAGAATTTCTAATAGCCCAAAACACTAATTAAGACTTTGACAATTAATCACCCAAAGTTTAACAAAAAAATGAAAATAGAATAAACCTCGAATCCAAGTCATAAAATGATCAAACTTTTTATATCTATAAATCATAAACATTTTTGGGCTTTTTTAACCATGTATTACCTTCTTCTCGACATCTACACATCGATCCAATCTTAATTGTCATATGATGTATTCATAAAAAAATAAATATTTTGTGGTACTCACTAACATCGCTATAGACAAAGCCATTGTCCCTCCCTCTGCTAGTCCATAATATGGCAAGTTTAAAATTGTATTTCCTTCGGCTAGCTGTTTTGCAAGTTTTGATGAAGGAACAACGTGTTGCATTTTACAAGCTCGTATATATGTTTGGGATCCGGTTATGTCAAAACTTGGTCTTTTTACTGTAAACACAAAATATATTAGTTGGTTTCATTGGTGTTAAACAACTTTATTGGATGTTCATTTTGGGGACTCGACGAAAAAATTTGTTCGGAACAGATGATCATAAAACATCTATTTTTGAGATTTCAAGTTTTCACAATGGAAGGGAAGGGCTGTAAAGCATTGGAGCTTCTGGTGTTATACATATGAATGTCATGAAAAATGGGCACTGAATATTGTTAAGAAATAGGACTAAGACGGTATACTGTTTTATAGAGGTATGTCAAACGAAGAACCTTGCACCCAGCTGTAATGTTTGTCCCTCCCTATTCAATTTTATGCTAGTTGATAGAACTATTGGTCTTGTTCTCCGGTAACGACCATTTTAGCCCCCATCTGTATTCGTTTATGCGCATCACCCGCATTACTAATATATTGTCGTTTTCTCTTCTTCTGAATATCGTAAAAAAATGCATTCAGTTCTTATATTTATGGTATTATTATTTTAAATGGAACAATTATAATCAATCATAACCATTGCATACCAATACTTAAACTTGCACAAGCTGCACTGAAGACAGAAAACAAACCGGTGCAAATGAGTCAAGGTTGAAGACAATATAATAACACAAATCACCACTAGTAGACACACACACCGTTTCAACAAAAAAACTACGAAAGGAAAGGGATTGATTTATTTCTTCAAACGTTAAAGTGATAAGAATGCAAGGCATTACTAACATCCATTGAGAACATTCATATATTTTTTTCAGAAAAATAAAAATTATGAGTGTAGAATTCACACAGTTATTCTGCATTCCTAGAAACTTAATGAACTCGGCTAACTCGGAATAGTATGTTCATGATTGCTACCAGCCATATAGGCCCCTGCTGTAACGACTATTGATTCCAACTGTCTGTAATAGTTAAAATCTGTCTTTTATTGGAGGGTAATGAGAAAATCGCTGCAACTGCATCCTTTTTAGACAAACCAAGTATGTAAAAATCAATTTGTCTATCGAATTATGATATTGCTTAAAATTGTTATGCGTGAAATGGAACTTTTAAGAAAGAAGGAACTACGAAGAAACTAATCGCGTTTTCGTCAAACCCACATTTCATATTTTGATTTACCTTTTCGCTTCATCTATTGCACATTAGTAATGTGCTGGAATCTGCTCACATTGAGCACAGACCAGAAAATATAGATATAAAAAAACACGTTAAATTGTAGTTATTGACATTAAATGTGTCTCCCCCACTGCGAAGCTGCTAGCAACAAACATTAACTGAAAAAGACAAATTACTACTTATATTCGAAAAGGGAGAAAAGATAAAGTTGGCTTTGCCATTGAAATGTTACTTTTCTATTTTTATAAAATAACAACTATTTTTCCCAAACATTGATTTCATCTTTGTTTAATTCTACATTCCAAATGCACTTGGGCTAGTAGATTTGTATGTTGATGTTTGTATATTTAATTCGCTGTAAAAATGTCTTGAGTAGTTAACATTAACATTAGGTCGTTGACTACGTGTTATAAATTTACTTTTAAAACATTTAATTTTGTGTTGAATTGAATCAATGACTTTAGATAAATTAGTATTTTCGCTTCAAGAGGCAAATTTTATTATAATGAAAAAAGATGTTTTAAATAAACATTTACGTCAGGTTTACCTTTAAACAAAGTTTTAAAATCCAGTAAATTGTGTGCTTAAGTATAAAACTTCCTTTTTCATTTTCAACAGGAATTTGTAAATAAACGCTTATCCTGATGATTTTCATTGCAATAACACTAAATGATTGAATGATTAAAAATGCCATGGATTTTTATCCTGTGGCACACCTTAATCCATCAGGTTTTAGAAGGATTTGCAATGCAAAATTTCAAATTTTTCTTATACGTGTTTGTTCGTGGTCTTTTCATCTCTTTTTTGGGGGGTTACATTCAATATTACCATCCGGGTTACATTCAATAACTTTCCATTGCTTCTTTAAAGAAAAAAACAAAAAGAGTAGAAGACAACTCGAAGAAAAAGAAGTCACTTACCTGCTACGTTTAAAACCGTTTCCGAATCATCGTCAATAAAAGGTTTATTCCTCATTTCTGACTCCATCAGACAATCAACAGTTAACGACGAGCTTCTTTTTTCATGAGGCTAAAACAAAGTGTGCCGCTTATATCCACTTTTATATTTATTGTATTTCGGGAAAAAATAAATACAGTGTTCCCTTATATCCACTTTTATATTAATCGTATTTCGGAAAAAAATAAATATAGTGTTCCGCTTATATCCACTTTTACATTATTTGTATATCGGGAAAAAAAACAACATTATACTCGCATCAATAATATAATGATTATGTTTGATTCTCTGTTTGTCAATGTTTATTAATCTTTTGAAAACTTTTAAATTGACCGGTCAAACTAAAACCACAACAAGGAGTAGCAATTATTAATAATCGTCAAAATATTTAATAACAACATTCAATGAACTTAACTTTACAAATAACAATGTTCTCAGTAGCAAAAATAGATTATTATCTTACCTTCGATAGCCGTTTCTCTGCTTGTTTCTTTGCGTTAATTTTTACGTCTGCAGTGTTTTCCATATTGATGTTTGATGCTACGCCGGAAGTGGAGTCCAATTTGCCGCCATTATATCACTTGACGTCAATACAAAAGACTTAATGAGAACTTATTTTTCAAACAATAAAAATAATTGTGACTTCAATTAAATCCAAACGACCTAAACATAAACATTTAAATGCAAAAATGTCGTGAACTTTATAGGGCGGTGTTAAATCCCAAGGATTCGTTAGAATTTGATATCCAATAGATTCAATTTAGAAATTGTTACTTTTGTGATTTATCGTTGTAATTAAACATGAGGGTTATTAAAAAGATCAAATGTTTTGTTGTAAGACTGTTGGTTGGTAAATGAAGTAACTTTATGGCAGGCGACAAATATAGCTATCTGTTGATTCGTGTATCCTATATCCGGGTCTTTATTTATATAAAAGATAGTTAAACTGTATATAATGTTTTTGGGCACTTTTACCTTTTCAAAACATTTTATACAAAAATTTAAATGCACGTATTTTACTGATATTTTCTTATCTTGTACTAAATTGCCACTGAAAAATGTCAAAAACATCAATAAATATAAACACATAAACAATTTAATAGCTTTTTGACAAGGTGTGATTTCTAACGTTGGAAACGAATTTAATTCGGTAATTGGAAAATTGACTATTGGAGGAAAACAGATACATAAAGAGAAGGGAAATGTAGTGAAAAAATCTACGAGAAAGCAACCCAACGATGAAAAAATGTTTAATAAATTAAGTACAGGACAATCGATCCATTACAATGGCATAATAGATAGAAAAATACAGGTACAAGAAATTTATTAATAAACAACACCATTTAAAGAAATGTTCGTAGTTACTGGAAGCAATATAAGTAGATGTGTTATGGTTTCCAATGAGACAACGACCATAGGGCAAGGATTAAGACAACTATAGGTCACCGTACGGCCTTCAGTGGACAATTACCCATCAAAGACCAATGAATAAGATACTTAACATTATTTACCACACGCCCTTCAATGAAAAAAAGTAAAGACGTTAGAACTTTAAAACGGCACCCAAAAATGAAATAAACAATTAACGATCTTTTTGACGTATAAGCAAATATGGTATTATAAGTAAAAGTAGAACAGAAGACAACGATAACCGCATGACGTCCGACTCCTTACTTTAGACAGACACCTTAAATATGTAGTGTTGTTCAACAAGTTTTTTTTTGGCATTCCCGCTCTTACTGCACAACGAAAACTCATCAAGGATAACAGGAAATGCACAATAAAATAGTTGAGCGAAAACAGCTTGGTAAGTAGTACCTCATGTTTGACAAATATTATCCACATGTAACCGAAAATAAAGGAAAAACCCTAATGGTTTAATAAAGTAGCTAGCTTAACATTCCAGTTATCATACACAACAAATCAATCTGCAAAATGATTCGGTGATAGATTTAATAATGATATATAATCTTGTGTAGTGACAGTTGTTAGGTTAGAGCATTCTTCTAGAGGGAAACCTGTTTTTACTCTTCGTGTTCTGACCATCGGTACCGATTTCATGACATACGGACCTCTAATTGTTTATTGACCTCCTATACGCAAGAAATTAGATAAAGCAGTTACCTTAATGTGTGATATGCCATTTAATGCATAACGTATCTCAAGTAATTTAAATGTTTTGTATAACTAAGTTTTTTTCAGTTTTCTTGTCCATACTCATAATATAGATTGAAGTACATAACAAACAGCACAACATCAAGTTTTTCAAATTTAATATTTTAATACATAATTGTTATACGTGTGTCTGAATCAGTTTTTCCCAGTCATAAGATCTAGTTTTTTGTCATTTCTTTACTTGGTGGGATGTGTGAAATTTCGTATATTCAGCTTTTGAAAAAATAATACTCGTAACTTTTATGGCGTATATAATTAAAATATTTCTGTTTGTATTTTAGGTGCATCAAAAATTTTCCAACATAGGCAAAGATTTTTTGTTTTATTCCATTATTTTCAATGTCCATATAGATGTTTTGTAAAACAAAGGGTTTTTTTTAATTGCCTTTTCCATACTCATATTACAAACTGAAGTAAATTAAAAAACAGCACACAATTATTTTTTAATTAAACTTTTCCAATATTTAAAATGTTATTGTTGTAGATTACGATTTCCTTGCACATGTGTCCGAAACAGTTTCTCCCGCCCGAACATAAGATATATTTTTGTCATTTCTTTACATGGTGGGATGTGTGAAATTTTGTATATTCAGCTTAAAAAAATATTTAATTCATAGCTTTTAGGGCATATATAATTCAATGTCGTGTTTCTGTGCTAAGCTTCATCGGGTCCGAAAAACTAAAACTTAAAAGACGCAAAAAGCATTACATTTGTAATTGTGTATAAACACTAAAACCAAAGGGGCCTATACAGGACACTCTACATGAAAAAAATATTTGATCACCAAAATGAATTGATAATATTTTTTTTTTCATCAGATTTACTGTAAAGTTAAGAACCACATGTTCTTAAAATATCTAAGGAATATATACTTTTAGCAGGTATACTTTATAATACCATCATGATTTAGTTGACTGGGATAGAATGCATGTGCCACGGCTGATCATGCGGATATATTCCAAATGTCCTAACCACAATTCTGTCTTCCTTTCCTCGATAATGACGTCACGGAATGCGACTTACCACCGATTTTCCCATGAGCAACACAATGAGTGTCAATAGTTGAGCAGAATTTGCCTACACTGAGATAATTGTTTTCAATTTTTTGTTGCTTTTGCTTAAGTATTCAGTGTTGTATTTTGTCCAATCTCATTTTAAAATGTTTATGCTGTTCCTATCGATAACAGTCTTTGTCTAAATCCCTTTTCCTGAAAATGTTTGCATTTTTGTTTTGCTTAGTTTTATGTGTAGTTTTTTGTAAACCTTTGTTTGTCCTTTCTTCGGTCTTTTGTTTTCTCTTTTGTCTTGGTGTTGTCTGTTTTTTCTTCCGACTAATGATTGTTTATTGTCCCATTGATAACTTCTGCCTTTTCATTAACTCTTTTAGACGACATACTATTTCAAACAGTTTTTTTAAACTTGAAAAGGTTTATTTTATCTGTGAAACTTAATATTTTATGTCAAAGTATTTTAAATAAACAAATATATCAAAGTATTTTAAATAAAAATATATTATTTGACTTTACCAGTTGGCTTGTGTAACATACCCCAGGTAACTCCATTAAAGACAGAAATTCCTTTATTATTACATGCAATGTTTAAATACAAAATAATTTGACATTTCTTGTTTAAATATTGAAAGTGCACTTTATTGGTAATTGAAAGCACTTGCAGTTTAATCCAATTAGTATACGAAAGATATTACATAACTGACAAATTGTACTTAATAGTTCTTTAGTGACCGTGTCATAAACCGTTCATATCGTGCCATTCACAAAAACTCACGAGAACCACCTTTCAATTTCTTTTGCGAAAGAATACAATAAGAATTTAATAAATTGTTATTACTAATTATGCACTCTAACAAATTCGGTATGAGCATATTATATTATTAACTATATGTATAAGTGAATCAATTCTGTTTTATAAGCTTATGCCACAATGGGATATATTCTGTATGCCTTGTCTTGGCAGTAGTAGCATTATGGTTTGTCAACAATTACCCGTACAAATACCTGTACTGATACGTTCAGCCCAGTCACTTCTATAGTAAAGGATTCGCGCACTCGAATTGCTGGTATTACTAAGCAAATAAAAATGCTAATAGATGTAGACGACAACGAAGGTTATGGATATTGTGTTATTGATATGGAATTTAAATTAACAACGGTACATTTTAAATTAACTGTTCATATAGATAATGATGTTCATCAAAAAATTGTACTTATCTATTTGGGTATAAATATTTTATATTAGTTTCAAGCTCTTAATACCCTATATATATATCAGGGGTCTAAATACAGCACAAACAACATTTTCCAAAAGACCAAAAATTGAAAAAGTATATTTTAACAAAACGCATTTGACTAGCAGGTCGAACAACGGATGTTCTTAAACCCTGCTGACTGCCATGGCGATTGCCAAATAAACGGACCACAGATGTAACAAAATAGATCTTAATTTTAATCTAATACCAAATAGAAAACAAAAAACTTGCGGAAAAGATGGTATACCGCAAACATGAGGTGCAAAAATTTGTACACCATATCCGGATTTCGACAATTAATGTTTCTTCAGTGATGTTAGGAATCGAAACGGTATTTGGAAGGCCATAAAATTTACCTCAATTTGGGATTGACTCTTGAATTTTGAAGAGTCGAAAAAGGATGAACGGATCATATAAACCCGAAGGCAAATATAATACAAGCCCAAACGAAAAAATATAAACAAGTCTAAATTGAATATATATATATATATATATCTTTATTCTCAATGAATCATATACATAGGTATAGAGTAATATTTATGTACAATTTAACCCTATATGTATTACGTGTTCTAAACTTTTATTCTCAAGAGCTTATCTAAACATATTTCACCAAGAAGCGTGCGTTATTAGCAGTAACAATTATATATTAGGTTCTATTTTTAATGACGACTGTTCTTGTTAAATCACTGCATATGGTATTTTTGGTGGTTAATATCACTTCTGACAATATTAGTTTGAAACAAGACTAAAATGTTTCTTTCATTTTTTCTAAATGTTAATTCTGGGAAAAAAAAGATATCTTCCTGCACTGTTGTTTAATGAAATTAAGGGAATATATTTGTTACTTTTCTAGACGCGTTCAAATTAGACCTAGCATGTTCATTATACCCTTTTCTATTGTTATTGACCATAAGATGATCTAATGGTGTCTATGGATATTGTGTCTTTTTATTGCATTTTCTTTAATTGATTGAATGATGGTTGTTCTCTTGACGTTCAGTGGCAATAAAATTATGAATTTTGAGGTCTTGAAACTATTCATAATTATTACAATAGTTGGGTTCTACAAGTTGAGACGACAGGGATGAAGGACAGGAAACTGGGGTTGTCTCTAGAAAACAGCAGTACGAATAGGGGCAGACATTTTGGATTGCAACAGACCACCTATGGGCCCTTTCAAAGAGTTGTTGCAAGGACTCTTTAACTTGAAAATTAAAGGCCTCACTGTGACTCTGAGATGGATAACAGCAATAAAAGCGCTGTTCCTTTGCTTTTTGTGTTTTTCCTGTTCACATACTGATTTTGTGTCATGGATGGATACCTCATATCATTTGTTCTTCTACTAGAGAACGTGGCAGTCTCTCTACACGATGCATCAGATTTAACGTCCCCATTTTGATCGGACGTGGCCGCGTATTTATACATCCCGCACAGCCAAACGAAGTTTTCACTTTGGCAAGGATTTAACTGTCGGTTGAAAGTAGACCAATGTGACAATATCTCTATAACCAAATCAGCCTTGGGTACAGTTTCACTGACGTAAACTTCACATTTCATTTTGTGCATACTATAATTTTGATTTTGTTCACACTGAAATAATTGTTATAAACATACTGAAGCTAAACTGCGAAAAGTAAATACTCAAATGCCAATTTCTTTTTATTAATTCACGATAAACAATAAATACAACATCCCAACATGTAAACACAATGTATTCATTGTTTTCTGAAAACTTGTGTATCCTGCTGGCAGAATAAATGCAATGGTGTGCAGTTTGTTGGTATATACAATAGTTCATAGAAAGTATTATTAAACATTCACCATAAACTGTTATTACGTTTTCATTTTGTAATAAGTTTGTAATTGCATGATGACATTGTGACAGGGTTTATATGTATAAGATATATATATAATTGCATAAATATATGTTTTATTGAACTAACCATACAACAAAACCACAAGTATACGTATGTTTTATTCAGTTCTATCTATTTTAAGAAGAAAAGATCAACAAAGGATTGATGTACATGTTTTGTAGGTAGGATAGGTTCATATTTTGGATGTTTTGTATGTAGGGGGTGCCTGTCTATGTTTGCTCTAATACTTTGTGTTCCGTCGTGACAATATTTTGAAAAATTAGTGTGTCGTAATATTCATCCTATTTTTTGTACTCTTCATCTTAACTGCTTTTACATTACCTTAAAGGTAAATGTAAGGTAAAAATTGATAATTTATCACAAAAGTAAGACGGTCCTAAACATCAGATATTAGTTTTTAAGTATTTATACATCCTTGGCTTTCAAGATTTAAACGTTCCCAAGGAAGGTAAAATCCAAAAAAAGTGCGTCGAACGCATCAAATTTCAATAATTTTATTCTCATTTTAAAAGAGCGGTTTATAGTGGCAACTTCGGGAACTTGTGCACTGTTCCTGCATGGGGAGACTTTAAGTAGCTTTTACATGATAACAGATAATATGCATTTGACTAATACCATACAAAAAGACAGAATAGAAGTGACCCCTTTCCTCAATATTTCTATTGTATACATCAATATAAACTTTTAGAGGAGACAATAAGCATCAATCCTAAAAAGTCATCGGGAGATAACAAAAATTCAATATTATATATATTTTCACATTCCAAAGTTCAACCCACATTAACCTATACAAGAGTTAAATTCTTTCATGATTACACCTGATTAGAAGAGCAACAACATATAAAGTAAATGTCAATACATTCGACTTTTCATGTTCAAATATTGAAAGTGCACTTGAATGGTAATTGAAACACATTTGCAGTTTTATCCTATATAAACACAAGGGATATTACATAATTGTTGAGAAGTACTTAGTAGGTACTTAGTAACTGCGAGATAAAAGAACATATTTTGCCTTTGACTGATTTCTACGGGGCCAACCATTAAGAGCCTGGCCTTTATATATAATACAGAATATTTGAAGCGATTGCAAAAAAAAAGTATATATAACAACACTGATTTAATGATATAAAATTCAATCAGATGTCATGTATTTCTTAACACGAACACTATCAGGTTTGTTTTGTTTATAAAGTTTACAAATCGTCCACGTCCATTAATCAGTACTTCGGTATAAGCATGATCTATAATGGTGGTTTCGATTAAAAATTATCGTGCATGCATAGAAAAGGATATTTTACTAAATTGAAACATGGCTCACTTCACCCGGTAAAAGTTATTAATGATCTCGAACAGTTTTGATTGTTGTTTTTTGTATTGTTTTATTTTGATACTCTGAGTGTGATGTCTGTTGTTATAGATCATTGTCATAGACGGCCTTGTATTATTGAGGACAATTTCGTGTTCATTTATTTTTTTAAATGATCATAAACCGGACTTTGTAAACTCCAGATCAATTCTTTGAAACAATTACAATAATATTCTTCATCACTTTTGTGTGTTTGCCACAACATCATATTTTTGAGTTATGCGAAACTTTAAGAAATGTCGTTTGGTGGACAAGCTTCTATTTATACATTGCACCATTCATATATTTACAAAGATTTTAGTTAAACTATCGTTGTTAAATCCATCAATATATTTTTTTAGGGTTTTTTGTATTTTTTTCGCTAATTTTTATTTCACGTCGGTGTAACAGAGCACCAATGATATATTTTATGTGTCGCAAACTCAATCCCGCCATTCTTTCTCCGTACATAAAGTTGTAACGGATTTCAATTGTCCTGCGACATACAATGTGTGGTTCGTGGTGCTCAATCTTCAGATTATTCGTGCAAATGTTTATGGGTGTCGTTTTCATTTTGCCTTGCTTTTGTCCGTGATATTTTCTGTTCCTCGACTTTGACTATTTTAATGCACATTTGAGATCTTTTATTTTGCATAATATATTAAAAATAAAATCTTTTGTAGTCTAGATTTAAATCAAATTTACTAACAGACTATGGACTGTTCACAACATTGTGTGTTCTTGAAATAGTATTATATTTCCATTTGGTTTTATTTTAGGTTTGGATAGATTAATTTGCAGGTAGAGGCTCTTGTACTAGATTAGTCCTGTGATATGCTATGTACCTGTAAACATCAACAAGTTTAGCCCTCCATTCCACATCATGAATCTAGTCATCACGTTTGTTCACTGTTTAACACTGGGAGTCTACTTTGTGTATTATGTCTTGTTGCAATGTTGCCTGAATAAAGTTTACCCTCAAATCTCCTTTAATCTGAAGGCTTCATATAATTTATTAACAGTAATACCACAACTGCTCTCAACAATGACTTAACTGAAGAGCGAGTTTTCCCCCCATGCATAGATTACCTTAGCCATGGTACAACTTTTCAAAACTTTCTTCGATTTTTAATATTCTTCAACTTCGCATTCAAGTAGGCCTTACAACTGTTTTGTTTTGAGCACCACTGATGCGTCTTATGTAGACGAAACGGGCGTCTGTCGTACCAAAACATATTAACAAAAATACCGAACTCCAAGGTAAATTAAAAAAAGAGAAGTCCATAAAACCTGACAAAATCAATTGTTAGACTATATCAAGCGACGAAACGACGGGAAAACAATGTCATGTTCCTGGTATATGATTTCCCGAAGCGAATGATAGGTTAAACCTGGTTTTACAGCTAGCTTAACCTACCACTTGCGTTGTCAGTTTATTTTCGACTTATGAGTTTGAATGTCCCTTTGGTATCCTTCGTCTCTCTTTGTATGACAGTAGTTTATATATAGTTCCGTTATATTCTTGTATGAAAGTTGTTAATAGTTTTGTTTTATTGATAAAATTGGGAGAGCAACCAAATTATAACCCTTGTACTTTTGATGAGTCTTAACAAGTTGAAAAAAAAGTAGCTTTAATTGGCATTTTGCAGTAACACCAATGAATTGAGAGATGCAGTAAGAATTCGGATCAGTTATCTTCATTAATTTATTTTTGTATTAAAATCGCTTGTAAAACAGGGAATTGACATGTCAAATAACCCAAATACATTCATTTAATTGGCATACAGATCTAGTTCTCCTGACAGAAAACAAGCTTGTGGCTCTCATTAATATTGTTCTATATATTTAGAAACAGTACGTCGTAAATGTCAAACCATTTACAAATCATATTTACATATTGCATAGAACATTTATTCAGTCAGTGACATGAAATAAAATATTTCATTATACTTTAAATTAAATAATCGTTGTTACCAGTGGACATGTAAGGAATATCAGTTCACGGTTTGTTCGTATATGTATTCTCCCACCGAAAAGTTAACCTCCACATAGAATTTGTAAAAACGAAATGTATTCGCCTTTTAGGTAGTGTAAGACTCTTAAGATTTGCTATAGCCATTATATTTATTGCTATACGATCAATGATAATCTAATTTATCATGGCCGTAGCAAAGGGGATAAACGGGATTCGATAGAACATACTTAGATATCAAGAATATTGTTGTATAGTTGATTCGAGATAAGCATTGACATTAAATGTAAGACACTGCTGCAAATGATGATGCAATATATTGTGAAACCCCTCCCTTGCCTAAAATCTAGCCTGGTTACGGGTCTGGTGAGTAGTTCATACAGTTATATTATGGAAATCTATCGCCGCCGTTTAGCAGATTCTGCATCTCTCTGCGCCATCTCCTCTGCTCGCTTCTTCGTTATCTCTTTTATTTTAAGTACCAGTTCACTAAAAAATATAAAAAAATCATAATTGTATTTGTATTTCATTTACTAGTATGTACTCAATACATTCTACACTAAATTACTATCACTTTCTGAACAACACCACGAGAAAGGAAAATCTGATAGAAATAAACAAAACTTACAACTTATAGCTCCTCACAAATCCAAGTATTTATGCATCCTTGGCTTTCAAATTTTTGGGTTTGAGCGTACCTGAGGGAGGTTAATCCAGAAAGCGTTTTGAACGCACCAAATGTAATGTGTTATTATCAGTATGCAATTAAACTCAAACCATTAACACACAATTTGATCCATCTTCTGATTGGTTATGCCGAGCAAACATTAAAAGCATTTTCCATAAGTTTACTTCTATAAAAAGAAAGAGTCCTCAAAGCACTACATAAAAAGTAAGGACAGAGCAACACGATTCCAAAAACTGGGGGTGATCTCAGGTACTCCGGAAAAATAAGCAGATCCTGCTCCACCGGTGGCACCTGTCATGTTGATCTTGTTAAGTACAAATATATAGTCTATAAAATATCTCAACACTCTTATTATCAGTAGTGCTGAAAGAAAATGATTATAAAGGTAGAATTTAAATTATTCAATTGCCTTATTCAGATGATTTGATTTTATAGTGCACATTCAACTTTTTTGTTGTGAAGCAATGATCCCATTTTACCCTCCTTTCAAAACTAATGAACAACCTCTTCTTTTAAAAGCAAGCTTTGTATATGTGTATATGTGTATTTCGTATAATTATTGTTATTAATATGACACTGATGCATTGTAAATCTAATGTAAAAATGTATATTCTATAAGCCGTTTTGTTTTTGGATAAATTATTATTATTATTGTCACTCATATCTTTTGACTCAACTTTGAAAAAAATAGTATATAAAATTATGTGATCGTCATCTAATAGTACCGTCTACTTAAATGAATTATAAATGATGGAAGAGCAAACATCTGAGTCAAAGAAAGTGAAATCAGAGAAATCTAAAATTATTATTTTAAAATGCTAGCATAGACCAATATGCAAATCTTGAATATTTTGCTAATAAAAGTTAGCTTGTTTCCTACCAAAATAGGAATCAAAGTATTTCATTTCTAATTTCTCATCTACAAGTTTACCAACCTGAAGTCTATGTCACCGTCTCCATCGATATCTATATATTTGATTAAGTGGTCTACTTGTTCCGACGATAATGGTATACATTCATCCTACAATTTCAAATAGTTCAAATTTGAAACCTGGCTTTTTATTATTTCCATAAGAAGACATATATATTTTTTCACGGTAAGCGATAATAGAACCAGACCAATTGTAATAAAAATAGGACAAACAGTAGAAGCGTACACGAGACAATTAGTCAGCAATTGGGCAGCGACCATCATGAGTACACACATATTTTTTGCAGAGGAATAGAGAAAATTACAAAAAAAATACAGAAAATACATCGATGAATAATTTTCGGTTGAGAAAAAAACGTATATTTCAACACTTATTCAAGTTAATATATGAGTTCAAATTATTTCAAAGTTTCCCTTAGATTTTTTTCTCGGAATGACATTTCAACCTCAAAGTTATTTTTATACATTATAATTATAAATATCAATCATTCAAGAGCATGGTTGTAAACATCTATAAATAAAAGGCATAAGTAGTTTACCAAGGTTCAGAACTCGTAAATCCAATTTGGATTATACCAAAAACAATCGAAAACTCTGAGCGAATTCCAAACTGACCGAGACCGTCTACGCCAATCAGGGTAAGCGACTCATACATATATTATACATGCATCACCCGCCATGCGAATCCCGAATAAGTAAAAACAGGAAGATGATCATACATCTATCCTGGTGTCTAAAGATCTATGACCGCAAAACATGTCGAGACTCAGACATTTTATATCGGTCAACCAAACACATTTTGTTGTGTGGATTTCATTTGTTATTCCTCATAACCCGTAATAACTCAATCCGTATGATTTGAACATGAACGCATGCAATAAGATGTCAACAAAGGATATGTAACTACATCGAACACACCATAAAGTTTTATTCGCATTTTTCTTACACTTGGTCAATACAGTTGCTGGTGGACTTCTTGTCCCAGATGTTAGTTCCGTAGTCAGTGACATAATTTATAATGTACCGTTATAATTGAGTTGATAATCATTGAGATAATCAGGCAAAGTTAGTTAAGGTTGATTTGGCTATTCGTTTTATGTCCCTTTTGGTCATATGACCACTCAGGTATTCAAGTATTTCTACATCCTTGTCTTTCAATATTTGTCGCTTTGAGAAAAGCACTACGGACACAACAATTTTTCATTAACTACGAAGTTGACAATTTTGAAAACGTAACTGTATCATTTCGGGTATATCCTTTTTTGATCCCATCCATCGATATCAAATTCAGATATGAAGCAAACTTTCTGTGTTATATCCTTCATGCCTAGTTTAAATGTATGTATACGTTCCAAGCACTCACTGAACGGGATTATTGAGGGAATATGATATCTTCGGTACACTGAAACTGAATAATTTTGCCAGAACCTTCGTTTTTGTCTTTGAGATTGCTATTTGTTATGAATAAAAAAACAAGATATCTCGATGTGCCCCGTGGTTGTCTAAATGTTTGTATTGGATTTTTTTTTGAACGCTTCAGTGTGATTGTCGGGCTAAATTATGACAGTACATGTTTAATTTCTTTGCCAGATCTATTTAATTGATATAACTCCATGGCTTTGTTTTTCAATACACAGTTGTGGCGTGATCGTCATGTTTGCAAAGAATTCCATCCAAACCGGTGCTAGGGGCCGTCTTAAACTTGTTGTAAGGTTAGAGTTTTTTTGCTCCGTGTTGAAGGCCTCACTGTGACTTTGAGATGAAAAACAGCAATAAAAGCGCTGTTCCTTTGCTTTTTTTGTTTTTATTTTTTGCTTTGCATACACTGATTTTGTGTCATGGATGGATACCCCATATTCTTTCTTTTCTATTAAGATAACAGGTTCTTTTTTAGGTCAAAACAATAATCAATATATTCCCCTCTTTTTACAACTTTATAAGTTAGCTATGTTGCATTTAGATTAAATAGATGTTGCTTTTGGCATTTGATATTATTTTTTAAGTTCTTACCCGGATTCCTTGTCTAAACTCATCATAATCTACACTATTACTGCCATCCTCATCAAACCTACTGAATAGCTCAGTTACTGTCATATTACATTCTTCTAAATATTCTTTCAAACATAATAAAGCTTCTTGTCCCATGTCACCGAATCCAACCATCCTCCTCTTTCCATAGGAATCGGTATATCCATGTATTATTTCCAATTCTGGAAAAGGTTCTTTAAGCTCTGCTAGCCTTTCCTGAGATTTTCCTGTTAGCATAACATCCTGAAAATAGTAGAATTAACGTGTCGGAATGTTGATCAATTATCAGTATAAACACTGCAACCATACGTAAAAGTGAAAAGGAGGTATAGATAAAACTAAAAACTAAAAAGAAGTTGAGGGGGGTCATGAACCGTAGACCCTTTCGGATCACCTGTATTTACCACAGGTTTTGTGTCGATGTGGTGTGTTTTGCTCAAGTTTTCGATGTAGTGTTTTGTGGGTTGTTATTTTCGTCTTTTATGCTTTGGTCATAGCGGTATCGGTCTTTCTTCGATTTATGGCCATTGATTACCTCCTTGGTATCTTTTATCCCTTTTTCCTGAAGGAAACGTCAGTGTTTGTATTATTACATAGAAATAAAGGGTATGGTATGGTATACAATATAACCGTGAATATTTCTAGGTCATTATAAGGCTTTATACAAAGAGAAAAAAAACAGTAAGTTCTACTTTAAACCCCGTTCCCTCTGCATTCATTTATGACCAAATTAACGCCACTTTTCATTTGTCACGACACACCACAATTATTTACCATATCAAAAAAGAGATTGGTTGTGATTGCCAATGAGAAAAATATTCATAAATCTAGAACTAATATATTGAAAATCGTATATTTAAACTCGGGAAACTTCTTACATCTGTCAACAGCAATGGCTTCAGTTAGTTCTTGTTCGGAATTTTATTTACTAAACTACTTTTCTTTGGTAAAAGATGCATTTAAGAATAAGATGTAGAATGATAGCCAAAAGAAAACCCTTCACAAAATGACGTAGAATTTAGCATCAGTTGATATTTTGCTAACCCTTTCTGAATAAGGCGCCGATATGGTTACTGAAAACTATTTTATATGCAAGTTATGAGTTAGCTATTGTATATGTGTCTTATTAGCGAAGTTTATATATTGAGTTAGGCATCTGAAAGTAAAATAAACCAAAAAATAATATTTATCACATTTAAAATATTAAGCTAAAGCCATTCTTCAACAAGTTATCACATATTCATAAGTTTCTAGTTTCAAGTTGTACCATTAAAAAGGAATTTCTACTCACTGATAAATCTAAACATTCTAGCTTAAAGGTCGATGCATCTAGAGTCAATAGTAGCTCTACAGCTGTTTCTACTGCGCTATCAGGAATATTGTTCTTACCAATCTATAAAACATGCATTTATTAATCGTATAATATGAATTTTACATCGACGACAAAATTTCAGTTCGTTTGTAAAAAAGTATTAACAAAAAAAAACGAACTCCAAGGTAAATTCAAAATGGGGGAAGTCCATAAAATCTGACAATATCAAACTTTACACTATACATGCTATATCAGCCAACAGAACGAAGGGATAACAAATTTCCTATTCCGGATTTTGTACAGGCATTTTCTGAAGAAAATGGTAGGTTAAATAATCTTTTATAGCTAGCTAAATATCCCACTTATATGACAGTTGTTTAAAGCTCCGTTATAATGAAAAAAGAGGTGAGTAACAAAAACATACATCATTGGTTAAAGTGACAATAATTGGGATCCACGCCAACAAAAAGTTACTGAAGTTGATAGAAAATTAGACAAAGGCGCAAAAAAAAAGGTTGGTTTTGTAGTTGACAGTATGACTGAATAACATCTTGTATTATTAGTACTAAAGAAGACACTGAATATTTATCCCTTATGTCTTGGCACTTTCAGATAAATTTTTAAGAAAAAGGACGAGACGTTTTTTGTCAAAACCCTGGCTCAGGAATTTTTTTTCTCAGACACCGATGACGTCTTTCAATGTAGTAGCAGAAGATCTTGAATATTGTATATATTTAAAACAATGTATACTCCATACGCAGATTAAGTTGGTAAATTGTTGCTAAGGTAAGGAAAATTTATAATTTGAAATCGTCTCGTTTGTCATAGATTCCGGTACTGAGATGACCGCTGTAGTCAAATTCGAGGTATATGTCTAGAAATGAGGTGGAGGAAGCAGTATCTGTGGTTTCTTTAATCTCTATTTCAGGAGGATATATTAATGGAACCCAATCAGAAATGTTTGGATTATTAATGGAAAGAACATCATCAATACATCTTGATGTGAAATTAAATGATCTAACTTCTTTGATCCTCTTGTTTTCACAAGTGTCCGAAGGAACTCCGACTCATAAGAAAAGGTCGACCAGGAGAGATTGACATTTGGTTCCTATAAGAATGCCGACAACCTGCTGGAATATTCTACCTCGAAATTCAACAAATATGTTGTCCATGAGAAACTCCAACATACTAATCACTTGTTCTTTGGTATAGTATATTCTATTTTCGGGCTCTTTTTTTAACAAAGTATGCCGAATATATGTCAAAACAATAATTTGTGGCGGATGGTATCATTTTTATTTCCTTTATACGTGATTTTTTAAATGTAGTATGGAGGTGTAAAGGGGAGAAATCGAAGGATTTTGATAGAATTCATTTCAGAGAATGACCGAGATTTGAAATTTTTGGAAAGTTCTTTTTATTTCTTAAAAATTCACACAAGGTTAATGCCACTTCGCGAGTAAACAGTATCCCAGTATATCTGTAATCCCTCTTTCACTGCGGACAAATTTTTTGCTTAATATGACGTACAAATCCTTCGTATAACATGCAGATAAGCCGCCAAAGAACCTCTGTTTGTACGGAGCTTTGTAAAGTTTAGGTATCAAATACAAACAAGATTAGTCCTCAGATTTGTTGCTCATAGAAATATTCAATGAGGCCATGAAGGATTTATGGTTTGCAAAGAACCCATCCTTAGCATAATTTGATAAAAGGGATTACCCGACTATTTATTCATTCCTTGTTCTTTGATAAGACACTGGTAGTTGAAGGATTTTCAGACAAAAACAATATTGTTGTTTAAAGTGTTTTTGTCATTTGATACAATGAAAAAGATTTCAATATTAGATGCTATTTTGTTTTTCAAACGAGAATAGTTTTCCAAAATCGTATTTAAAATCGACTTATTTAAATTGAAGGGTGTGATGTTTTACCCGGTCTCCCTTCATTTGGGATTCATGCAACTCACTTAGATTTTTTGTGGGATTGAACATCGGTAAACTACGGTAGTCTTTTAGCTATATTTTGATGTGAATGTTTTACTTTGAGGTCAAAGCTCTTTACTTTATGAATATTTCATCAATGTAAGTATAACGCAACTTGCTCGGAATTACCAAATTGAAAAGAAGTTTTATACATGAACATTAAAAGAAGAGACTCTCTGAGTTGCAAACGAGTAAAATGTACCCCCTAATTGCTAAAGAGAAGACAACATCTGACAAAGTCAGCTTAGGATGACTTTGTTTTCCATTAAGCATGTTTCTTATAGAGAAACTTATATAAAAAACACAAATGATACAAAAATATGAGGACAATAAGTAAACATTAATGCACAAAAAATTCATCCCAGAACTTTTTTTTAGTTACATCGGTACTAGTTTTGAGGAAAACGTGAAAGTTAAATTTCCCCGGCATATTAGTTATCATGTGCTATCATTGCCGCAATGTTTTGAAACAGTTTACTACAATATGAGAAGCATTAAAGTTTCTAAGAATTTTGAACCGTCAGTTTCAGATAATAAAAGTTTTAATTGTATCAGGCTCAGGGTAGAAGATAAACAGGTTGTTTTTGTTTTGGAAAATGTCTGTACCAAGTCAGGAGTTTTACAGTTGTTTGCTATTCGTTCAGTTGGTTGATATAGGCTAACGTTTGATTTTGTTAGTTTTTATGGACTTACCCCTTTTTGAATTTACCTTGGAGTTCGATATTTTGTTAATACTTTTTCCCCGAAGAGGTTCTTTGGGAATTGTGTAAAACGCTTATCGATATGTTTACTCCCTGATCAAAATGAAATGAAGATCAATCCAAATTGATCACCCATCCTATAGTGTCAACACTTTGACTTGCAACTTCAAGGGAGAAGATTTTTTTATAATTGGCCATTCAAAATCAGAGATTACATCTGGTGGCCACGCTTTTCATTCGCTTCAAATCCAAATCTGGAGCTTTTTAAAAAAGACTTACAAATTCTTTGTTTTTAAAGTTACATAACTCCAAAATGACAATTTAAGCAAAAGGTAAAAAAAAAACAAAAAATACCGAACTCCAAGTGAGCCGAAAATTAAAAAAAAACTCCTTAAACACTGTCTTAAAATTAAGACGGATGGTCATCTATAATTCACATGAAAGTGTCCCGTCGACTACAAGCAATTAAGTTAAAAACACTTTTAGCATGGATTTTAAATTTCTGTTTCTAGTAGTTCAATACAGGAACCAGCATGACTTTCACAGCTGCTAGTTTTAAATTAAAAATAATAAATTTGTGATTTTTGTTCGAGTCATTTATACTAGTATATAAAAATTTGAAACATTCTCTTTTGCATATAAACAAACCTTAATTTAAATAAGAAATTCATAAAGCAAAGGTTTTACCAATCTATTTTTTGGTAAATTCATATATAAAACGTAGTTAAGGCAATGGATAACTGCTTGTTTTTAGTTTAATGTAGCTATTTGTGCATCCAGAATATTTTTTTTTCTTTTTCATTATTATTATAGTATATTATCATATGTAGTCAAGTTCTACTAATATTCATGTATTACCTTTAAAACTTCTAAAGTGTCGTTACTTTTAAGACCTTTCATAACTTTTCCAAATCCTTCCGGACCTATTCTACAACATGATATGTCTAATTCTATTAAATATTTATTATTGGCAAGAACATCACCGAATGCAGCTCCTCCATCGTCATCGTATCCGTTCCAAGACGCGTTTACTATCTTTAAGTGGTCATTTTCCTGTAAAATATAAAAACGTGGATTGTCTTACCATGTAACGCCAGACGCGCGTTTCGTCTACAAAAGACTCATCAGTGACGCTCGAATCAAAAAGTTAAAAAGGCCAAATAAAGTACGAAGTTGAAGAGCTCGGCTACAGAGGCCCCTGAATCAGTGGAAGCAAATTCATATATATTATAGTACATACCACTCATCAAGTGAGTAATTATTGGTCATTGTTTAGTCTCAAATATACCCAACATATATTTTTATTTATATACCAAAATTTGTCTATTGTAAAATAAAATCATACATATAATCATTCTTTTTTTCAATTCTTCGGTATGTTTGAAACTTACCTTCAACCCACTAGCTTTCTTTTTAGGGTATGTTTAAATCTGAACTTCAACCCACTAGCTATCTTTTTAGGGTATGTTTAAATCTGCCTTCAACCCACTAGCTATCTTTTTAGGATATGTTTAAATCTTACCTTCAACCCACTAGCTATCTTTTTAGGGTATGTTTAATCTAGCCTTCAACCCACTAGCTATCTTTTTATGGTATGTTTAAATTAAATCTTACCTTCAACCCACTAGCTATCTTTTTAGCACCAATAATTCTGAACTGGTTCCAGCTCAAATCTAACTCCTCCAATGACACATTTTCAGCTACAATTTGATAAAAAGTTTATCAAATACACGTGGTAGAAAAAAGACAATCGAATCATAAATGTCTGTTTTATTCTACATGAAACAAAATTATATACATTGTCATGCTAAATATAACCCCACTATCGGAACACAGGAAGAATGTGTCTGACAGATCCTGAAAATGCTAGCAAAACATGAAGTCATTCTGTTAAGTAGTATTGGGAAAAAGTGAAATACCAAAAACACCGAACTCCAAGGATAATCCAAAAGGAAAGTCCCTTATCAAATGGCAAAACCAAAAGCTCAAACAAATGGAAAATAACTGTCATATTCCTGACTTGGTACAGGCATTTCCTTATGTAGAAAATGGTGGATTAAACCTGGTTTTATAGCTAGTTAGACCTGTAACAATTGTTACTAAAATATCTCAGTTCATTCACATATCGAAAAATTCAAAGTATCGGAAAACAGAATGCAGGGTTAAGACACATCATTACTGTCAAGCTGATGACCACATATGCAGTCATTCTGTTCTGAAATTTCTGAGAAAAGTGTAACGAAAATATTTGCTGTACCAACGGACGAATGAACAATGTGATCGAAAGATAGACCCGACATCTAAACTGGGGGTATAATAAATTTTTAAAACTTATGTGTTCCATGAACAAATTAACTGATAATATATGTATTACTTAAGATAAATTACTAATCAGGAATTAGGTAGAGTGGTCATTAAAGTTGTAAGCAACAAAACATATAAATTAGTTGGCACCAAAATCCAATCAGTACCTCAAACTTTATTGACGACATCTCGTATGTAAATAGATTGGCACAAATGATTGAAGGGTGTTTTGGGATGAAAGGAGTTTTAAAAGTCTAAATCTACAAAGTGTGAGCTATTGAAGTCGAAAATTATCGAGAAATTGTGTTGAATCCAGTTTCAAACATGTTCTAATCCTACTGCACAACATATTTAGATCTTCCCTAGTTAGAAATAGTGAGAAATACAAACCTATCATGTGTTCAAATGAGTTCCCTGATAAATCACCAAACAAATTGTGGCTAAGATTTAAATAATGCAGGGCCATGTGTTCCTGTAAACATAAATCAAAACTCTTTGCATGAATCAAGAACAAGCAAAAGCGTTTTGTGCTCAAGTTAAGAAACAAGGTAAATATGAAATAATGTAGCAGTGTATGTTATATATTTTTTAAAATGAAGATAAGAAAACAGATTACAAAAATAAATGCAATGCCATATATTTGCAGGTTTTGGGAAACATAATTTACTCCAGTGAATTGACCGGAAATATAACTTTAATAATATCGTTCCATAACAGATAATATTGTTCATCATCGTTCAATTTTGTTATAATGATAAAGAGATGTGGCATGATTAACAATGAAATAATTAGCATCTAAAACAAGATGTAAAAATTGAATATCTACTGGTCACTCAATAGTCTTCAAAATGGCAAAAACCAATCTGCTATGAAAGGTTCAAATGAGAAAATATATAACCACTTACCTACATGTTGTTAACTTTAAACAAGAATATGAAATATTTGACAAAGTTAGCACCCATATCCTTCATTGTTAAATTGATGTATACCTCACATCGTACTGAAAAGTATAATCCATTTTTTTAAAGACTTGACATAAGATTGTTTTTCATTGGAAATTTTTTTTCGTATTAATTGTCATAAAGTCAAATTATTTGTATCTTAGTCGTTCCTTTGGCATAAGTAAAGAACTGATTAATGTTTACCTCAATCTTTTTGGTAAGGAAAGGTGCATCGAGGTCTGTAAAGCCGTTTCCTGAATCCAGAATACATAGATAAATTAGCAATTATAAAATAAAAAATACACGAACCGTTGGATAATATTCAAGAACAGAACAAAACGTGTATTGTAAATACATTGTAAATGCCAATCTTGAAGTGAAGCGTATGTCATATAAAGATAAGGCGAACTGATACTCGGGAACGTATTATTTCTATATAATATAGTACTATAAAAAAAGCGTAATAAAAAAATCCCTGCACACGCATTAAAGGTCATCAAAAGGATATTATTCAACCAGGGTTAAAAACAAATGTTGTATAACACATAAATTCTATTGTTTTCAAAGAGAATTAAGAAGATACAAATCAAGGTAAATACATAAAATGGGGGAATCGCATTAGCTCCAAAAGGAGCGAGACCTGGTGCGTCGATAGAGTAAGCGTCTCTTTCTATGCATGCATCAAGTCAAATTGTAATAATCGGGAAATTTACAGGTCAGACGACTATTCTGGTATCAAAATATCTAATACCGCGAAAACATGTCGCTAGTGAGTTGAGACACATACACATCGAATCAGCCAACCAATTCATGATGGTGATCGTAAACCCTAATATGTAGAGTCGATTTAAGTCGTACTTCCTAATATCTCTGTTGAAGCAGTTTATGTGTCAGCCTCTCAAAAGTAAGTTTTCGATTAGGAAAAACCACATTGCAAATATGCAATATTTGTTTTATTGTTCTTCTAGTGATGTGACTGAAAAAGAACAGAGTTTTGCGGTTCTAAAACCAATATTTCTATTTAACTTTAGCTGTTGTGTAAAGTTGTCAACATGGAAGTTATAAATCAACATAGTGATGATGGTTTGAGGGTTTATAGATTTCACCTATTACATGTGACAAGAGTCTTTACACACATAAACCACTAAATGTTTATTTTTTTCTGATAAAAGGAAGACAACTCTAATGCTAAAAAATCTTCCATCAACTGTAAGTAGTTTTTGATACGACGCAATTTGAGCTAATTTCATAGGCCCCCATATCAGAGGTAAAACTGGTAGTCATGAATTAGGAAAGGCTAAAAGAAATTGAAATTGTTCAAAACAACTTTCTTTAAAGTCTAGTGGTCAGGATAATAAGTTGAATTAGGTCGATTTATGAAGAAATCTGTGCATGTTGATTTGGAATATGACAACCTGTCCATTTCTCACGAATGTAGTTCTTAAAAAATACACAACTTGAATTTAAATGGTGTAGTGTTATTATTACACAAGTTCTGTAACTTAATGTAAGTAGGCTTTCGAGTTTAAATTTTAGTAAAAGTTTTGATTTATTTCAATGTAAACGGGCGTCAGAACATAGAATAAATTGCCTAAATTCTAGCCTTTATTCTTCTCCGGAAGTAGACTGACTGACCCTGTTGTCAATCAATACAAAATTTTGCAACGAAATGCCGGTCATGATGCACCAAGATTGTACCTAGAAACTTCGAAACCAATGCCTAACATGACGCAGAAGTCACAAGGTGGCTATCAAAATTATTTATTGAACAGCGCCCCATTTATTTACTATGATTTTCAATGCGTTGAAATAGGGCAAATAACTGGGTCCCCGTTCCATTTCCATATGGCAGCAAAGGGATATAACTATTTCTCAATTCACGACAATCGAAAACTATCTCTTATTTTAAGTGAGTTATGGGTATGGGAGATAAGTCTTATACTAAGGTAATGTATTACTTACGTAAAACGCGATTTAGGTAATCTTTTTTTATTATTCTGCAAGTGATTCCTGAAGACAATTGCCATCTGGTATAGAATATTAAATTAAAAAGAACAAAAATCTCGACAAATCTTGTCCAGCCTACAAACTGCTGAGTTGGTTAAAACAATGACAGGCCCCGTAGCAAATATGGTTTGACGTGGGCATGATTTTTTAAAATTGGTTTCCGATTTTCATAAAAGACCACAGCATGATAATTACCTCCTATATTTAGTTCTCTAAGAAACTTGTTGTCATGTAACATCATACCAATAGATTTAGCACCAAACGATTTCAGATTATTCTCTGAAATGTCCTTAAGAAAGAAAATGGAACTATGTTAACATAGTACTTATATATCATTTATATCATTTATTATTTTTGACAAATGTAAGTCATTAGTGCATACATACACTTTAATTTCCCGATGATAATTGATAATACACTAAAAAGATTTATGAACAACCAGCTGTTATGTTTGTTTGTTTGTTTTTTGTTGTTTTTTTTTTTTGTTGTTTTTTTTTTTTTGTGAGTTTATTTAAAGTTTTAGAATAGTAAAACGTCTACAGTTTTCCAAACGTTTGACTCTGGGCATTCCTTATGAATGCTAAACGGGAAAGGCTACGATAATCAATCCACATTCAGTGGTTTCGGCACATCAGGTTCATAACATTCTCAGTTTATGTTTAAAAATTTATAACTAAAATTAAAAGTACTTGATTTATGCAGTTATACTGTTTCCAATATATTCATGTTATTATCATTCCAAACGTTTGTTGATAAAGTTTTCTCGGAAAGTCATGTTCACAGATTGCAGTTTGAATGATGCGTTCTATTTTTATCAAGACCCAACAATCACGTCTTAAATGAATTATATAACTATATATATCTTTAATGTGCCTTATTTGATAAAAGCTACATAATATTGTTTGAAAACCTGTGATAAATTTGGGATATCATTTATCTGTATCGAGACCTGGAAATTTAAAAAGATTTTGAATTAGATCCTTCTTAATTTTAGCGTGTTTTTAATATGACATACCAATGATGTAATTGTTGTATTTTCTGACATCATTACTTGTATATAAAGCATTCCTGATTCACCTATATTATTTCCTTTTAAGTTCAATTTGGTTAAGGTAGTGTTTACCTGAAAACAAAACAAAAATATGTTAGTCGGCTACTACAGAAAATAATTCACAGTGAAAACTAATTTTCAAAAGAAGGCCGCAAGAAAATTGCTTCACTCATTTGATGTTCTGTCAAAAACCTCCAATGGTGGGTGATATTCGGACATTTAGTTTCATTCTTCCATTGTAAACTCGAAGAGTTAAACATAACAGTGGATGTGGATGGGCTTTACAGAAGAGAGAATAATAGGCAAAAAAATATAAAGAATAGAGAAAAATGGGCCAAAAATAAAGAATAGAGAATAATGAGGTGCTAAAATATAAAGAATAGAGAATAATGGGCAAAAAGAACAAAGAATAAAGAAAAGTGGCCTAAAAAATTAAAGAATACAGAAATGAAGGACCAGACCCTCATAACACAGTCCAAGACTTTCATCTAAGGACGTAAACAAATTGAGATGTGCTGATATACACGGAGTATATTAACGATATTACTGGGGTTATGGATTCTCAATTGTGTTGTGGATGTCTTCCTACGAAATTTTTTTTACAAAAAGTGTGTATACTTTGAATAATTAAAAAAAATTGTTCTTGATTGAAATGTGATTGGTATCATAACATTTAGGCAAGATGAATAGAATCCAAGGCAGAGGAAAAACGCAAACCAATACTCAAGTAGCAAATCATTAAGTATCTTTAAAATACATTGATAGGGCTGTAGTTTATATAGTTTACTCAAACAAAAGCCAGCTGACACTTTCATTACCTGTCATTGAAATATATATTTATTCTCACCAGATATTTCGTTTTATTCTCTTTAATTCTTATTTTGGATGCTTATGCTTTCTCTATGTAATACAATAACATAAAATACTCAGAACAATGACAACACTCTTTTCGTGTCAAAATGTACAAGAGATGTTTATCAATGAAAACTGTTTCCAACTTGAAATGATGTCTGTTAAGTGATGCTTTAACATTCTGAATAACTTGTTGTTACTAAATCCTAACCTGTTACAAGACATTACATAGTTCCTTTGTTCAATGTTCCGACACAAAAGCAACTGTACATAAAGTGCTACTGGTATTTAAATTAGTAAAAGCAAACGTACCGATAAATTAAACTTACCACCATTGCCATGGCAACAGCCATCGTCCCTTTACTATCTAGGCCATAATGTTTTAGATCAAGTGTTGTCTCCTTATCACTGTCCATTTTTCTGGTTATTTTTGATGATGGAACGACATCGAATTTTCGACATGCTTTTTCGTATGTTTTTGAACCCGTATTGTCATAATCTGGGTATTTAACTAAAAAAGAATATTATTCATAGTAAAGTATAACTGTTTATATATTCACGATTGAATTAGAATCTTCAAAATATTGTTGATAGATAAATCGACCTTTAGCTTTGAATCAGCCATCTTAAAAAGAAGAAAAAAATCGCAAGAAAATGTTTTTTTTAACAACAATTGGTTAATTTGATTTTTCTGCAGTTTTTACGTCTAGGATGTGTCCGGAAAATGGCTTAAGAGGCAAACACCTTTGTATCTGTCGATGAGAGTTGCTAGAAATGGTCATTTTGATTCAAGACTTAGCTTATATATAAAATAATTTGGTATGAAATGTTAAACAAATCATTTCAGATTTTTTTTTATAAACTTAATAGTAAGATTAATAACTTTTATTATTAATTGTTTTGACCGAGTGTTTGGTTATGACGCGTTCTAATATTAGATATTTTCTTTAGAAATCTCTTAAAATCTTATAAAGGTAAAATGTCAATTAGACCCTCCTTTTTACTAATATTTGTACGAGGCACTTAATTCAAAATACATGTACTGAACGTTTAAGCAAAATTAAATTTCTTTAAGTATTTGCTTAATAATCGGAAGGATAAAGAAGTCTTAATCTGAAGTGTTTCTTATGTAATTTTATATTTATAATGTTTATTAGTCATAGAAGCCTGCGACCTTTTTCTACAAAAAAAACTTGAGAGAAAAAATACTCGCAAGTCATGAACATTTCAGTATTATAACAAACGATCAATTTTTATCGTAAGATATTATTGTGAAAAGGTCTGCTGATATAAAACTTGATTGCATCTAGTTTTGCTAAATCATACTAGTTATAAAATTGACACCTGAAGCGTGAAAACAATTTCATGTAAGGCAAACATCATAAATTTTATTTTGATAATCTATATACTAGGTTTATCAATATTTGATTGTTTTTGCGTTAGTAAGTATCAATAACCTTCAATACACAAAGAATCAATAAATTATGGATCATATAATATAACTGTTAACGTTGGTCGATTTGGCGTAATCGCTCTTAATCCAAACATACATGTACTAGTTATTATAACAAAGATATATCCCAAAGTGTGGAGGCGCTGACACAAAGAGCTTTCCCTTTTCTATCGCAATTCCATGTGTTCTGCATGTTAAAGACAAGCCCGTTGATAACCAAACACCGAAACATTAGAATTTTTTCCATTATCTGTCTTCACCACACGATTCACGTTATTCCTAAACTTTGAATCAATTTACATAGTTTTATAATAATGTTAACCTATATGAACTTTTGATTCATATATATATTATATACCTTTTCCGAGATACCCTCATAGTTTTTGTGTTATAATATATTTTACCCGAAAGATCAAGTAATGTCTCTTGGTCATCTTCTATCGGTTTCTTCTCGTCAGCATCAGAATCGTCAGATAAATCTAGATCTACATCTTGGGTGGTTGTGGTAGGTCTACTCTGAAATGTCACGTTAATTAATTAAAAAATATTTCACATATAAATGAGCTTGTCGTTAAGTCTTTTCTAACATCGTAAACCAAATTTAATTCACCCTGATTCCAAGAGTCATATGAATTGTTCCTTTCACTTAAAGTATCTGTCATTCGAAAACATTTAATATAAATATCGTTTTTGTCAAACAAGTTGTGAATATATAAACAGAAACAAACTGGATACACTAAAAATAAGATATATACTGTTATACTAGGTTTCCATTGGGATGTCACCTTGTTTACATTTAAGTCGGCATTATATGTTTTTTTTTTTTTTATTTTTATTTTTTGATATTTTTTTCAAAATCTCAGAATTCGTAATAATCTTTTTGTAAAAGCAACTGCTGCAACACTGTTAAGACAAAATTCAAAATTGACTTAAATAATTGAAATAGAATTCAAATAATTTACTGAAATCACTGATCGGAACTGGATATAGCAGGAATGTTTTTTAAATTTGAAACCAGAATGATCATCAGTTATATAAGTAAACATTTCTCAACTAATGAATACTTAATTTATTGGAATTGTTTCCCCAACATTTTATTCAAAAATCTATTCAAATGTCAACAGACCAATTTATATTGTACCAGTGTTGAGATGGGCGTCTCCAGTGTATTATAGCTGTATGCAAGCAAACACGAAATAGCATACAGGTTAGGCCTGATTTAATGGATTAAAGGTTTACAGAAAATATGCTGACATGAAGTCTGCAATCAAGAAATTCAGTCAGCTTTTTTTTTCACTTGTAATGATACTAAGCAGAATTTAAAATTCTATCTAAATCTTACTTGCATCTGCCTCCTACTATTTTCCATTTGAAATATCACGTATCGTGATAAACTCCTTTTTTAACATCGTAAATGGTTTGTGATCAACTTTCAAAACGTTTGCAGTTCAACAAAATAAACGTGATTAATTTTATAAATGGAAAACTAAATAAATAATGACATTCATACTGAGGTGATTAAACCGGAAGACCAAAGAACTTCAACACGTAAAGATTTCTTAAACGCTAGGGCAAAAAGGTGATATTCTGGGGGAAAAACTAGCAGAAAGCACTTATATTTTGATCTTATCATTATCATTATCATTACATTTTATCAAATTTCCAGTACTTTTTTCTGCAAGCAAGAAAGAATAGCTTTATATTGTTTAAGGGACATAAATGAACTCCCCAAACAAGGGTGAATATATTGGGTAATTTATCAACCATTTTTTTTTCTCAATCGGGTAATATGTGCTTCTTTTTCTTATTTCAGCTCACCATTTGTTCCAAATACTGTCATTTATTGGGTTATTTGCACGATATGATCTAAGACATCCCATGAATTACTGTAACTCGGAGTGCAACTGTTTGCTGATGTAAATGTGTCTTGCATTAAGATGTTAGGCCCTTGCTGATTTAAATTGATGCGTACAATCCGACGTATAGAGTTGTGGAAATGCAACGCTATCTGTGCGTTAAACAGGGCAGTTTACTCAGCGATGTTTTTTTTTTGCCAGACTAAATTTCTGCCCCGATCCAACATACCCTCTTCTTCCAAAGGCAGTCCTAATTTGTCCAACTCCATCCTGATCGATTTAACTTGTTGTTTATTATTGTTTTAACTTCCAGAATATGCACCAAATATATACCGATGGAAGTTAATCTAACTGACAATCACCCAATCAATCAATATTAAATGTGTTTCACATGAAACAACTATTAACTTTTGGGAGGTTGTGTGTTCGGTCCCCAGTGGTCTCGAACCAAAGAACTGAAAATTTATATTTCCTGCTTGTTTAATAAGCACGCGACATTTTAATAGGACTGAGTGCAAAGACTGCTCGACTCGGAGTAAGAGTGTGTCCAAGTATAGTGGCATATCGTCTTGCGTACCGTTACCTTGTAAACAAGAATTTATATTATTCCCCTGCATGTTGATTTTGATAGCGAAATCAACATTTGATTGGTTGAAACTATCCCACGTGACGTCAAACAAAACTTTATATTCCCTTCGGAGTATCATATTCCCCTCTGAACGTCGGAACTGCCTTGTGCGACGTTACCCGCGGTTAATGTTTTAAAACGTTTTGATCGGGTTTTTTTAAGAATAGTACAGTAATTTCGTTTTTAAAGATTATTTCAAATCTAAAAACAAACAAAATGAATAGATAATTAACTTTTAATCGGTACTGATTATCATTGTGTACGTTGTGTTTAGTTATAAAAAAAAACGGATAAGAAAACACTTATGTAAGTTAATATCTTATGTTCAGAAGAAAAAAAGTATAGGCAGTGGAATAAAACATTCATTTCCCTTTGCTGAGGGAGATATGAAGATTTGTTCACCCTCGAAAAGTCATATTTCCCTCGGGCGATGCCCTCGTGAAATATATTTTTTCTTGGGTGAACAAATCTTCATATCTCCCTCAGGCGCGGGAAATAAATGTATAATATCCCATGCATGTACAGGATTGTGTGAAATTTTATAAGACGACTCATCTTGTCGTACTAGTACAAACCAGAGTTTTATATTCATATCACATTAACATGTTTTTGTCCTGAAGGTGCATGTAATATTTGCAACTATACATAAAAGCCATAAATTCATTCATCCAGCCAGTCTTGTTGATAATATCTTTCATAAAATTGCATGGAAATACAAATAAAATCATAATACTGTGAACAAATGTGTTCCCTTTTTTAAATTTGGAAAACTGGTAACTCTATATAAAAATAAGAAGATGGAGTTTGCATACGAGATAACTGTCAACCGGAGACAAAATGAATTATAGCAGTTGTCTAGTACCTAAATGAAATGGATTAACAGATAAACTCATCATAGATACCAGGTTTCAAAAAGATTTACGCCAAACAGAATACAGAAAGCTACAGAAATTTGGTTCAATATAAAAAAAATGAAAAGATGTGGTATGATTGACAATAAGACAAGTCAGCACCAGAGATCAAATGACGTCGAATTTAACAATTATTAGTCACCGTACGGCCTTCAACAATAAGCAAAACTCAAACCGGATAACAAGCTATAAAAGGCCCCGAAATGACAAATTTAAAACAATTTAAACGAGAAAACTAACAGCCTGATTTATATACAAAATAATAAACGTAAAACAAACATAATATACAACAACAAACGACAACCATGCACTGAATTACAGGCTTCTGATTTGGGACAGGGGTTAAACATGTTTGCTGGCACCAAACCCTCCCCTAACCTTAGACAGTGGTGTTACAGTAAATCATAAGAACAAACTATAAAAATCAGTTGAAAAGGGCTAACTCATCAGATCGATACTAAGCACAAAAAAACCCTTATCAAACCAAAATAGACACAAGATCTGAGAGTATTTGAAGTTACTGAAAGCTAGTTCAAAGTCAATAACAACTTATAAAAACATCATGTATCTAATACTAAAATATCAACCAGTACACATCCAACCGATGATCAAGTTGGTTAATTCGATGCAGAGGATATAGTGAAGTGATTTCGGCAAAAAATAGTATATTTTGTGTATGTAATGTGGCTAGCGCAAAAGCAAAACAATAGCGTACATTGGCCTTCTTCATACCAATGATATATTTCCAGTTACTTTATACATTCTTCTGTAACAACCAGAATTCACACGTCATAGTTCATGTTCACTAGTACTTCGAAAATCAATCCTTTCTTCCTACCGATTTATTTCACATATGAGAATTGAGAAAACAATTATTTAATTAGAATGCACACAAAATACTTGAAATGAAAGAAAGAGGATGGTTCTATATGTTTAAGACAACGAGTAAAAATATTCATTGAATTGAGTAATATTTCAACACATGACAAATGCCATGGAAGTTTTTTTTTATTTCAGAAAAAATATGGAACTATTTGTAATTCTAAAAGATTTAGCTTACCTTAAACGGTTTTGTTGTAGAAATACTTCCCGGCATTGGAAACCTATTTGATTGCGCCATAATCTCATTAATCCCAAGGTAAGAATTAAGTTGTAGTTTCAGTGAATAAAGTTTTATCCATTAAATTTCTATTCATTTTAACAATTTCAGATACAAATAAAATATCTCAACAAATATACGTAAGAAAAAGGTTTTTATCTTCTAATTGTTAATTGAGTATATAGGCAACATACATGTCAACATTTGATCTGGATAAATAAACAAATCAGAACTGTTTAAACTTTCTTTTGCACATAACCACCCTTTGTTACATAGAAATAAACCTACTTGACCAATAAAGTTCAATCGTATAAAACAAATACAAAAGGAAACTTACCAGAGTTTTTAAAGTAAAAGATTCGAGAAAGTTTTGCATTATAATGCGGTAATATCTTTAATCCTTTATGCCACCATTTTTCATTGCAGGATTAGAGTAAAGCCGATTCTTTGCAGGTCGGTGGGTTTTAGTGTTAAACGTACAGTGGAATTTATTTGCTTCAATTGAAAAATAGTCTCCCGTGTCATTGAATACATCAGAGGAACGAGAGAGGTTTATGTGATTTATCATAATTATGTATCATTTTATAATACTATAAAAGGTATCAACTGAAACCAACGTAAACACAAACTTTAACTTTCTACAAAGTAACTTTACCACGAAATCAAATATTTTCTCATAGCTGCATAGTTCTAAAGTTTGAAAAGGATATTGACAAATATTATCCCAAATTTAACCCAAAACATTAATTATAATCTAATATGATCCTTGTTTTAAGCTTGAATTTTGAATTGAAATTACTCTAACGTGACCAGTGATGCAGATAAGACCTTTATGTTGAAGACGTCTTTAAGATTCACATCAGTTAATCAATTTCAAAAGAAGTTAAATGTCTTCTTTTAAATCGGTAAATTATTTGCAATTGCATGTAACATATCTTGTTATTTAATTTTTAATGCGGATTTTCAAACATTAAATGTCGCAGTTCATGTCGCTAATAGGATCATTATGCGAGGAATAACCTTTACCCGTCTTTAGGTGCATGACAATACTCTATTGACAATGATCACTTATTGTTGTTTGTTAAACATCCAGTGGGAAATATTTCCAACAGAAAAAAACAGATTTGATATATATGGAAGACTCTGAACCGCGATGGTACTCCTAACCGCGATGGTCACGCTGAAATGCGACGGTTTGACGCTGAAGTGCGTTTTTCATCATTTCCATCACGCTGTTCAAAGTGCGATGCTGGCATTGTGACGCTATTTTGTTGATAGCTGTGCGCCAAAGTGCGTTAGTGGTAACGCTGAAGTGCGATGAATATCAATGTAGAAGTCAATTTGTTAGTTAGAAGTAGCTTTTAATTTTTTTAAAGTAAATCATCGAGAGTAAAGACCGTTTAATTTAAAACAGCCAAGATAAATAGCCATTGCATTTCCATTCCTAACTGTAACGTTGTAGTGTACTTTGTTAGCTTAAACAAAGATAAGCAGTCATTCATACACTCGTTATGACATTGATTACTATAGACGTCACATTCAAAGGTTACTTTCGATTAAAACCAGTACTAATTGTAAAGACTGAAAAACGTGGTAGTTTTTTTGAAACGCAAAGAGTCAGTAATAAGGCAGAACGAAACAAAATAGACGAATTATCTAAAATCTATTCGGCTGCTGTGAATGAGAGCCAGGAATAAGATAGATTACCGTAGATGGTTTTTAACTGCCCAATATCAACCAATTCTAAGGGTTCATGATTCTACACTGAAACGGGACGTAGGGGTATTTCGCTTCCCTATCACTATCTTAACAATATTGACAAGAGGTGAATGCTGAGTAAGTGCGACGTCACGAGAAGGAAAAGTTTATCGCATGGTTTCACTAAAAAAAGAAAAGAAGACGGGAACCACAAAAAATTTCTTTTGTCTAAATAAACTTTACACCAGCATCCTTTAAAACTGCATATTTATACGAGCCTGTAGAATGAAATTTGTTTCCCAAAATATTGCGTTATAATCTGCTATATTATATAGAAAATAACGTATATAAATTTAAACTGTAAAAATTGTGTTAAGATCCTAGAATCAATTCAAAACATACTTTACTACACGTTCAGGTCTAAAATAACTCATCAAAGATACCAGGATTAAAATTTTCTACGCCGTGACACGCGCGTTTCGTCTTCAAAAAACTCATCAGTGACCCTCCTCGAATAAAAAAAGTTGAAGAGCACTGATGACCCAAAGTTCCGAAAGGTTTTGCCAAATACAGCTAAGGTAATCTACTCCTGGGGTAGAAAATCCATAATATGTCAAAATTCAAAGTTTTGTAAATAGTTAATTTATAATTGTGACCATATCACTGATAATTCATGTCAACACAGAAGTGCTGACTATTGGGCTTGTGATACACTCGGGGAGAAAACCTCCTCAAACAGTGGCATCGACCCAGTGGTTGTTAATAAACTCATAAACATGTCTCAGTTGTAAACTTGTTTAAATTGACAATGTTTTTATGATTGTGTTAATGATCGTGTTTATCTTAGAAATTAGTGTTTTAGTCCTAAACACATTTTACAGTGTTTATAATCAAGACATGTGTACATGTAGTGTGCTTACTTGGAGCTGTGTTTAGATATTAAACATTATCCTAAAAACGTTGAAACTAAATATGTATTATAAATGTTGATTTTCTTAGCACGATGTTTACAGTGTAACATACCAAATAAGGTGTTTAGTTACATCGTTAGACAATCTTTATACATGTGTGATGGTGTGTGTGTGGGTGTTATCTTGTCTTGTAAAAGCTATAGGTCCACGAAATAATTTCCCGTCTTTTTATTTTTTATCTATTTGAAGGTTTTTTCTTTTATTTCTTTTAATTATTGTTTATTTTCGTCTTTTTTTTTTAAATTGAACGCCTTAATAAAATCATGCTTCAATTACACTTTTCCATATAGAACCCCTGCATTTAGCATGCATGTCATATCAATATGATACCATATATTATTTATATACTTCGATTAAAATGAAAATTCATATAACAGGTTATTAAAACTCCATGTGAACAATCTGTACAAATATCATACACAAATATAAAGATACTTAAAATATAATATATAAAGATCAAAATTTATTACCTTTATAGATATTTTCAACCGATAATTGACTCGTGAAGAATACTACAGAAAGATGTATTGCCAATTTCCACTGTATTTATTTCACTCACAGGATCAAATTTTAAAAAAAAATGTTAAAACCAAGGGAAGTAAATGTTAAAACCAAGGATTTTTTTAAAAATTCAATGGTCTAAATAATATTATAGGATTAAACGCCTTTTTAAAGGAATTTATTGGTGTATAAACTCGACCAATTCACTCACAAACAAATAAAAGTCCGAATAAACTACAAAAACTCTTATTATCATTCCAACGAATAACTTTGTGTTTATTATTAAGTTTAACGATTAACGTGCAGTGAAAATAATTTTGTTAATGTCGGTGTTATTATCGCCGCCATCTTGTTTACATTGGTTACGAAAAGAAGTTCGGTCAACGTCGTCTATCGAAAAATAAACAACGTCAAGATCAACTACCGGAAGTCCTCTCGACCAATCATATCAACGTATTCCCTAATATACAAATCATATAAGAATTATACTTAAATAATTTTCATACATTTCTTATAAATCTATACGAGCAAAATTGTATCAACACTACATTGTTGACGACATGCAATAATGCACATTTTAAATGCTTTTTGGAAATAAAAAAAGAATAAAATAGATTTTAAAAATGACATCTTAATGAATTTTGGCCTTGGTTAAGAATATCCGTCTAGTAAAATGTGAGATAGATACTGAAAATTAGCCGATTCTATCAAAATTGCAGTTTTCAACTGTCATAAGTCATTTGTGGCATTTATCATTTGTTCATATGATTCAAAATGCGTCTGGTCCTGAATATGCACGACTTATTTAGCAAAGAACAATCTTTCAATAAATTGTTATACACCTTTATATTTTTAGAAACCCCAAAAAGTTTTTTTTTTAAAACGACGTTCTCGCACACACACACACACGAAGCTGTGGTACTATGGATTTAAAAAAAATTGAAAGACTGCTGAAAATGGCGTGATATAAATTCACTGAGGAATGGCCCAACCTCCTTATAATTGTCCAATTGAAAGAGGATGGTGTACGCATGACAATAAAATTACAGAATCAAAATTTTTTTTTTTTCAACTGCAACAGCTTTTCTCATGAGAGATCAGGAGACATATTGCTTCTTCCAACACGAGAAAGTTTATACAGGAATAGAATAAAAACTATATTTGTAACATCGACTGGTTCCCTATTTTCTATATGTATTCCATCGGTGGTGATACTGCTGTTATTCACATTTTAACATCCTCCCATAAAACTATTTTAACCATTGCAGAATAACATTGCAGTTAAAACATGCAGAAGGTCTTTATGAGGAGGGATATCAAGCATAATACTATTATGGAATCAAGGAGTACGCTCTATCTTAATTAAGTAAGCTGCTAATTTTTAATTTTTCTGCGGATTGTTACTGCCTTTTAAGGGCATACGATACAGTTACAGGAGAGGTAATGAAGTCGCTAACGTAAAAAATTGTTAATTTTCGCGACGTCAAACTGTGACATATCGAGAAAAGATTCATTTTCCGATTGATTTTTATCATTCAGACTGATTTAACTTGAAACAGAGTTCATGGACCCCTCTTTTTAAAAATGCCATTTTGCTTGATTATGAATAAAGATTATTAATTTTGTGCCATTTTTTTTTTATGAACAAATCACCGATGATTTTTTTTTTTAAAATAAATATACAGCCAAAAATGCAGTTTTTACTAAAATCATGAAAATATGATAAAATGAATTATTTCCAAAGAATTGTTACACAAATTCGAAACACGCTTATGTAGAGAAGATATTCCAGATGTATTTTTTTTTAAATCTGCTTGCGTTTTTCTTTTAAAACAAAAAAGTTAGGTATGTCTTTCCAAACGATAGAAATGTCGAAGAAACCCAAATGTCAAGTAAATGTCTAAAATTTCTACCCCATTTATCTCTAAAAGTAGCACATGAAGATATTTTCTTTTATTACATATTTGAATTGACTAGGTGAAAAATAGCTTTATGCAAACTTTCGTCAAAAATTCACCGTGGGATCAAAACTGTATCGTATGCCCTTAAGTTACTCTAGGTGTCAGACCACCAATTCAACAACTTCAATTTAGAACTTATGTAAAAGTAGCCCTTCCTGGACAAAATATAGTGCTTTTGATGTCATTGTTTACTTAAAATAACAAACAAATTTGCAGAAATGAAACTTTTGGTGAAAGAGAAATATATATATAGACCATTTTGAGCCAACATTTAATTGTCCATGATTTTGCATTAAAAATTGAGGATTAATGCGCTCAATAGCATACTTATTTGAGAGTTCAAGAAAATCAGGGGTTATTTTAGTAGCCTTTGACTTCCGAACGGTGGTGTTTCACTGCAAGACTTTAAACATCGGTTGAAAATGGGCATATAGAAAAGTGATACATGTACAATTCAGAATATACCTGGTTTGTTTGAAGTTAAACTTAAGGTAAAGTGTTTAGAAAGCTATGAAAATTGAACATTTTGGTTGATTGTATAGAGGTTTTGAACTGGTGGTCTGACACCTCTAACACAGAACAGCATTCATACAAGTTTTAATTATCTATTGACAAATATAGTTGTTTTAAAAATGACACTACAGACTGTAGCTAGTTACAGGTCAGTACCATACCTATATTTGACGTTAAACTTAAAACCAATTCACCCATAAGATCTCCAATCTGTATATATATTTAAATTGATAGAATATATTTAACTAAAAAAGTATATATATGTTTTACTTACATGAAGTGTAGATTCAACTTTTTTCATCGATCTTTTTAGTTATTCCTCTCTCGTCCATGAGAGCGAAAACGATTAAAACGTGACACGCCATCTTATCTTACTATAACATTCCTCTCAACGTTCAAAATCATTAATTATTCTTTCCGGTTTTGCAATATGACAGTAAATTATTGAGTTTTCATTAATTTTGTACGGTATTAGATAAGAAATGATTTTAATAATCTCAATATTACTTTGAAGTTTATTAATAAATCATGTGCCTGCCGATTCGGTCTTATATTGTCTTGCTTCTTGACAAATTGCAGAAGATTAACGTTACTTAACGTTGATTGACAAGAATCTGATCACATGTTTACTTTGTTCTTTTGTATTTTTTAAGTTAACTTTTACATGATACATTGATATAAAATCTGCAAGGAATTTCAAGTATTTAATTTTCACGTAAATTATCAGGGTCGTGTTCTCAGTCTTTAGTTTTCTATGTTGTGTTTTGTAAACTGGTGTTTGTCGTTTGGTCGTTTTAGTCGGGTTTTTTGTTGATGTTTTTTTTGCTTGCCATGGTATTGTCACGAGTTTGAATATCCTTTTAATTCTTCTGCCTCTCTTTTAATGCAAAAAGAGTTTAAGAAATTGCTTGTGGTATACGAAATATACACTCCTTAACTTAATGTTCTCCCTTTCTTAAATTATTTGGACCAAAAGAGTCAGTATGTTTTGTTTCTCGCCACTCGCTTGGTTTGGTAAATGTTCAGAAAATTCGTCTTTAAAATCCATTATGTAAATTGAAACCACAACTTTATGTAAAAACGACCCGAGTATAGTCTCGTTAAATCAACAAATTGATAAATTAAACAACACTTACCGTTATCTTGATGATATTTTTTCGTTAAATAATCAAGAATTTCCTAAATATACTGCCGAAATTTACCCAAAGGAACTTACTTTAAATAAATCAAATATAAACGGTAATAACTGTCCTTATCTAGATTTAGATATTTCAGTTTTACACGGGAAACTCTACACTAAAATTTACGACAAAAGGGACGATTTTTCGTTCCCTATTGTTAATTTTCCTTTTTTGGAAGGTGATGTTCCTTTGGCACCATCTCACGGTGTTTATATATCACAACTCATTCGCTATGACCGTGTCTGTTGTGACGTTTTGGATTTCAATGAACGTAATCTATGTATTTCTGGTAAATTATTAAGTCAGGGATTTCGTTACCACAAATTACTTAAAACCTTCACTAAATTCTTCCATAGATATAAAGATTTAGTTTTGAAGTTTGGTTGTACCTGTAGAAAACTTATTTCAAACGGGATAGCACATTCTTACGGAGATGTTGTTTACCGAGCCTGGAAATTTAGAAACGATCCGGGTAAACTTATCGATCCTTTAAATAAACTTATTCTAAAAGGTTACCAATTCAACACTGTCATTAGATCTTTGAATATTGTTTTTATTGGTATTAATATTGATTTTGTTATCAGTAAATAAAAATCAAACAAAATATTATTTTATATAAATATGCGCATTCATGGCTCTACAATCTGTCGATACCTGTATCTTGGCATTGCACAAGGTCATGTTTTTCTCTGACTGTTTATGACGTCTTTACACTAAATCTATTGGATGTTGGATGTGTTCTGATTGATATTTTAGTCTGAGATGCATGATTTTTTTATTAGTTGTTATTGGCTTTGAACTAGCTGTCAGTAACTGCGAGTACTCTCAGATCTGTACTTAGTGTCTTTTTGTTGTGGGGATGTACAAGTACCCGTCCACGTCCACTTTGTGTTTTTGTTAGATGTATTTCTAGTTGTATCCATCTGATGAGTTAACCCTTTTTCAACTGATTTTTATAGTTTGTTCTTATGTTATGTTGTACTGTTACACCACTGTCCCAGGTTAGGGGGAGGGTTGTCGCCTTCAAACGAGTTTAACCCCGCCACATTCTGTATGTGTCTGTCCCAAGTCAGAAGCCTGTAATTCAGTGGTTGCTGTTTGTTGCTGTGTAACATATTTGTTTTTTGTTCATTATTTTGTACATAAATCAGGCCGATAGTTTTCTCGTTTGAATTGTTTTACATTTGTCATTTCGGGGCCTTTTATAGCTGACTATGCGGTATGGGCTTTGCTCATTGTTGAAAGCCGTACGATGACCTATAGTTGTTAATTTCTGTGTCATTTGGTCTCTTGTGGAGAGTTGTCTCATTGGCAATTATAACACATCTTCTTTTCATATAATATCCACTGTAGTTAATAGAATATAATATTATGGAACGCCACAGCTATGATAACGATAATCATATCATTAATATCTTCATGACAAAATAAAATGACAGAATAGCACGAAAAGGTAACTCCATGTTATATCAAAACGTCTTTATAGTATATAAATTTATCTTAGTGATATAGCAAATTGACAGAGTAGTATAGTCAAATGTCGTAATAGTATAGAACATTTGCTTCATGTTATATCTCAACCCTTAATGATATGACTATCGTTATCATAAGGCAGATGTGGCGTTCCATAGAATATGAATATAATAGTAATGCATTAGTATTAAACCATCAAATTCCGTGCAATAACTTTAAGACCGTTCCATATATATTGATGATGTTCTCTCACCAAATAATTCAAGGTTTGGAGGCTATGTTGAACGCATCTTTCCCATCGAACCTGAGATAAAGGGATACAACAGATACAGTTAAGTCTGTCTCATATCTTGACTTATATCTAGTAATTGACAATGAGGGTCGGTTGAAAATAAAACTTTACGACAAAAGAGATCATATCAGCTTCCCAATTGTGAACTTTCCATTTCTAAGTAGCAACATTTTAGCAGCGCCTGCATACGGAGTATATATCTCCCAATTGATACGATATACCAGGGCTTGTATTTCCTATCAAGATTTCCTTGATAGAGGGTTACTGCTCACAAGAGTTCCAATGGTTCCAAGTTGAAATTGTCCCTAAATTTTACGGACGCCATCACGAGTTGGTTGACCGTTATCGAATATCTTTTCACAGACGACGACGGACATGTTCCAATTGTCGTAACCACAATCCCGTACTCACTCTTTTCCCCGAATGTGACCTACCGAATTAGACTTATCACCGGGTTTGCACTAACATGAACAACACGACGGATGCCACATGTAGATCAGGATCTGATTACCCTTCCAGGGCATCTGAGATCACCCCGGTTTTTTGTGGGGTTCGTGTTTATCGGTCTTCAGTTTTCTATGTTGTGTTTAGTGTACCTTGATTGATTAAAAAATAGTGCTTTTTAAAATGTGTTTTCCATGCGAAAAGCTGAGAACCGTTCTGCAATTCATTTCAAATTTTTAAATATGTTTTTCTTATATCAAAATGGGGGTGATGCTTGATATTGATACTTGAACTTATAAAATGTGAACAAAATTAAGTTTCAAATATCAGCACATTATTCCTAAAGAGTATTGATATTGAGCCAAACAATTTTAATTTAATGAAAACGAAATTGCAAAATCCCCTTACCGGAGCTTTGCTCAATTACCTATCTACCGAAATTTGCAGTATCACAGTTTATGTACGTCCATTTAGGTTTAAATAAAATGTTACATTATCTCGATTTTTGACGTGTAAATATATTTATAAATACTCACAGATGGCTTAAAACTCGATTTTAGTAAGTATCCCCCCCCCCCGCAAAATATAAAAGATTTATAAAACGAAACCAAAATTTCTTATGAGACCATCAGAGGAGAAAAACTTTGTAAATTGGCTAATCAGTATAAATTATTGCCTCTGGAGGCATCCGATCTGAACATAAGTAGATCATCATGTGTAGAGGATATCCCATACATTATTCTGAGAGTTTAGTCGAGGTGGCCAAGAAGTGGCAGAGAAGATGACAAAAAAATTAATTTCCATGTGATTTCAATGAGAAGTAGGTGCAATCAATGAACGCCATATGGATAAAAGGACGTGCACGCCAATGAAACACCAACCAAACGACAAAAAAAAATTCAGATTGCATACAGTCTTAAAAATAGACAGTTATCTACCCAAAATGTCTAGTTTGATATCGTCCATAGTCTATATAAGTTGGGAATTGATTGGACAGAAAAAATCCAATAACTGCCGTCGACACCAAATTCTCAAACATTAAAGGAAGCGTTTGTCGAGAGTCTTTCAATCGCCTAAGGTTTTTAAACATTTCTGCTTCAGCGCAGTTTCAAAGAAGAAGATTGTTTTGAATTGACCAAAAAGAACCTACAAAGGTTTTTCATCAGCACTATGTGCCATTAATTCCGCCATGACTGGTAGGCAATCAACATTAAATAAACTGAGGATCTGTGTAGAGGATCAACTAATCATAAACCTTCAGCTTCAAAACACGTCGTCTTGTTATTTCAGAGCAGAAGATTTTTTTAAATTGATCATTCAGAACTAAAGATTGTCTCTATATTCATATTTTTCTCCGATCGGAACGAACAGGGGAATTATTAAAGATCTTCAATACATTATCCCTGTCAAATTTAGTTCAAATTTGGAAGAGATAACGAATTATAAGTGATAATTGTGAATAGCCCAGAGTGCATTAATAGCTTTTTTATGTCATATTTACATTTGACATAGGCTTGTTTAAAATAACTTGAGGTCTTTCTCAGTATCAGCAGTAAAAAAATATACATCATGACAAAACAAAAACATTTAAATGTTGGTAATCTTTAATATATGAATACGTTTATAACTGATAACAATAACAATAAAACACAGTTTGTATAAAACAAAGCACCGAAATCACTTCTATCACAGATTACTATTAGCACTAGCAAATTTCTAAATTAATAAGACAGTTCTAAAATCTCATTGATTTTTTGGCATATCTTCGTTTTTCACCAGCTGTCCATGACTTTGACTTGACTCGAAAACGTCGCAAATCTTCTGAGTGGTCGGAATGAAGCATTGGTCGATAGCTCACTGGGTCACATAAATCTGGCTGTTCATTGAAGAATGCCTTGTAGCCACCATCTAGTAAATAAATTTCTGGAAAGTTCAGTGATGGAAAGTTTTCTTTATTGAGTTCCCTGTCTTTGCTTCTGAGAAATCGTAACATTTTAGGACCTCTTTCAGACGAAAACTCACAGTGGAAGATCACAACTTGTTTATCTTCAGTCGGTTGACGAAGCAAAGTTAAAATAGTTTCATGCAAATACATATTCTCCGCTCCCCTAATATGTCCGCCTTCAAATTCATACGGGTAACGGCAGTCGATGATCTTGAAGTCACTGATGACGTCATCATAGTCTCCATTAACAACATCAGCAAGTGTCTGTGTAGTGATGCTTTTCAAATCAGAATGTTTTCCGGTGACAGTTGGTAAAGTGTGTAATCTACTACCATCGGCTATGAAGTCGTCGTTCTCTTCAAGTTTGGTTACCACTGCCTTTATATCAGTACAAACTTTTGGTCGTTTTGAACATCTATAGTTGTCTTCGTCTTCTCGCTGTCTCTTGACAGATTTCCTCAAGTTAGGTGTACATGTAATATGATCATCCATACCGAGACCAGAATCATCGTCATCACCAGGAAACAGATTTCGTTTGATGTTTGGAGTCATCACAGACATAAGGTCATTAGCCTTTACTGGTGTAGAATCAAAACTCAGGGTAGAAACAGATGCTGGAATGACATTAAATTCATCATATGTGTCAAATAATCGTTTTGAAAGCATTTTTGTTGGTGGTCTGAATTTAAACTGTCATGTATAACGAATTAAATGTTAAATGTTTATGTTTGAAATATTACAAATTTTTATATTTATTTTTGATTTGACAATAAGTAAATCCGGTCTCTAATTGGGAACCCGTGCTCATCTCGTTACTCAAGCAGTGTTCAACTCGGGGTCAACGTTGTAAAGCTTTTGTTAATTGTTTAATTAATCTCCAATCAATGTCTATGATTGAATTTGTTAGATCAAAAACATTTTCAAATAATTACTCTGGGATTTAAGGCTACAAAGATGATTACAATCAATGACACAAAGTAATAAAGGCACAGAAGTAAGATAAGTGTTCACATAACAATTTTAATTCTAACGATACAAATTAAATCAATGGGGAAAAAGATAAACAAAAGGTAAATGATGCAAAATTTATATAAATAAATACGAAAACAAAAAACGAGGTTGTATTCAAATGTATCACTATGTAAGGTATAAGTATAAAAATAAAATTGATAAAATTCAATTAAATATTTGATTTTAGTCTCCTCTCTCAATTATATATAATACTACAATACATTAAATGTATAGTATAGATATTAAACAGAGAATCATTCTATACAGATAATAAGAAACTACAACATTAAACAAATAACAACAAATTCGTCTATTATAAAACATGAGTATATGTACATAATATACGTTACAGAATAAAAAAATTTACGCCTATTTAATGTAAGATAACAGACTTTGGCACAGCAATGAATTATATTAATATTTGTGAATAAAAACACTTAATTTTGTTAAAGTCATCAAAAGACTTAAAGGATCTTAAAATCGTATTATAATAGACACGTTAACATTACATGGGCTTCATCTTCTAAAATATTTTTACAATTATCACAGACTCAAAATCGTAAATTTTTCAAATCTCCATGACCGATTCTTTTTTTTTTTTTAACGACATTATATATTTATTCACCAAATATGCTTGTTACATTGTTACTACAATAAACCAAGCTTTTCTTGATGTATCCTGTAATATTCCACTGATTACCAGGTTAGTAGTCAGCTACTGATATATATGCAGTAGTTGTCGTTTGTTGATGTGGTTCATAAGTGTTTCTCGTTTCTCGTTTTTTATATAGATTAGACCGTTGGTTTTCCCGTTTCAATGGTTTTACACTAGTAATTTTTGGGGCCCTTTATAGCTTACTGTTCGGTGTGAGCCAAGGCTCCGTGTTGAAGACCGTACTTTGACATATAATGGTTTACTTTTATAAATTTTGACTTGGATGGAGAGTTGTCTCATTGGCACTCATACCACATCTTCTTATATCTATGTATGTACACATTTCTTGAAATACAATTGTACAACTTTTTTATGCATTATGTTTTTATCTATTCAATCTTCTATACTTCTTTTTAGTGACTTCAGTAATTGATTAAATTTTATTGTTGTGGTTTCGTTATATCTTTTTATGTATTCTTGAACAAAAACTTGATATACATTTGTCAATTTCTGATTAGATACATAATATGATTTTTATAGAAAAACCTAAAATTGTTAGGAAATAGTTCAGACCAAAATAATTTGATCGATTCTTAGTGGTGCTACTCCATTTGAAATTTTTAATAGAAAATAGATTAAAATAAAACGAGATTGGGTAAAGTTCCTAAACATTTGTATCAATTCATTTTTAAATCGTTTTAGTGTAATAAACCTATATGTCTTTTTGTAAAATAATATATTATAGGGTATGATTTTTTAAATATTCAATACATGTGAAAAGGGTGGGGTACTGGATGTCTCAGCTGCAGACCCCAGCCACAGAAGGATTGAACTGGCCCCGGGGCTTGGTGACCGATGAAGAGCTGGTTGACATGCTGATGGACACAATTCTGCACTGCTATTTTGAAGAGTTTTTTCTTTACTCGTGATGATAGTATTGCAAAACAAGTACTATTTTTAAAAAACTCCGACGCCTTCAGAAGGGGATATTTTGTTAAAACTTATTTTTTTAAGTCTTTTTTTATTATATGACAAGACAAGTGTCTGGAAAATTATTCTGGTCATTGCACAAGTGTCTCCCTGTACTGGTTTTAAGAGGTTGCTTAAGAAATCTTCCATAAAGTACAGCCACCGGAACTTCTATAAGAGAAATGGACGGCATAGTTTCATCTCGAGAGTTTCATGTCAGCATGTTTTAGTACTCCGCTTGCTTTCCGATAGTGTGGTCATTCATTATAAAAAATAAGGAGATGTGATAAGATTGCCAACGAAACTATCCACCAGAGTTGAAATGACGAAGATATAAGCAATTACTGGTCACAGTACGGCCTTCAACAATGATCTTTATGAACCTGCGAGTGAAACAAATACAAGGGAAATTGACTCTACCTATTTTCTGACTGAGGGCCGTAGTTGTGTCAAGATAACGAACTTCAAATATAATTGTAATTGATAAAAGAATCTCATAAAAAAATGCATGTTGATGCTTTTGTCCTTCAGAAAATTGAGTGTTGATGACATATTTTTTTTCATAATTTCTGTTAATTTTATTATACTTATTTCGAGGAAATTTGTGTGCTGATTCGCATATAGACAAGTTAAGATTAAAAGAGAGACATGTATAATCGAAAAGAACGGAAAATCTTAGACACAAAGAAAACGTTTTTAGTATCTCTGACCAGTCGTGTGCTATTAATCACAAGGACTAGCGACACAAAATGGTATGAACGTTGTCCATTGTAGTAAGTCTTTTATTGCAGCGACACAAACTGGTATGTACGTTGTCCATTGTAGTAAGTCTTTTGTTACAGCGACACAAAGTGGTATGTACGTTGTCCATTGTAGTAAGTCTTTTATTACAGCGACACAAAGTGGTATGTACGTTGTCCATTGTAGTAAGTCTTTTATTACAGCGAAACAAAGTGATATGTACGTTGTCCTTGTAGTAAATCTTTTATTACAGCGACAGAAAGTGGTATGTACGTTGTCCATTGTAGTAAGTCTTTTATTACAGCGACACAAAGTGGTATGTACGTTGTCCATTGTAGTAAGTCTTTTATTACTACCACGTGACAGAATACGAACTAAATCTATTTATTTTGAGCAAGAAATTAAATCTTACATCTTGTACAGAAAAAAATGTTTACACACACTGATATTAACAAATATTAAAATTATTAAATCAGTTAAACAATTTTTTTTGCACTAAAACCGAGCACATTTGCGCACTGTTGTTATCACAGCGAGCGCGAGAAGAATGACTTAATTAAGCGACGAAAAGCAAAATATATAGTATAGAAGAAACTGTAAGTTATTATGTGAGGGGGTGGACAGGGGTAAGGCAACATGGGAATGAGGGGCGGGATATGGGGGAAGAGGTGGAGAAAAAATAAGGATATTCTGGGAAATATTTCTTTGCCGATTTTCGTCTGTGAGTGATTGGAGGCAAGTGGGAGTTGAGGGTAGGGAAGTAGAAATCAGGGACCCCCCCTTTTCCACCCCTCTTATGTCGACAAACGATTGTCTGTAATTATTGGTAAAAATAGGACATTATGATAATTGCAGTGACTGCATTTCTAATTAACATGTAGAAATCGTTTACAGTTTTTAGAAATGCAGTTGTCTCCCTTTCCTCGCAAAATTCGACGAACCGGTTTATTTCAGTTAGTATATTATGTGTACTAACATAAAATGTCCAGCACTAGGGTTTAAGACTAAAAAGAAGAACACGTCGTCGTAAAGATTTGATGGTAAGAAAGAGTTTCTGATGTTTGTAAGTCTTTTTTTTTATGTGTTTATTGCATCGGCGATGACGTGGCTAACATTAAGGCAGCGAGTCAACTGCCTCACCAATTTAGATAAAAATAGAAAAGTATATGAATAGATAGATGTATTCCTATGCCTCAAGCTTTGGTTCTAAACATTTGACTTTTCTGCTCTTCAATATTAAATTTAAGCGTAATTAGTCCATCATTTTTTGTATCATAAAAATGAAAAAGGTAGGTACAAATAACTTTTTTTAGGAACGGCCAAATGATAGTTTGTCAGAGGAGAGGAGTCAGAACTAGACGTGAATCTGACATTTTTAACCGGCAGTTTCAATCAAATGTAATGACTTAATGAGCATTGGAAATAAGTATTATTACATTGGTAGCATTGAATTACATTGATTTCCCAGTCAAATAAAAACCGATAATTTCACATGTGAAATAAACGTGGTTATTTCACTCTCTGACGTCATACAACAATAGGCGTTGTCAAGACGTCGAAAACGTCGGATCAAAACAAATTGTGAATGCGTAGAAAAAAGATATAGTTCCTTACATTTTCTACATTAATTTCATTAAAAAAAAGCCATTTGCCAATGTAATAAAAAGAATAACTAATCAAAGAATTCAAATATCGAAAAATATTCAACTCGTGACCGAACAACACTGATAATTAACTCATGCGCTACGCGCATTCGTGAATTAATGTGTTGTTCGTCACTCGTTGAATATTTTTCTCTATTTGAATTCTTCGATTAGTTATTCTATAATTATTTCATCCGATGATAAAATTATGCCAAAAATCAGAATTTTTCATAGACAAGAACCTTGTGCCATGGTGTAGCCAATCAAGTCTCTTCTTCCACGCCCACCCCCAAAAAAAGAAAGGAAAAAAGAGGGAGAAACTAGACAATACTTAAATCTTAAAAATAAAAATCATGATTCCAATTATAAATACAATGTAGCTGAAATTTAGTTAAAGATACTAATTTGATTTGAAACATTTTCTTTGTCAGTTAATTATTGTATACGACTGCATATTCAGTTTTTCTTAATTATAGGATATCTAGCTAGTTTATTTCTTTATTCTGCATAAGAATGATCCTAAGGTTGTACTGGTGTACAGAAATATTTACCATAGATTTCTTCCGGGTGGCAGTATGGTCAATGTCAGGGGAGGGGACGTTTGTTTGGCGTTTCTCGATGTATCGGTACGTATATTATTATACTCAGACACTTTCCAACATACCCCCTTTTTCCAGTGGCAGTCTGAATTCAGTATCCACCCTTTTCGATCGACCCATTTTGCAGAAACTTTTTAATGGGTATAATGTTGATTTGTTCTCATTCTAAACCACAAGGATTGACTGACTTATAAAAATGTGGTCATCCATGGACTTCTCCCTTCCTGTACTAAAACCCATGCTTAAAAGGGGGTCCGTCTGTCTGTGTGGGTTGTATAAATACACAGCCACGTTCGGTCGGAACTAGAACATGTTAAATCCAAGGCCTCATGTACTTGAAAAAAAATCAGATTTTATGCATAAGGGGCATTTTAAATCCAAAATAGGCATAAACGTATCCTCTGTTAAACTTACTAACATTTTCATAGAGGTTGGGCGATCTTTAAAAATACAGCTAAATCTAGCCAAAAAAAAAAAAACTGTGACACAAAAAAATGTTGACTCTAACTTGCACTCAATGAGAAAGAATCTTATAAATTATGGAATAATTTACTCTTCTAATCCGAAAGATCCTCTGGTAAAAAAAAATTATTGCAAATTATATAGAGAATATAACAAATGCAGAAAAAATAAAAAAATAAAGTGCTGTGTCATAAGCGCATGATACGCCCGTCGCATTTCAAAGAATAACGTTCCTCTGGTATCTTTCGTCCCTCTTCCATAACTCCTCAATGTCATATCAGAAATTTCTAAAAAAAAAACTAAAAGGAGGTTATTTTAATAAATATAAACCAGTCACCAAAGTTTCATAAAAACTGCCTAAAGCACTTTTGAGTTATTGTCCGAAAACTGGAAATCACCCCTTTTTAATGAATAAAACCCCATAACTCGGAAACGTAAAATTTAAAATTTATAAAAATCGAAAGGGAGCTCACGTCAATAGACATTAACAATTCACCAAAGGTGCATGCAAATTAGTTAAAGCGTTTTTGAGTTATTATCCGAAAACTGGAAAATCCCCCTTTTTTAATGAAAAAAACCCATAACTCGGAAATGTAAAATCTAAAATTTATAAAAATCGAAAGGGAGCTCACGTCAATAGATATAAACAATTCAACAAAGTTTAATGCAAATTGGTTGAAGCGTTTTTGAGTTATTGTCCGACATGTTGACGACGAACGGACGGACGGACAACGAAATACCATAATACGTCCCGTAAAAACTTTCCATTTCTAAGTAGCAACATTTTAGCAGCGCCTACATACGGAGTATATATCTCCCAATTGATACGATATACCAGGGCTTGTGTTTCCTATCAAGATTTCCTTGATAGAGGGTTACTGCTCACAAGAGTTCCAATGGTTCCAAGTTGAAATCATCCTTTCATGGTTTATGGCGAACTTGGTGTCTATCCCATGGCAGTCTACATTAAACTGCGTATGGTAAATTATTGGTGTAGAATTGTCCACGGCAAAGAAAATAAGTTGTCACACATTTTGTATAACTTTATGTTTTTTAAATATTCACAGAATAACTGTACGTCTGAATGGGTTATTTTTATAAAAAATATTCTTGAAACATGTGGCTATAGTAATATCTGGTTAGCACAAACTGGCTTTAACACAAAATGGCTAAATAATAGTTTAAAACAGAAGTTATTTGACCAATTTCAACAAAACTGGCGTTCAGATATATGTAATTCGTCAAAAGGTTTATCGTACAGATTATATAAGGATAAGTTTGAATTCGAAAAATATTTAGATATATTACCAGATAGAGATAGGGTTATATTTTGTAGATTTAGAACTGGTAATCATAGATTACCAATTGAAACTGGTAGATGGATAGGTTTAGATAGAGAAAGGAGATATTGTAATTTATGTCAATGTCAAGAATTAGGTGACGAATTTCACTTTCTTCTGAATTGTAGATCCCTAGACGACTCAAGAAAACTGTTTTTGGATAATTGTTATTGTAACAGAGTAAATGTAATTAAATTTTGTAAATTATTACAAACAACACATAGAAATAAGTTAAAAAATATATGTAAATTTATAAAGGTTATAAATTCATTAGCAGGTCTTCCTGGTTAGCCTTTGTCTATCTGTTTTTCTATTATAATAACTAAATGATCTTGTATAGTAATTGTAACATTCATATCTTGTCATGTGCACAATTTATTTTGTATACTATGTATTATTATTTCATTCTTTGTACCAATGTGTATACAATGGTTTTAAAGAATAAAATTGTCTTGTCTTGTCTTTCGTAAATTTTACGGACGCCTTCACGAGTTGGTTGATCGTTATCGAATATCTGTTTCACAGACGACGACGGACGTGTTCAAATTGTCGTAACCACAATCCCGTACTCTTTTCCCCGAATGTGACCTACCGAATTAGACTTGTCACTGGGTTTGCACTAAAATGAACAACACGACGGATGCCACATGTGGAGCAGGATCTGATTACCCTTCCAGGGCATCTGAGATCACCCCGGTTTTTTGTGGGGTTCGTGTTGCTCAGTCTTCAGTTTTCTATGTTGTGTTTAGTGTACATTGATTGATTAAAAAATAGTGCTTTTTAAAATGTGTTTTCCATGCGAAAAGCTGAGAACCGTTCTGCAATTCATTTCAAATTTTTAAATATGTTTTTTCTTATATCAAAATGGGGGTGATGCTTGATATTGATACTTGAACTTATAAAATGTGAACAAAATTAAGTTTCAAATATCAGCACATTATTCCTAAAGAGTATTGATATTGAGCCAAACAATTTTAGTTTAATGAAAACAAAATTGCAAAATCCCCTTACCGGAACTTTGCTCAATTACCTATAAATGTCTACCGAAATTTACAGTATCACAGTTTTATGTACGTCCATTTAGGTTTAAATAAAATGTTACATTATCTCGATTTTTGACGTGTAAATATATTTATAAATACTCACAGATGGCTTAAAACTCGATTTTAGTAAGTATCCCCCCCCCCCCAAAAAAAAGAAAAAATATAAAAGATTTATAAAACGAAAGCAAAATTTCATATGAGACCATCAGAGGAGAAAAACTTTGTAAATTGGCTAATCAGTATAAATTATTGCCTCTGGAGGCATCCGATCTGAACATAAGTAGATCATCATGTGTAGAGGATATCCAATACATTATTCTGAGAGGTTTATTCGAGGTGGCCAAGAAGTGGCAGAGAAGATGACAAAAAAAATAATTTCCATGTGATTTCAATGAGAAGTAGGTGCAATCAATGAACGCCATATGGATAAAAAGACGTGCACGCCAATGAAACACCAACCAAACGACAAAAAAAATCAAATTGCATACAGTCTTAAAAAAAGACAGTTATCTACCCAAAATGTCTAGTTTGATAACGTCCATAGTCTATATAAGTTGTGAATTGATTGGACAGAAAAAATCCAATAACTACCGTCGACACCGAATTCTCAAACATTAAAGGAGGCGTTTGTCGAGAGTCTTTCAATCGCCTAAGGTTTTTAAACATTTCTGCTTCAGCGCAGTTTCAAGGAAGAAGATTGTTTTGAATTGACCAAATAGAACCTTCAAAGGTTTTTCATCAGCACTATGTGCCATTAATTCCGCTATGACTGGTAGCCAATCAACATTAAATAAAATGAGGATCTGTGTAGAGGAGCAACCAATCATAAACATTCAGCTTCAAAACACGTCGTCTTGTTATTTCAGAGCAGAAGATTTTTTTAAATTGATCATTCAGAACTTAAGATTGTCTCTATATTCATATTTTTCTCCGATCGGAACGAACAGGGGAATTATTAAAGATTTAGATCTTCAATACATTATTCCTGTCAAGTTTAGTTCAAATTTGAAAGAGATAACGAATTCTGAGTGATAATTGTGAATAGCCCAGAGTGCATTAATAGCTTTTTTTTATGTCATATTTACTGTTTTCAATTTGACATAGGCTTGTTTAAAATAACTTGAGGTCTTTCTCAGTATCAGCAGTAAAAAAAATATACATCATGACAAAACAAAAACATTTAGATATTGGTAATCTTTAATATATGAATACCGTTTTATAACTGATAACAATAACAATAAAATACAGTTTGTATAAAACAAAGCACCGAAATCACTTCTATCATAGATAACTATTAGCACTAGTAAATTTCTAAATTAATAAGACAGTTCTAAAATCTCATTGATTTTTTGGCATATCTTCGTTTTTCACCAGCTGTCCATGACTTTGACTTGACTCGAAAACGTCGCAAATCTTCTGAGTGGTCGGAATGAAACATTGGTCGATAGCTCACTGGGTCACATAGATCTGGCTGTTCATTGAAGAATGCCTTGTAGCCACCATCTAGTAAATAAATTTCTGGAAAGTTCAGTGATGGATAATTTTCTTTATTGAGTTCCCTGTCTTTGCTTCTGAGAAATCGTAACATTTTAGGACCTCTTTCAGACGAAAACTCACAGTGGAAGATCACAACTTCTTTATCTTTAGTCGGTTGACGAAGCAAAGTTAAAATGGTTTCATGCAAATACATATTCTCCGCTCCTCTAATATGTCCACCTTCAAATTCATACGGGTATCGGCAGTCGATGATCCTGTAGTCACTGATTACGTCATCATAGTCTCCATTAACAACACCAGCAAGTGTCTGTGAAGTGATGCTTTTCAAATCAGAATGCTTTCCAGTGACAGTTGGTAAAGTATGTAATCTACTACCATCGGCTATGAAGTCGTCGTTCTCTTCAAGTTTGGTTACCACTGCCTTTATATCGGTACAAACTTTTGGATGTTTTGAACATCTTGAGCTGTCATCTTCTAAACGCTGTCTCTTGGCAGATTTCTTCAAGCTATGTGTACATGAAATATGATCATCCATACCGAGACCAGAATCATCGTCATCACCAGGAAACAGATTTCGTTTGATGTTTGGAGTCATCACAGACATAAGGTCATTAGCCTTTACTGGTGTAGAATCAAAACTCCGGGTAGATATAGATGCTGGAATGACATTAATTTCATCATATGTGTCAAATAGTCGTCTTGAAAGCATTTTTGTTGGTGGTCTGAATTTAAACTGTCAAGTATAACGAATTAAATGTTAAATGTTTATGTTTGAAATATTACAAATTTCTATATTTATATTTTTGATTTGACAATAACTAATTCCGGGCTCTAATAGGAAACCCGTGCTCATCTCGTTACTCAAGCAGTGTTCAACTCGGGGTCAACGTTGTAAAGCTTTTGTTAATTGTTTAATTAATCGCCAATCAATGTCTATGATTGAATTTGTTAGATCAAAAACATTTTCAAATAATTACTCTGGGATTTAAGGCTACAAAGATGATTACAATCAATGACACAAAGTAATAAAGGCACGGAAGTAAGATAAGTGTTCACATAACAATTTTAATTCTAACGATACAAATTAAATCAATGGGGAAAAAGATAAACAAAAGGTAAATGATGCAAAATTTATATAAATAAATACGAAAACAAAAAACGAGGTTGTATTCAAATGTATCACTATGTAAGGTATAAGTATAAAAATAAAATTGATAAAATTCAATTAAATATTTGATTTTAGTCTCCTCTCTCAATTATATATAATACTACAATACATTAAATGTATAGTATATATATTAAACAGAGAATCATTCTATACAGATAATAAGAAACTACAACATTAAACAAATAACAACAAATTCGTCTATTATAAAACATGAGTATATGTACATAATATACGTTACAGAATAAAAAAATTTACGCCTATTTAATGTAAGATAACAGACTTTGGCACAGCAATGAATTATATTAATATTTGTGAATAAAAACACTTAATTTTGTTAAAGTCATCAAAAGACTTAAAGGATCTTAAAATCGTATTATAATAGACACGTTAACATTACATGGGCTTCATCTTCTAAAATATTTTTACAATTATCACAGACTCAAAATCGTAAATTTTTCAAATCTCCATGACCGATTCTTTTTTTTTTTTTTAACGACATTATATATTTATTCACCAAATATGCTTGTTACATTGTTACTACAATAAACCAAGCTTTTCTTGATGTATCCTGTAATATTCCACTGATTACCCAGGTTAGTAGTCAGCTACTGATATATATGCAGTAGTTGTCGTTTGTTGATGTGGTTCATAAGTGTTTCTCGTTTCTCGTTTTTTATATAGATTAGACCGTTGGTTTTCCCGTTTCAATGGTTTTACACTAGTAATTTTTGGGGCCCTTTATAGCTTACTGTTCGGTGTGAGCCAAGGCTCCGTGTTGAAGACCGTACTTTGACATATAATGGTTTACTTTTATAAATTTTGACTTGGATGGAGAGTTGTCTCATTGGCACTCATACCACATCTTCTTATATCTATGTATGTACACATTTCTTGAAATACAATTGTACAACTTTTTTATGCATTATGTTTTTATCTATTCAATCTTCTATACTTCTTTTTAGTGACTTCAGTAATTGATTAAATTTTATTGTTGTGGTTTCGTTATATCTTTTTATGTATTCTTGAACAAAAACTTGATATACATTTGTCAATTTCTGATTAGATACATAATATGATTTTTATAGAAAAACCTAAAATTGTTAGGAAATAGTTCAGACCAAAATAATTTGATCGATTCTTAGTGGTGCTACTCCATTTGAAATTTTTAATAGAAAATAGATTAAAATAAAACGAGATTGGGTAAAGTTCCTAAACATTTGTATCAATTCATTTTTAAATCGTTTTAGTGTAATAAACCTATATGTCTTTTTGTAAAATAATATATTATAGGGTATGATTTTTTAAATATTCAATACATGTGAAAAGGGTGGGGTACTGGATGTCTCAGCTGCAGACCCCAGCCACAGAAGGATTGAACTGGCCCCGGGGCTTGGTGACCGATGAAGAGCTGGTTGACATGCTGATGGACACAATTCTGCACTGCTATTTTGAAGAGTTTTTTCTTTACTCGTGATGATAGTATTGCAAAACAAGTACTATTTTTAAAAAACTCCGACGCCTTCAGAAGGGGATATTTTGTTAAAACTTATTTTTTTAAGTCTTTTTTTATTATATGACAAGACAAGTGTCTGGAAAATTATTCTGGTCATTGCACAAGTGTCTCCCTGTACTGGTTTTAAGAGGTTGCTTAAGAAATCTTCCATAAAGTACAGCCACCGGAACTTCTATAAGAGAAATGGACGGCATAGTTTCATCTCGAGAGTTTCATGTCAGCATGTTTTAGTACTCCGCTTGCTTTCCGATAGTGTGGTCATTCATTATAAAAAATGAGGAGATGTGATAAGATTGCCAACGAAACTATCCACCAGAGTTGAAATGACGAAGATATAAGCAATTACTGGTCACAGTACGGCCTTCAACAATGATCTTTATGAACCTGCGAGTGAAACAAATACAAGGGAAATTGACTCTACCTATTTTCTGACTGAGGGCCGTAGTTGTGTCAAGATAACGAACTTCAAATATAATTGTAATTGATAAAAGAATCTCATAAAAAAATGCATGTTGATGCTTTTGTCCTTCAGAAAATTGAGTGTTGATGACATATTTTTTTTCATAATTTCTGTTAATTTTATTATACTTATTTCGAGGAAATTTGTGTGCTGATTCGCATATAGACAAGTTAAGATTAAAAGAGAGACATGTATAATCGAAAAGAACGGAAAATCTTAGACACAAAGAAAACGTTTTTAGTATCTCTGACCAGTCGTGTGCTATTAATCACAAGGACTAGCGACACAAAATGGTATGAACGTTGTCCATTGTAGTAAGTCTTTTATTGCAGCGACACAAACTGGTATGTACGTTGTCCATTGTAGTAAGTCTTTTGTTACAGCGACACAAAGTGGTATGTACGTTGTCCATTGTAGTAAGTCTTTTATTACAGCGACACAAAGTGGTATGTACGTTGTCCATTGTAGTAAGTCTTTTATTACAGCGAAACAAAGTGATATGTACGTTGTCCTTGTAGTAAATCTTTTATTACAGCGACAGAAAGTGGTATGTACGTTGTCCATTGTAGTAAGTCTTTTATTACAGCGACACAAAGTGGTATGTACGTTGTCCATTGTAGTAAGTCTTTTATTACTACCACGTGACAGAATACGAACTAAATCTATTTATTTTGAGCAAGAAATTAAATCTTACATCTTGTACAGAAAAAAATGTTTACCCTCACTGATATTAACAAATATTAAAATTATTAAATCAGTTAAACAATTTTTTTTGCACTAAAACCGAGCACATTTGCGCACTGTTGTTATCACAGCGAGCGCGAGAAGAATGACTTAATTAAGCGACGAAAAGCAAAATATATAGTATAGAAGAAACTGTAAGTTATTATGTGAGGGGGTGGACAGGGGTAAGGCAACATGGGAATGAGGGGCGGGATATGGGGGAAGAGGTGGAGAAAAAATAAGGATATTCTGGGAAATATTTCTTTGCCGATTTTCGTCTGTGAGTGATTGGAGGCAAGTGGGAGTTGAGGGTAGGGAAGTAGAAATCAGGGACCCCCCCTTTTCCACCCCTCTTATGTCGACAAACGATTGTCTGTAATTATTGGTAAAAATAGGACATTATGATAATTGCAGTGACTGCATTTCTAATTAACATGTAGAAATCGTTTACAGTTTTTAGAAATGCAGTTGTCTCCCTTTCCTCGCAAAATTCGACGAACCGGTTTATTTCAGTTAGTATATTATGTGTACTAACATAAAATGTCCAGCACTAGGGTTTAAGACTAAAAAGAAGAACACGTCGTCGTAAAGATTTGATGGTAAGAAAGAGTTTCTGATGTTTGTAAGTCTTTTTTTTTATGTGTTTATTGCATCGGCGATGACGTGGCTAACATTAAGGCAGCGAGTCAACTGCCTCACCAATTTAGATAAAAATAGAAAAGTATATGAATAGATAGATGTATTCGTATGCCTCAAGCTTTGGTTCTAAACATTTGACTTTTCTGCTCTTCAATATTAAATTTAAGCGTAATTAGTCCATCATTTTTTGTATCATAAAAATGAAAAAGGTAGGTACAAATAACTTTTTTTAGGAACGGCCAAATGATAGTTTGTCAGAGGAGAGGAGTCAGAACTAGACGTGAATCTGACATTTTTAACCGGCAGTTTCAATCAAATGTAATGACTTAATGAGCATTGGAAATAAGTATTATTACATTGGTAGCATTGAATTACATTGATTTCCCAGTCAAATAAAAACCGATAATTTCACATGTGAAATAAACGTGGTTATTTCACTCTCTGACGTCATACAACAATAGGCGTTGTCAAGACGTCGAAAACGTCGGATCAAAACAAATTGTGAATGCGTAGAAAAAAGATATAGTTCCTTACATTTTCTACATTAATTTCATTAAAAAAAAGCCATTTGCCAATGTAATAAAAAGAATAACTAATCAAAGAATTCAAATATCGAAAAATATTCAACTCGTGACCGAACAACACTGATAATTAACTCATGCGCTACGCGCATTCGTGAATTAATGTGTTGTTCGTCACTCGTTGAATATTTTTCTCTATTTGAATTCTTCGATTAGTTATTCTATAATTATTTCATACGATGATAAAATTATGCCAAAAATCAGAATTTTTCATAGACAAGAACCTTGTGCCATGGTGTAGCCAATCAAGTCTCTTCTTCCACGCCCACCCCCAAAAAAAGAAAGGAAAAAAGAGGGAGAAACTAGACAATACTTAAATCTTAAAAATAAAAATCATGATTCCAATTATAAATACAATGTAGCTGAAATTTAGTTAAAGATACTAATTTGATTTGAAACATTTTCTTTGTCAGTTAATTATTGTATACGACTGCATATTCAGTTTTTCTTAATTATAGGATATCTAGCTAGTTTATTTCTTTATTCTGCATAAGAATGATCCTAAGGTTGTACTGGTGTACAGAAATATTTACCATAGATTTCTTCCGGGTGGCAGTATGGTCAATGTCAGGGGAGGGGACGTTTGTTTGGCGTTTCTCGATGTATCGGTACGTATATTATTATACTCAGACACTTTCCAACATACCCCCTTTTTCCAGTGGCAGTCTGAATTCAGTATCCACCCTTTTCGATCGACCCATTTTGCAGAAACTTTTTAATGGGTATAATGTTGATTTGTTCTCATTCTAAACCACAAGGATTGACTGACTTATAAAAATGTGGTCATCCATGGACTTCTCCCTTCCTGTACTAAAACCCATGCTTAAAAGGGGGTCCGTCTGTCTGTGTGGGTTGTATAAATACACAGCCACGTTCGGTCGGAACTAGAACATGTTAAATCCAAGGCCTCATGTACTTGAAAAAAAATCAGATTTTATGCATAAGGGGCATTTTAAATCCAAAATAGGCATAAACGTATCCTCTGTTAAACTTACTAACATTTTCATAGAGGTTGGGCGATCTTTAAAAATACAGCTAAATCTAGCCAAAAAAAAAAAAACTGTGACACAAAAAAATGTTGACTCTAACTTGCACTCAATGAGAAAGAATCTTATAAATTATGGAATAATTTACTCTTCTAATCCGAAAGATCCTCTGGTAAAAAAAAATTATTGCAAATTATATAGAGAATATAACAAATGCAGAAAAAATAAAAAAATAAAGTGCTGTGTCATAAGCGCATGATACGCCCGTCGCATTTCAAAGAATAACGTTCCTCTGGTATCTTTCGTCCCTCTTCCATAACTCCTCAATGTCATATCAGAAATTTCTAAAAAAAAAACTAAAAGGAGGTTATTTTAATAAATATAAACCAGTCACCAAAGTTTCATAAAAACTGCCTAAAGCACTTTTGAGTTATTGTCCGAAAACTGGAAATCACCCCTTTTTAATGAATAAAACCCCATAACTCGGAAACGTAAAATTTAAAATTTATAAAAATCGAAAGGGAGCTCACGTCAATAGACATTAACAATTCACCAAAGGTGCATGCAAATTAGTTAAAGCGTTTTTGAGTTATTATCCGAAAACTGGAAAATCCCCCTTTTTTAATGAAAAAAACCCATAACTCGGAAATGTAAAATCTAAAATTTATAAAAATCGAAAGGGAGCTCACGTCAATAGATATAAACAATTCAACAAAGTTTAATGCAAATTGGTTGAAGCGTTTTTGAGTTATTGTCCGACATGTTGACGACGAACGGACGGACGGACAACGAAATACCATAATACGTCCCGTAAAAACTTTCCATTTCTAAGTAGCAACATTTTAGCAGCGCCTACATACGGAGTATATATCTCCCAATTGATACGATATACCAGGGCTTGTGTTTCCTATCAAGATTTCCTTGATAGAGGGTTACTGCTCACAAGAGTTCCAATGGTTCCAAGTTGAAATCATCCTTTCATGGTTTATGGCGAACTTGGTGTCTATCCCATGGCAGTCTACATTAAACTGCGTATGGTAAATTATTGGTGTAGAATTGTCCACGGCAAAGAAAATAAGTTGTCACACATTTTGTATAACTTTATGTTTTTTAAATATTCACAGAATAACTGTACGTCTGAATGGGTTATTTTTATAAAAAATATTCTTGAAACATGTGGCTATAGTAATATCTGGTTAGCACAAACTGGCTTTAACACAAAATGGCTAAATAATAGTTTAAAACAGAAGTTATTTGACCAATTTCAACAAAACTGGCGTTCAGATATATGTAATTCGTCAAAAGGTTTATCGTACAGATTATATAAGGATAAGTTTGAATTCGAAAAATATTTAGATATATTACCAGATAGAGATAGGGTTATATTTTGTAGATTTAGAACTGGTAATCATAGATTACCAATTGAAACTGGTAGATGGATAGGTTTAGATAGAGAAAGGAGATATTGTAATTTATGTCAATGTCAAGAATTAGGTGACGAATTTCACTTTCTTCTGAATTGTAGATCCCTAGACGACTCAAGAAAACTGTTTTTGGATAATTGTTATTGTAACAGAGTAAATGTAATTAAATTTTGTAAATTATTACAAACAACACATAGAAATAAGTTAAAAAATATATGTAAATTTATAAAGGTTATAAATTCATTAGCAGGTCTTCCTGGTTAGCCTTTGTCTATCTGTTTTTCTATTATAATAACTAAATGATCTTGTATAGTAATTGTAACATTCATATCTTGTCATGTGCACAATTTATTTTGTATACTATGTATTATTATTTCATTCTTTGTACCAATGTGTATACAATGGTTTTAAAGAATAAAATTGTCTTGTCTTGTCTTTCGTAAATTTTACGGACGCCTTCACGAGTTGGTTGATCGTTATCGAATATCTGTTTCACAGACGACGACGGACGTGTTCAAATTGTCGTAACCACAATCCCGTACTCTTTTCCCCGAATGTGACCTACCGAATTAGACTTGTCACTGGGTTTGCACTAAAATGAACAACACGACGGATGCCACATGTGGAGCAGGATCTGATTACCCTTCCAGGGCATCTGAGATCACCCCGGTTTTTTGTGGGGTTCGTGTTGCTCAGTCTTCAGTTTTCTATGTTGTGTTTAGTGTACATTGATTGATTAAAAAATAGTGCTTTTTAAAATGTGTTTTCCATGCGAAAAGCTGAGAACCGTTCTGCAATTCATTTCAAATTTTTAAATATGTTTTTTCTTATATCAAAATGTGGGTGATGCTTGATATTGATACTTGAACTTATAAAATGTGAACAAAATTAAGTTTCAAATATCAGCACATTATTCCTAAAGAGTATTGATATTGAGCCAAACAATTTTAGTTTAATGAAAACAAAATTGCAAAATCCCCTTACCGGAACTTTGCTCAATTACCTATAAATGTCTACCGAAATTTACAGTATCACAGTTTTATGTACGTCCATTTAGGTTTAAATAAAATGTTACATTATCTCGATTTTTGACGTGTAAATATATTTATAAATACTCACAGATGGCTTAAAACTCGATTTTAGTAAGTATCCCCCCCCCCCCCCCCCAAAAAAAAAAGAAAAAATATAAAAGATTTATAAAACGAAAGCAAAATTTCATATGAGACCATCAGAGGAGAAAAACTTTGTAAATTGGCTAATCAGTATAAATTATTGCCTCTGGAGGCATCCGATCTGAACATAAGTAGATCATCATGTGTAGAGGATATCCAATACATTATTCTGAGAGGTTTATTCGAGGTGGCCAAGAAGTGGCAGAGAAGATGACAAAAAAAATAATTTCCATGTGATTTCAATGAGAAGTAGGTGCAATCAATGAACGCCATATGGATAAAAAGACGTGCACGCCAATGAAACACCAACCAAACGACAAAAAAAATCAAATTGCATACAGTCTTAAAAAAAGACAGTTATCTACCCAAAATGTCTAGTTTGATAACGTCCATAGTCTATATAAGTTGTGAATTGATTGGACAGAAAAAATCCAATAACTACCGTCGACACCGAATTCTCAAACATTAAAGGAGGCGTTTGTCGAGAGTCTTTCAATCGCCTAAGGTTTTTAAACATTTCTGCTTCAGCGCAGTTTCAAGGAAGAAGATTGTTTTGAATTGACCAAATAGAACCTTCAAAGGTTTTTCATCAGCACTATGTGCCATTAATTCCGCTATGACTGGTAGCCAATCAACATTAAATAAAATGAGGATCTGTGTAGAGGAGCAACCAATCATAAACATTCAGCTTCAAAACACGTCGTCTTGTTATTTCAGAGCAGAAGATTTTTTTAAATTGATCATTCAGAACTTAAGATTGTCTCTATATTCATATTTTTCTCCGATCGGAACGAACAGGGGAATTATTAAAGATTTAGATCTTCAATACATTATTCCTGTCAAGTTTAGTTCAAATTTGAAAGAGATAACGAATTCTGAGTGATAATTGTGAATAGCCCAGAGTGCATTAATAGCTTTTTTTTATGTCATATTTACTGTTTTCAATTTGACATAGGCTTGTTTAAAATAACTTGAGGTCTTTCTCAGTATCAGCAGTAAAAAAAATATACATCATGACAAAACAAAAACATTTAGATATTGGTAATCTTTAATATATGAATACCGTTTTATAACTGATAACAATAACAATAAAATACAGTTTGTATAAAACAAAGCACCGAAATCACTTCTATCATAGATAACTATTAGCACTAGTAAATTTCTAAATTAATAAGACAGTTCTAAAATCTCATTGATTTTTTGGCATATCTTCGTTTTTCACCAGCTGTCCATGACTTTGACTTGACTCGAAAACGTCGCAAATCTTCTGAGTGGTCGGAATGAAACATTGGTCGATAGCTCACTGGGTCACATAGATCTGGCTGTTCATTGAAGAATGCCTTGTAGCCACCATCTAGTAAATAAATTTCTGGAAAGTTCAGTGATGGATAATTTTCTTTATTGAGTTCCCTGTCTTTGCTTCTGAGAAATCGTAACATTTTAGGACCTCTTTCAGACAAAAACTCACAGTGGAAGATCACAACTTCTTTATCTTTAGTCGGTTGACGAAGCAAAGTTAAAATGGTTTCATGCAAATACATATTCTCCGCTCCTCTAATATGTCCACCTTCAAATTCATACGGGTATCGGCAGTCGATGATCCTGTAGTCACTGATTACGTCATCATAGTCTCCATTAACAACACCAGCAAGTGTCTGTGAAGTGATGCTTTTCAAATCAGAATGCTTTCCAGTGACAGTTGGTAAAGTATGTAATCTACTACCATCGGCTATGAAGTCGTCGTTCTCTTCAAGTTTGGTTACCACTGCCTTTATATCGGTACAAACTTTTGGATGTTTTGAACATCTTGAGCTGTCATCTTCTAAACGCTGTCTCTTGGCAGATTTCTTCAAGCTATGTGTACATGAAATATGATCATCCATACCGAGACCAGAATCATCGTCATCACCAGGAAACAGATTTCGTTTGATGTTTGGAGTCATCACAGACATAAGGTCATTAGCCTTTGCTGGTGTAGAATCAAAACTCCGGGTAGATATAGATGCTGGAATGACATTAATTTCATCATATGTGTCAAATAGTCGTCTTGAAAGCATTTTTGTTGGTGGTCTGAATTTAAACTGTCAAGTATAACGAATTAAATGTTAAATGTTTATGTTTGAAATATTACAAATTTCTATATTTATATTTTTGATTTGACAATAACTAATTCCGGGCTCTAATAGGAAACCCGTGCTCATCTCGTTACTCAAGCAGTGTTCAACTCGGGGTCAACGTTGTAAAGCTTTTGTTAATTGTTTAATTAATCGCCAATCAATGTCTATGATTGAATTTGTTAGATCAAAAACATTTTCAAATAATTACTCTGGGATTTAAGGCTACAAAGATGATTACAATCAATGACACAAAGTAATAAAGGCACAGAAGTAAGATAAGTGTTCACATAACAATTTTAATTCTAACGATACAAATTAAATCAATGGGGAAAAAGATAAACAAAAGGTAAATGATGCAAAATTTATATAAATAAATACGAAAACAAAAAACGAGGTTGTATTCAAATGTATCACTATGTAAGGTATAAGTATAAAAATAAAATTGATAAAATTCAATTAAATATTTGATTTTAGTCTCCTCTCTCAATTATATATAATACTACAATACATTAAATGTATAGTATAGATATTAAACAGAGAATCATTCTATACAGATAATAAGAAACTACAACATTAAACAAATAACAACAAATTCGTCTATTATAAAACATGAGTATATGTACATAATATACGTTACAGAATAAAAAAATTTACGCCTATTTAATGTAAGATAACAGACTTTGGCACAGCAATGAATTATATTAATATTTGTGAATAAAAACACTTAATTTTGTTAAAGTCATCAAAAGACTTAAAGGATCTTAAAATCGTATTATAATAGACACGTTAACATTACATGGGCTTCATCTTCTAAAATATTTTTACAATTATCACAGACTCAAAATCGTAAATTTTTCAAATCTCCATGACCGATTCTTTTTTTTTTTTTAACGACATTATATATTTATTCACCAAATATGCTTGTTACATTGTTACTACAATAAACCAAGCTTTTCTTGATGTATCCTGTAATATTCCACTGATTACCCAGGTTAGTAGTCAGCTACTGATATATATGCAGTAGTTGTCGTTTGTTGATGTGGTTCATAAGTGTTTCTCGTTTCTCGTTTTTTATATAGATTAGACCGTTGGTTTTCCCGTTTCAATGGTTTTACACTAGTAATTTTTGGGGCCCTTTATAGCTTACTGTTCGGTGTGAGCCAAGGCTCCGTGTTGAAGACCGTACTTTGACATATAATGGTTTACTTTTATAAATTTTGACTTGGATGGAGAGTTGTCTCATTGGCACTCATACCACATCTTCTTATATCTATGTATGTACACATTTCTTGAAATACAATTGTACAACTTTTTTATGCATTATGTTTTTATCTATTCAATCTTCTATACTTCTTTTTAGTGACTTCAGTAATTGATTAAATTTTATTGTTGTGGTTTCGTTATATCTTTTTATGTATTCTTGAACAAAAACTTGATATACATTTGTCAATTTCTGATTAGATACATAATATGATTTTTATAGAAAAACCTAAAATTGTTAGGAAATAGTTCAGACCAAAATAATTTGATCGATTCTTAGTGGTGCTACTCCATTTGAAATTTTTAATAGAAAATAGATTAAAATAAAACGAGATTGGGTAAAGTTCCTAAACATTTGTATCAATTCATT